>NC_092177.1:19563083-19911000 GCF_045791955.1 Oncorhynchus clarkii lewisi
GGCACATATGTCAGAGTCAAGGCCCGCGGGCCACATCCGGCCCGCAAGAAGGTTTTTTACGGCCCCTGGGATGATCTTGATTTATTATTAGAACCGGCCCGCAGCAAGCCGGCAGCCCGCAGATCTTTTACACGCACCAATACTACATTTCCCACAATGCAAAGGTGACGCACCGAGCAGTAGGCTGCTTCATTTCAATATTTATTGGCACAGCAGTCGTCAGCATCACAGTAAAATTAACTTTCAGATACCCATCAAAAATGGCAAAACGGAAGGTGGATACTGAGAACCGGGGGTTTCAAACAAGGTGGGAGTCGGAGTATATGTTCACGAAGGTAGCTGGAAAACCTGTGTGTCTTCTGTGTGGAGAAAGTGTGGCGGTACTGAAAGAGTATAATCTGAGACGACATTATGAAACGAAACACGCGGACAAAAACAAGAATATGGACATGGAACAAAGGCTACAAAAGGCAGAGGAATTAAAACGAGGCCTCAAATCTCGACAGGCTCTGTTCAAAAAAGCCAAATCACAAGGCCAGGCTGCTGTCAAGGCCAGTTTTATTTTGGCAGAAGAGATCGCTAAATCAGCCCGGCCATTTACGGAGGGGGATTTCATCAAAAACTGCATGATTAAAGTTTGTGACGAAGTTTGCCCAGAAAAAAGGCAACTCTTTTTAAATGTGAGTCTGAGCAGAAACACCATTGCCGAGAGAGTAGACCAGTTGTCCATCAATCTAAAAGAGCAGCTTGTGAAAAAGGGAAAAGATTTTATTGCATATTCCTTGGCTGTGGATGAGAGCACCGACATTTCTGACATTGCCCAGTTGTCAATTTTCATCCGCGGAGTGGACTCCAGCCTAAGCGTGACAGAGGAGTTTTTGGCTTTACGTCCTATGCATGGCACAACTACGGGGCATGATTTGTATGAAGAGGTGTCAAGATGTGTAAATGAGATGGAGCTGCCTTGGGAAAAACTCGTGGGTTTGACAACCGACGGAGCACCTGCGATGTGTGGACACAGGAGCGGACTGGTGGCGAAGATACGGGAAAAGATGCAAGAGGAAAACGCGACAGGTGAGCTGACAGCTTATCATTGTATCATACACCAGGAAGCGTTGTGCGGTAAAGCCTTGAAAATGGAGCATGTAATGAGCATCATCACGCGCACAGTTAACTTTATCAGAGCCAAAGGTTTGAATCACCGCCAGTTCAAGGCATTTCTGACGGAGTTAGAAACGGAGCATGGTGATTTGCCTTATCACACAGAGGTGCGATGGCTAAGCCAGGGAAAGGTGCTTCAAAGATGTTTCGAGCTTCGTGAGGAGATTTGTCTATTCTTGGACAGCAAAGGGAAAGACACAACACAACTCCGAGACGAAATGTTTCTGTGTGAAATGGCTTTTCTGTGTGACATTACGAGTCATCTGAATGCAATAAACTTGCAGCTGCAGGGTCGGGATCGTGTCATCTCTGATATGTACAGTACAGTGAAGGCATTTAAAACCAAACTGACTCTGTGGGAGACGCAGATGCGGAAAGAAAATTTGAGCCACTTTCCCAGCTGCCAGACCATGAAAGAGAAGCTCTCTACCAGTGCGTTCCCGAGCACACAGTTGGCTGATAAAATAGGTATGCTTACCACTGACTTTCGACGCCGATTTGCTGACTTTGAAGCACAAAAAAGCAGGTTGGAACTGCTCGGTAACCCATTTGCTGTTGACGTGGAAAGCTCACCACCAAACCTCCAAATGGAGTTGATTGACCTCCAATGCAATGATGCACTGAGGGAAAAATATGCGGCAGTGGGTGCTGCGGAGTTTGCCCGTTTCCTCCCCGGCACAATGCCCCAGCTGCGCATCCAGGCTGCTCAAACGTTGTCTATGTTTGGCAGCACATACCTGTGTGAACAACTGTTTTCTTTGATGAACCTGAACAAAACATCACACAGAAGTCGACTTACTGCTGAACACCTCCACTCAATTCTGAGGATTTCTTCAGCTCAGAGCCTTACCCCGAACATTGATGAACTTGTGGAAAAGATGGGACACCACCAAGTATCACCCTCAACCTCAAACAAGTGAACATTACTGTGCAATCACATATTTAGAGTTTTTACTCAGTTCAAGTTTAAAAGTTAAAATTTAATATTTGTTTTCACTGCATGTTACTTCTCCTTAAACAAAGTGTTGTTTTTGATTAATAGATTTTTGCACTTTATTTTTTTGTATTTCAATCCAATTATATTTTAAAAATATTTCAGTTGAGTGGATGATAGAAAATTGCTATTATTGTTTTTTCTTTGAAGTAAATTTAGCCCACTTTTGCTAAAATAGAAAATATAGTCTACTGATGGTGCCTTGAATACCGGTTTCTTTCATTTAATGTTCATGTTATGGGGATATTTATATAAAGGAAATTTGTCTTTTGTGTCTGTTGAAAATTAAAGATTACTGACAGAGCCATAAGAAAATATTGCTTTATTTATCTGATCATATTGTAATATATTTGTTAGGTTTTCAGTAGGTTCAATTAGGTTCACTAGACTATATGCGTCATTTAAAAATTTTTCAATGAACATTCGAACAGTCCGGCCCTCGTCTTGTAGCTGATTTTTTTATTTGGCCCTCCGTCCATTTGACTTTGACACCCCTGGTTTAGGGCCTTATGCACCTCGTTGAGTGTGGTGTTAGTGACAGCTTTGGTTTGTGGTGTGAAAGAGACGGCTTTGAACAATATAGATGAAAACTCTCTTGGTAGATAATGTGGTCTACAACTTACAGCAACTCTACCTCAGGCGGGCAATAACTCGAGACTACCTCCTTTGCTATGTACTGTTGCTCTTTGGTTATGTAGCACAGTATACTCCTTGGTTAAGAACACAGAGAGTAATATCTTCCCGCAGGGCCGGCTCAAGCTTCCTGGAGGGCCTAACCGAGAGCGGGCAAAAATGTTTTGTTTACACCCCTTTTGATGGCGGAGAGAACAAATGTTGCAGTTTGAAAGCATTTTTTTTTGCATTTCTACAAATTTTACCATGGGACAGAGAGACATTTGTAGTTTTAAAGCAAGTTTTCTGCAGTTCTACACATGTTGCCGTGGTGCGGAGAGGAATTTGTACAATCGTATAGCAGATTTCATGCAATTCTACTAATTTTTCCAGGGACATGCACAGACAGGGGTCTATCTGTGCCAGAGCACCTGGTGGTGGTATATATATATACCACCACGGGGTAGGGGTGGTGAACTTGACGACAACGACTTGGGGGCAGTGGGTTCAGAACGACAAAGACAAAAATGTATATATATATATTTATATACATTTTTGTCTTTGTCGTTCTGAACCCACTGCCCCCATTGTATATATTTATATACATTTTTGTCTTTGTCGTTCTGAACCCACTGCCCCCATGTCGTTGTCGTCAAGTTCACCACCCCTACCCCGTCTGCCCTGTAAGGAGCTCACGTCTGCCTTTTTCCCAGTCTGCCCTGTATCCAAACACGCATGGTTTGAGATGCGACCAGGCAAGTGTTTACTGCCACAGCAGCATAACATTTGATTAACACTTGATAAAACTTGATTTAGGTTACATCATTCTCAATATTCTGTCTGGTTGGCTGATAGCCTATGCACAGTAGCACTTATTTCCTTATAGGATCATAGCCACGGGAAGGGTGCACAGCACCCCCGCTAAAAAAAGATAGAATTATAGAATTACTGCTGTATGTTCATAAATGAATAAAATAATTCAGAATAGCCTACTATAGCCTATAACTTAGCCACAGAGGATCAATAACTAATTTGTAAAGAATTGCCTAGCTGTGGATTGCGTGTAGCCAAAATAACCATTAAGGCATCGGCTACAGTCAGGAGCTAGCAGCAAATCTGTCAGTGAGCAGGATGCAGACAAAACAGGCCTTTCGCAATATTTCAAATACAATTGTAGGACATTTCAGGTTGGAAAATGTTAATGGCTCCTTCTGAACAGAGAAAACTCTAATCTGTCTGCTGTCTGCTACCAAATGATTTTGATCAACTTCCAAATAGACCTGTTGAGCCAACATTGTTTTACAAAGTAAAACAAGAGAGATAGGCTTTTGGGTGAGTGAGCTGTGCATTCACTGGGTGAGCCAGTGAAACTGGAAAGCTATTTTAGGAATATAATTTCCTTCGCATATTGCACAATATGTGTCTCTTCCACACACCTAGGCTATTGATGGATTCAAGACAATGTATTTTTTATTGATCTCAGATTCTCAGTTTGTCAGTGTCAAAGTAGCCTGCCATTTTGACAATTTTTGCGATATTAAAAAAGATTCTGCCAAAGTCTCCAGTCATGTAAAATTACGTAGAATTGCGTGAAATGCGTTAGTAAAAGGTAACATTTTCCTGGACCCTAGGCTACAAAACATTTTCCCCATGTGTGCAACTTCTGTAAGCGCCTCTAATCTACTGCTCTATGCCACTATGCATACAATGCTTTATTATAAAGGTGCATTTTCTTCATGTATTATGGTACCCCAGCGCTCCCCAGTTCACCCCGTTCTCGTGCTCACTTTTTGTTCCAGTACCTCCCAATTTACACTTTTACAGAAAGCACTGAACCAGATAAGAAGAGGCAAAGCAAGAGGTTTCACTCTCACCTAAATCTGTCCAAAATAAGGCCAATGTGTTTGTTTCTATTGGCTTATTTTGGACCTAAGCTTATCGCCTGCCTTCCTGCCTTTGGGACAACAACTCCCATTGTTAGGGTGGAGACATGAGCATCTCGTCATTATATACAGATCTCTGACTGAACACAGATAGTCTAGACTCTAGCTAACCACCATATATTAAAATATCCACACAAGCCACTAGCCAGCCAGCCATATACTGTATCATGAGTTAGAAGATTATGAATATTAGGCTATATTATGAAGTTATTATTTAAGAGCATTGAAGAAAAATCACAATCAGTATAAAAAAATAAAGCTACCTAACTAGCAGATTTACATCAATCATCAACATCAATGATCAGCTGATTGCCCACCCTCTTTTCCTGATGTCAATCATGTCTTTAGGAGGCACTGTAACTAACTTGCTTACAATTTGTGATGAGTGAGCTTGTTGTTGCAGAAATACATAGGCCTACAGTATGCTCAAAAATGTAAAAAAAGAGGCACTTAGTATGATATTCATTTTTACATATGAATTATGAGCGTTTAAAAAAAGCACCTGCCTCCTGAAAGGTCTGTGCACTGTCCATGTTAGTGATATACGAGTGAGGGTGACTAACAAATTTAGTGGGGGAACATTGGATATCAGGGCCCCTGGGCATGTGCCCAGTCAGTATTCGGTCACGACTACTACAAGTTTAGATAACTGGATAGACTATTTACCAATTTAAAAATTGTTAGCTAGCATGGCTAATTGAGTGATGGCAGGAGCTACATTTCCAACACATTTTCATGCAAATCTTCTAGAATTCGCATAAAGAAAATACAGTGCATTTGGAAAGTATTCAGACCCCTTAACTTTTTACACTTTGTTACGTTACAGACTTATTCTAAAATGGATAACAAAAATCTTCATCAATCTACACACAATACCCCATAATGACAAAACGAAAACAGGACTTTAGACATGTTTGTAAATGTAGTCAAAATAAAACAGAAATACCATATTTACATAATTATTCAGACCCTTTTCTATGAGACTTGGAATTGAGCTCAGATGCATCCTGTTTCCATTGAACAGCATTGAGTCTTCTTGGGTATGACGCTTCAAACTTGGCGCACCTGTATTTGGTGAGTTTTTCCCATACTTCTCTGCAGATCCTCTCAAGCTCTGTCAGGTTGGATGAGGAGCGTCACTGCACAGCTATTATCAGGTCTCTCCAGAGATGTTCGATCAGGTTTAAGTCCGGGTTCTGGCTGGGCCACTCAAGGAAATGCAGAGACCTGTCCCGAAGCCAAATCAAATCAAAGTGTATTTGTCAGGTGCACCGAATTCAACCTTACAGTGAAATGTTTACTTACAGGCTCTAACCAATAGTGCAAAAAAGGTGTTAGGTGAATAATAGGTAAGTAAAACAACAGTAAAAAGACAGGCAGTAGTGAGACTATAAAAGTAGCAAGACAGACAAGGCTACATACAGACATCGGTTAGTCTGGCTGATTGAGGTAGTATGTACATGTAGATATGGCTAAAGTGACTATGCATATATGATAAACAGAGAGTAGCAGCAGCATAAAAAGAGGGGTTGGGGGGGCACACAATGCAAATAGTCCAGGTAGCCATTTGATTACCTGTTCAGGAGTCTTATGGCTTGCGGGTAAAAACTGGTGAGAAGCATTTTTGCCCTAGACTTGGCACTCCGGTACAGCTTGCCATGCAGTAGTAGAGAGAACAGTCTTTGACTGGGGTGTCTGGGGTCTTTGACCATTTTTAGGGCCTTCCTCTGACACCTCCTGGTGTAGAGGTCCTGGATGGCCGTACGTACTACCCTCTGTAATGCCTTGCGGTCAGAGGCCGAGCAATTGCCGTACCAGGCATTGATGCAACCAGTCAGGATGCTCTCGATGTTGCAGCTGTAGAACCTGTTGAGGATCTCAGGACCCATGCCAAATCTTTTTAGTCTCCTGAGGGGGAATAGGCTTTGTCAGGCCCTCTTCACGACTGTCTTGGTGTCTTTGGACCATTCTAGTTGGTTGGTGATGTGGACAACAAAGAACTTGAAGCTCTCAACCTGTTCCACTACAGCCCCGTCGATGAGAATGGGGCCGTGCTCGGTCCTCCTATTGTAGTCCACCGTAATCTCCTTAGTCTTGGTTACGTTGAGGGATAGGTTGTTATTCTGGCACCAACCTGCCAGGTCTCTGACCTCCTCCCTATAGGCTGTCTCGTCATTGCCGGTGATCAGGCACTGTTGTGTTGTCTGCAAACTTAATGATGGTGTTGGAGTCGTGGCTGGCCATGCAGTCGTGGGTGAACAGGGAGTACAGGAGGGGACTAAGCACACACCCCTGTGGAGCTCCGTCAGGATGTCCAGTATCCAGTTGCAGAGCGAGGTGTTTAATAGAATGCAATAGAGATCGCATCATCTGTGGATCTGTTTGGGCGGTATGCAAACTGGAGTGTGTCTAGGGTTTCTGGGATAATGGTGTTGATGTGAGCCATTAACCAACCTTTCAAAACACTTCATGGCTATGGACATGAGTGCTAAATGTCTGTAGTCATTTAGGCAGATTTCCTTTGTGTTCTTGGGCACAGGGACTATGGTGGTCTGCTTGAAACATGTTGGTATTACAGACTCAATCAGGGACATGTTGAAAATGTCAGTGAAGACACCTGCCAGTTGGTCAGCACATGCCCGGAGCACACGACCTGGTAATCCGTGTGGTTCTGGGATTTTTGCTCACCGTTCTTGTGATCATTTTGACCCCACGGAGTGAGATCTTGCGTGGAGCCCCAGGTCGAGGGAGATTATCAGTGGTCTTGTATGTCTTCCATTTCCTAATAATTGCTCCCACATTTGATTTCTTCAAACCAAGCTGCTTACCTATTGCAGATTCAGTCTTCCCAGCCTGGTGCAGGTCTACAATTTTGTTTCTGGTGTCTTTTGACAGCTCTTTGGTCTTGGCCATAGTGGAGTTTGGAGTGTAACTGTTTTGAGGTTGTGGACAGGTGTCTTTTATACTGATAACAAGTTCTAACAGGTGCCATTAATACAGGTAACGAGTGGAGGACAGAGGAGCCTCTTAAAGAAGAAGTTACAGGTATGTGAGAGCCAGAAATCTTGCTTGTTTGTAGGTGACCAAATACTTATTTTCCACCATAATTTGCAAATAAATTCATAAAAAATCCTACAATGTGATAGTTGAAGTCATAGTTGAAGTGTACCTATGATGAAAATTACAGGCCTCTCTCATCTTTTTAAGTGGGAGAACTTGCACAATTGGTGGCTGACTAAATACTTTTTTGCCCCACTGTACATATACCACCACCACCACCAGGTGCTCGGGCACAGATAGACAGACCCCTGTCTGTGCATGACCCTGGAAAAATGAGTATAATTGCATTAATTCTGTTACACGATTGTACAAGTCCCTCTCCGCCCCACGGCAAAATGTTTGTACTTAGAGTCATTGTCCTGTTGGAAGGTGAATCTTGGTCTCAGTCTGAGGTCCTGAGCACTCTGGGGCAGATTTCTTCAAGGATCTCTGTACTTTTCTCCGTTCATCTTTGCCTCGATCCTGACTAGTCTCCCAGTCCCTGCCGCTGAAAAACATACTCTCATTGTGATGCTGCCAACCAACATGTTTTACCGTAGGGATATTGACAGGTTTTCTCCAGACGTGACGGTTGGCATTCAGGCCAAAGAGTTCAATCTTGGTTTCTTCAGACCAAACTCCAAGCAGGCTGTCATGTGCCTTTTACTGAGGAGTGGCTTCCATCTTGCCACTCTACCATAAAGGCCTGATTGGTGGAGTGCTGCAGAGATGGTTGTCCTTCTGGAAGGTTCTCCCATTTCCACAGAGGAACTCTAGAGCTCTGTCAAAATGACCATCGGGTTCTTGGTCACCTCCCTGACCAAACCTCTTCTCCCCCGATTGCTCAGTTCGGCAGTGTGGACGGCTCTAGGAAGAGTCTTGGTGATTCCAAACTTCTTCCATTTAAGAATGATGGAGGCCACTGTGTTCTTGGGGACCTTCACTGCTGCTGAAATGTTTTGGTACCCTTCCCCAGATCTGTGCCTCGACACAATCCTGTCTCGGAGCTCTACGAACAATTCCTTCGATCTCATGCTTTGGTTTTTGCTCTGACATGCACTGTCAACTGTGGGAACTTATATAGACAGGTGGGTGCCTTTCCAAATAATTTTCAATCACTTAAATTTACCACAGTTGGACTCCAATCAAGTTGTAGCAACATCTCAAGGATGATCAATGGTAACAGGATTCATCTGAGCTCAATTTCGAGTCCTACAGCAAAGGGTCTGAATACTTATGTAAATAAGAAATTTATGTTTATTAACACATTTGCAAAAATTACAAAAACAGGTTTTCCTTATTGTGTGTAGATTGCTGAAAAAAGTATATTTGATACATTTTAGAATAAGGCTGTAACATAACAAAATGTGGAAAAAGTCAAGGGGTCTGAACACTTTCTAAAGGTACTGTATCTACCTAACTGTCAAACTCCACAATAGTGAAGTGTTGCCCTGATGTGTTTTTCAGTACCCGCTGCTGTAGACTCTCTCCTTTCTGTAGGATAAAAGTGGGTTGGAGTTGGAGCGGTAAGAGATGAGGCATTGCTGCTGAATCACATTGGATCAAGGACTGTATTGTGTTTGAGTCCCAGTGCGGAACACTGCCAACCCAAGGTCTAAATTTGCAAACGTTTATAAACACCTGTTTTTGTTTTGTCATTATGGGGTAATGTGTGTAGATTGCTGAGGAAAGAAATTAATGTAATCCATTTTAGGATAAGGCTGTAACGTAACAGACTGTGGAATAAGTCAAGGGGTCTGAATTCTTTCTAAAGGCACTGTATGTGTATGCCCTCAAAGCTCATCACTAAGCTAAGGACCCTGGGACTAACACCTCCCTCTGCAACTGGATACTGGACTTCCTGACAGGCCGGCCCCAGGTGAAAGGGTAGGAAACAACACATCTGCCACGCTGATCCTCAACATGGGGGCCCCTCAGGGGTACATGCTCAGTCCCCTCCTGTACTCCCTGTTCACTCATAACTGCACGGCCAGGCACGACTCCAAACCTGTCATTAAGTTTGCTAATGACACAACAGTGGTAGGCCTGATCTCCGACAACGATGAGACAGCCTATAGGGAGGAGGTCAGAGACCTGACCATGTGGTGCAACGACAGCAACCTCTCCCTCAACGTGATCAAGACAAAGGAGATGATTGTGGACTACAGGAAAAGGAGGGCCGAGCACACCCCCATTCTCATCGATGGAGCTGTAGTGGAGCAGGTTGAGAGCTTCAAGTTCCTTGCGTCCACATCATCAACAAACAGCCATGAAGAGGGCACAACAAAACCTATTCCCCCTCAGGAGACTGAAAAGATTTGGCATGGGTCCTCAGATCCTCAAAAGTTTTTACAGCTGCACCCTCAAGAGCATCCTGATGCATTGCATCACCGCCTGATATGTCAACTGCTCAGCCTCCGACCGCAAGGCACTACAGAGGGTAGTGCGTATGGCCCCGTACATCACCAGGGCCAAGCTTGCTGCCATCCAGGACCTCTATACCAGGCGGTGTCAGAGGAAGGCCCTAAAAATTGTCAAAGACTCCAGCCACCCTAGACATAGACTGTTCTCTCTTTTATTGCACAGCAAGCAGTACCGGTGCGCAAAGTCTAGATTCAAGATGCTTCTAAACATCTCCTACCCCGAAACCATAAGACTCCTAAACAGCGAATCAAATGGCTACCCAGTCTATTTGCATTTCCCCCCCACACCCTCTTTTACGCTGCTGCTACTCTCTGTTATTATCTATGCATAGTCACTTTAATAACTCTACCTACATGTACGTATTACCTCAATTACCTCGACACTGGTGCCCCCGCACATTTGACTCTGTAGTGGTACCCCCCTGTATATAGGCCCGCAATTGTTATTTACTGCTGCAATTTAATTAATTGTTATTCTTATCTCTTACTTCTTTTTGGGGGGGGGGGGGGGGGTATTTTCTTAAAAACTACATTGTTGATTAAGGGATTCTAAGTAATCATTTCACTGTAAGGTTGTATACTGTCGTATTCGGCGCATGTGACAAATAACATTTGATTTTACCACCAGGGGTGTGTTTCCACCAAATGGACTTGTTGCGGATAGAAATCAGTGGGTGATCAGTAATTCCCACAAAATGTACTTTTTTACTTAATGTACTGAATAAAAATCGAAAGTGTAATGTGTTTCCACCTCATTTTCAACTCTACCGATAGTTTTGTCACAAAAACTGTTTAACTGCGTTAAATAGCAAATGCCCCTAATCTGGTTTTGGCACCTCCGCTCTCCCCAACAGCTCGCAGATACAGTGTGCGTAGGCTGTGTGGCTGGTCTACATGATGAGATTATCATGGATTAGAGAGAAAATCTTTTTATTGTCAAATGGTGGTCAAGCATTGATCATCATGTCACCAGAATCACCGTGCACTTTCACCACTCTGTGAAGTTCATCATAATTTATTTAATGTAGCCTAATAAACTGCATGGTTTCCCGAGTTGTCGAGGGAGGACCACGCACCATAGGGTGACTCCAAGTTTACTTCGATAAGATGGTTATTATATCAATATTTGTGCATAAATGAGTTTCCACTGCCATCTCACGTAATACATTTTACACAAAAAAAATTGAGACCCCTACTGAATCCCCCCGCCCCAAAAAAGGCATCCGGGGGACCTAAAATCAACAGCTTAGTCGTTTATGCCTGGAGCCTGTCCTGTCTTCTTTCACCTGTGCTGATCTGGAAAAAGTCCCCCACAACTTTTACACATGGAAAAAGTCTTGGCAAATCATTGTTATTTATGACTACCTTCACACAAAGTTGTAGTTTCTACACCGGCTCTAAATCTGGCTAACCACAGGAAAGGAAGTAATGGAATGTAACAGTGCTATACATTTCATTTTTAATTATTTCCTACCCAACCCACAGAACATGTACTGCTACAGTATGTAATGGCCATCAAGTTTAGAATAATGTATGTCTGGAGACATATCAAGATGAGGTTAAAAAATCGCAATGTAAGCTAAATATAGTAATAACATGTTTTACAAATTGTTTGATAGAGAGTTATAGATTCTTATTCATTGCGGTTCTATGAGCAGAAGTTCATGTGAGAATTGGAGACAAGAAAGAAATGCACTTAATTTCTGAGGGGGATATGACCTGAAATCCCACAGTGCACCCAATCACTACCTCTCAGTGCAAGACACATCCTGTAATGAATCTCCTCTTCGGACCAATATGCAGGGTGGTAAGTGTTCGTCATATTTTAATAGAAAAACTGAACACTACACAAAATAACAACGAAGAGAAACGAAAACGAAACAGTTGTGTAAGGAATATGCACAAAACAGAAAACAAACACCCACAACCAAAATGGGGAAAACAGGCTACCTAAGTATGACTCTCAATCAGAGACAACGAACGACACCTGCCTCTGATTGAGAACCATACTAGGCCAAACACATCGAAATATAACAACATAAAAAAAATAACATAGACTACCCACCCCAACTCACGCCCTGACCAACCTAACACAAAGACATAAAAAGGAACTAAGGTCAGAACGTGACACATGCTTTTGTATGCCCCTGTTTGTTCCAAGAAATAGGCTAATATGATCACGATTTCTTCTAATAGTAAACCACCAATCACAAACATATTGATCAACAAATCACATAACAGGCTGTGACAGCCAAATTTCCTCTGTTCCTCATTGAAGAAGATCAAGTCCGATCACACACTATAGTCAGTCAGACATTCAAAAGAACACGTCTCTCTCTGTCTTGATTAGTCCAGAAAACACTTGGCACATCTTCCCAGTTACCCATGTCCTCAATATCTATCCCAGGAGGCTTCAGTACAGGCCCCAGTGAAAGGATGTAGTGGGTATTCAACTCTTGGCCCAGATGAGTTCAGGCTGATCTCCCTCTCTCTGCAAGCATCAAAAGTAGCTGAGGTGACAGACTTGATGTGGCATGACATTGCAGTCGAACCCCACCCCAAAACTGTTTGGAAGCCGGAGGTGTAGTGTCCGCCAAAGAACAGGAGTCTTTGATGCTTGGAGTGTGAGTCAGCGGTCCATTTTCAAGACCTCAACAAATCTAAGGAGAAAACTTGTGCCACTCAAGTCACCACTTCTTTCTAATAAGGTGTCTAGTATTGACTAATATTGTCTAATAGTAATGTTGCTTTCACTCGAGTGCATATACAATATCTACACATATCTGTGTAACTACTTGAAGGCTTTCTGTCTGAAACCGGGATGTGGAGTGTTTTCTTCATGTAATCCATAACACTTGTTCTATGTATGATCTCCATTTCCTGGCATGTTGTTAAACATAGTCATAGTAACACTAAGTTTAGTTGAGAAAGCGACAGTAACACAGAGGCAGCAGGATAGGGAGCTGAATGAAATCTCCAAAGGGTTCAGCTAAGTGTCCATAAACAATATGATATGTTATTCTTGGGCTACAATCAATCATAATTGCATGCTAATGACCAATCTTTTCTCTTCCACTCACAGCCTCCCGCGACCTTCCTCCCGACGTTTCTTCTCTCTGCTCATGATTTCCAACAGACATAACAAAGCATTCAATGTGACAACATATTACATTTAATGGGATGAATATGGCTGAATTTACACAGGCTGCCCAATTCAGATCTTTTTTCACTAATTGGTCCCTTTGACCAATCACATGAGATCTTATCAGAGATCTTTTCAGAGCTGATCTGATTGTTCAAAAGACCAATTAGTAAAAAAATATACCATCAGACTTGAGCTGCCTCTGTAAATGCAGCAAAAGGACCAAGAGCAATATCACACTTGACTAACTGACAGAAGGTGATGCAACAAACAGAAATATACCCAGTCACTCTGTAGATCAATTAGGGTTGTGGGTATGGGGGGTCGGGGGGGGGGGGGGGTTTAAAGCTACAGAGAGGTATCACAACACAGAATGCTTTTTAATTTTGTTAAACTGAGAACCACATAATTAAAATCTAGATGAGAAAAAAATAACATTATTACAAACATTGCATCATGGTAAATTACCTGAGTGAGGATCTTGAAAGTCTTCTGATTATTTCAGGCTGTCGTTGTATATACAGTACTCCCCATCCGATTGTCCATTTTCTTTTGTATCAGAATTAATTTATCAATGTTTTTTTTTACAGCATCAAGGTTCACATTTAACAAAAAGTAAATGATAAAATGATAATGTTATGATTTGCCTTTTCGAAACATACCTATTGGATTGCCAAATTAACAGTGTCAAACTGTGTTAGTTGTAGTGACCTAGTTCCAATTGTTTTAATCAACCTTTTTCCCATATCTGCCCAAACTTTAGGGATTGCTCTATACATGTAATACAAATTGATTAGCTTCTGCCAGTGGCAAGAATAATAATGGTGCAAGTGATTCAATTAAATATCTCCTATATTTTTCACATGAAACTGTGACCCCAATAATTGTCGAGTACTTCAACATGTTTTTTTAAAAACTTAATTACCTGTAGGTTAGGGGAAAGGAATGCATAACATTTGACTGTTTCCCTATAGCAAATCCCATTCTCATGTCATAGAGCCAAAAATGATTAAGTATGAACAATATTTTTTTTAATGGGCCTGTCTTTTTACCATAAAAGACCTTCAATTACATGGTTGCATGGATTCTTTGTGGTAGATGTCACTTTCATTGGGGTTTCTTTCAGGGCAGGAGGCTGTAGGAGGGAACCAGGCGTGATTATGATCATTTTTGTCGCTGACTGCTGCTCGTCAAAGGAAAACAGACAAGGGTTTTGATGAACTATGTCAAAGCATCAAACTTGTTCCACTGAAAGTTGTAACATGCTATTACCATAACTGCATATTTAGGATACCGAGTTATTTCTTGCACGCCATTGTTTACAAACTTCTACTTCTAGCACCCTTAAACATGTGGAATAAAGACTTAGGTTGACGGAACACATACTGACTGACACAGCACCCTTAAACATGTGGAATAAAGACTTAGGTTGACGGAACACATACTGACACAGCAATGTACACAAGCTGTGTCAATATTTGAATCTGTATTTTCCATTAGCTGGATTAATAATCATCATGCTCTGACATTAATATTTAAGACCAGACATTGCATAGGGTCTCATTCTTCTATATTAAGACATGCACAACCTGGAATTACCCTCTATAATCATTTCCAATTATGTCTCCACTCATTGTTAGCTTCCCCTTGCTTGTTACATACGAAGGATGGGCTTTTTATCGGAAGTTGAAAAAGGAATGTGTCGTGTACATTAGGAACCATTTCAAGACACTTCAAACTGCCTCTTTATCTGTGGCCCACAGAGACCCCAGTGCCTGACAGCAATCTTGATCTGTGTCCCAGCAGAGGCAAGGCTCTGGGAATGGGTTTATGAATACAATCTGCATAATTACCCTCCGATCCTGTGTTTGGAAAGCCTGTGGGTCCGCACTCGCTTCTTACTCTTATGAATTTAGAGGACCGTCTGGTGAGAAACTGAATTTAGAGGACTGTCTGGTGAAAAAGTACATGTATAGGTAAAGAAGAGACATGGTAGATGCCACATGAATAAAGTATAATCCTCAAGTCTCCATTTGGGCTGATGTTTGCTGCTTCATGGCACAAGGAAGAAAATAAATGTTTCCCTTATACTTGGCAAGGATCTTGTAACATCACTGGTTGTGGAAGCAATTATTTAAAACATGACATTTTCTGGAGCAGCAAGGCAAGGAGTGTTGCAAAGTCCTTAGCAAATATCACACTGTGGGAACATAAAAAAAACACCCATCCCTTTTCCATTTGTAAATATTGCTGATCTCCCTGACTGTGCTCTGAGAGCAGGTTTAGTGAAAAAATATATTTGTATTGTTGTGTTTTCTAAAAGAGGTATTTTCACTGGGTGAGTCAATTTAATGCAGTTTTCATTAGGCTCACTAACAAGTAGCAGCATGCAGGAAGGGAAAGACAAACAGACAAACGGAAACAAACTGAAAATCCACCATTCTGAAATTGGCATGGGACCAGCTGGTTAGACCCATTGTTGCAACCCCTATTACTTGTCTGTTCAACCTCTCTTTCATATCGTCTGAGATTCCTAAAGATTGGAAAGCGGTTGTGGTCATCCCCCTCTTCAAAGGGGGAGACACTCTAGACCCAAACTGATACAGACAGTGAGAACAAGTATTTGATACACTGCCGATTTTGCAGGATTTCCTACTTACAAAGTATGTAGAGGTCTGTAATTTTTATCATAGGTACACTTCAACTGTGAGAGACGGAATCTAAAACAAAAATCCAGAAAATCACACTGTATGATATTTAAGTAATTCATTTGCATTTTATTGCATGACATAAGTATTTGATCACCTACCAACCAGTAAGAACCAACCAGTCCTTCTCTCACAGACATGTTAGTTTTTCTTTAAGAATCCCTCCTGTTCTCCACTCATTACCTGTATTAACTGCACCTGTTTGAACTCGTTACCTGTATAAAAGACACCTGTCCACACACTCAATCAAACAGACTCCAACCTCTCCACAATGGCCAAGACCAGGGAGCTGTGTAAGGACATCAGGGATACAATTGTAGACCTGCACAAGGCTGGGATGGGCTACAGGACAATAGGCAAGCAGCTTGGTGAGAAGGCAACAACTGTTGGCGCGATTATTAGAAAATGGAAGAAGTTCAAGATGACTGTCAATCACCCTCGTTCTGGGGCTCCATGCAAGATCTCAACTTGTGGGGCATCAATGATCATGAGGAAGGTGAGGGATCAGCCCAGAACTACACGGCAGGACCTGGTCAATGACCTGAAGAGAGCTGGGACCACAGTCTCAAAGAAAACCATTAGTAACACACTACGCCGTTATGGATTAAAATCCTGCAGCGCACGCAAGGTCCCCCTGCTCAAGCCAGCGCATGTCCAGACCCGTCTGAAGTTTGCCAATGACCATCTGGATGATCCAGAGGAGGAATGGGAGAAGGTCATGTGGTCTGATGAGACAAAAATATAGCTTTTGGGTCTAAACTCCACTCGCCATGTTTGGAGGAAGAAAATGGATGAGTAAAACCTCAAGAACACCATCCCAACCGTGATGCATGGAGGTGGAAACATCATTCTTTGGAGATGCTTTTCTGCAAAGGGGACAGGACGACTGCACCGTATTGAGGGGAGGATGGATGGGGCCATGTATCGCGAGATCTTGGCCAACAACATCCTTCCCTCAGTAAGAGCATTGAAGATGAGTCGTGGCTGGGTCTTCCAGCATGACAACGACCCGAAACACACAGCCAGGGCAACTAAGGAGTGGCTCAGTAAGAAGCATCTCAAGGTCCTGGAGTGGCCTAGCCAGTCTCCAGACCTGAACCCAATAGAAAATATTTGGAGGGAGCTGAAAGTCCGTATTGCCCAGCGACAGCCCCGAAACCTGAAGGATCTGGAGAAGGTCTGTATGGAGGAGTGGGCCAAAATCCCTGCTGCAGTGTGTGCAAACCTGGTCAAGAACTACAGGAAAGGTATGATCTCTGTAATTGCAAACAAAGGTTTCTGTACCAAATATTCAGTTCTGCTTTTCTGATGTATCAAATACTTATGTCATGCAATAAAATGCTAACTAATTACTTAAAAATCATACAATGTGATTTTCTGAATTTTTTTTAAAGATTCCGTCTCTCACAGTTGAAGTGTACCTATGATAAAAATTACAGACCTCTAAATGCTTTGTAAGTAGGAAAACCTGCAAAATCGGCAGTTTTTCAAATACTTGTTCTCCCCACTGTATATCCATCCTGTCCTGCCTTTCTAAAGTCTTCGAAAGCCAAGTGAACAAACAGATAACCGACCATTTTGAATCCCGCTGTACCTTCTCCGCTATGCAATCTGATTTCCGAGCTGGTCACGGGTGAACCTCAGCCATGCTCAAGGTCCTAAACGATATCATAACCGACATCAATAAAAGACAGTACTGTGCAGCCATCTTCATCGACCTGGCCAAGGCTTTCGACTCTGTCAATCACCGTATTCTTATCGGCAGACTCAACAGCCTTGGTTTCTCTAATGACTGCCACGCCTGGTTCACTAACTACTTCTCAGATAGAGTTCAGTGTGTCAAATCGGGAAGGCCTGTTGTCCGGACCTCTGGCAGTCTCTATGGGGGTGCCACAAGGTTCAATTCTCGGGCCGACTCTTTTCTCTGTATATATCAATGATGTCGCTCTTGCAGAGGGTGATTCTTTGATCCACCTCTATGCAGACGACATCATTCTGTATACATCTGGCCCCTCTTTGGACACTGTGCCATACAACACTCCTTTCGTGGCCTCCAACTGCTCTTAAATGCTAGTAAAACGAAATGCATGCTCTTCAACCGATCGCTGCCCTCACCCGCCTGCCCAACTAGCATCACTACTCTGGACGGTTCTGACTTAGAATATGTGGACAACTATAAACTCCTAGGTATCTGGCTAGACTGTAAACTCTCCTTCCAGACTCACATTAAGCCTCTCCAATCCAAAGTTAAATCTAGAATCGGCTTCCTATTTTGTAACAAAGCCTCCTTCCGTCATGCTGCAAAACATACCCTTGTAAAACTGACTATCCTACCGATCCTTGACTTCGACGATGTCATTTACAAAATAGCCTCCAACACTCTACTCGATAAATTTGATGCAGTCTATCACAGTGCCATCTGGTTTTTCACTAAAGCCCCACCCCCTACCCACCACTGTGGCCTGTATGCTGTCTTTGGCTGGTCCTTGCTATATATTAGTCGCCAAGCCCACTGGCTCCAGGTCATCTATAAGTGTTTGCTAGGTAAAGCTCCACTTTATCTCAGCTCACTTGTCACCTTAGCAAAACCCACCCATAGCACATGCTCCAGCAGGTATATTTCACTGGTCATCCCCAAAGCCAACACCTACTTTGGCTGCCTTTCCTTCCATTTCTCTGCTGCCAATCACTGAAGTTGGAGACTTACATCTCCCTCACTAACTTTAAGCGTCAGCTGTCAGAGCAGCTTACCGATCGCTGCAGCTGTACACAGCCCATCTGTAGAATAGCCCATCCAATCAACTACCTACCTCATCCCCATATTTGTTTTTGTTTTTCTGCTCTTTTGCACACCAGTATTTCTACTTTCACATCCTCATCTGCACATATATCACTCCAGTGTAAATTGCTAAATTGTAATTACTTCACCACTACTGGCCTATTTATTGCCTTAGCTCCTTACTTAATTTTCACACACTGTATACAGATTTTTTCTGTTGTGTTACTGACTGTGTTACGGTGCGTGAATGAGGACCCAAAAGCGAATTAACTTAAACAGAGCTTCTTTAATTACCAAACATAGGTAGGCTCAGACGGACCGGCAGATTCCGACAGGACAAGACAAGGTTACAGCAAACATGACGACAGTCTGGTTCAGGCATGACACACAACAAACAAGAATCCGACAAGGACAGGAACAAAAACAGAGAGAGATATAGGGGACTAATCAGAGGGAAAAAGGGAACAGGTGGGAAAAGGGGTGACGAGGTGGTTAGGAGGAGACAAGGCACAGCTGGGGGAAAGAGGGGGTGGAAAGGTAACCTAACAACGACCAGCAGAGGGAGACAGGGTGAAGGGAAAGGACAGAGACAAGACACAACATGACAGTACATGACAGTACCCCCCCACTCACCGAGCGCCTCCTGGCGCACTCGAGGAGGAAACCTGGCGGCAACGGAGGAAATCCTCGATCAGCGCACGGTCCAGCACGTCCCGAGAGGGAACCCAACTCCTCTCCTCAGGACCGTACCCCTCCCAATCTACGAGGTACTGGTGACCACGGCCCCGAGGACGCATGTCCAAAATTCTACGGACCCTGTAGATGGGTGCGCCCTCGACAAGGATGGGGGGGGGGGGGGAAGACGAGCGGGGGCGCGAAGGACGGGCTTGATGCAGGAGACATGGAAGACCGGGTGGACGCGACGAAGGTATCGCGGAAGAAGAAGTCGAACTGCGACAGGATTAATGACCCGAGAAATACGGAACGGACCAATGAACCGCGGGGTCAACTTGCGAGAAGCCGTCTTAAGGGGAAGGTTCTGAGTGGAGAGCCAAACTCTCTGACCGCGACAATATCTAGGACTCTTAGTTCTACGCTTATTAGCAGCCCTCACAGTCTGCGTCCTATAACGGCAAAGTGCAGACCTGACCCTCTTCCAGGTGCGCTCGCAACGTTGGACAAAAGCCTGAGCGGAGGGGACGCTGGACTCGGCGAACTGAGATGAGAACAGCGGAGGCTGGTACCCGAGGCTACTCTGAAAAGGAGATAGCCCGGTCGCAGACGAAGGAAGCGAGTTGTGGGCGTATTCTGCCCAGGGGAGCTGTTCTGACCAAGACGCAGGGTTACGAAAAGAAAGACTGCGTAAGATGCGACCAATAGTCTGATTGGCCCGTTCTGCTTGACCGTTAGACTGGGGGTGAAAGCCGGAAGAGAGACTGACGGAAGCCCCAATCAAACGGCAAAACTCCCTCCAAAATTGAGACGTGAATTGCGGACCTCTGTCCGAAACGACGTCTGACGGAAGGCCATGAATTCTGAAAACATTCTCGATGATGATTTGTGCCGTCTCTTTAGCAGAAGGAAGCTTAGCAAGGGGAATGAAATGAGCCGCCTTAGAGAACCTATCGACAACCGTAAGAATAACAGTCTTCCCCGCTGACGAAGGCAGTCCGGTGACAAAATCTAAGGCGATGTGAGACCACGGTCGAGAAGGAATAGGAAGCGGCCTGAGACGGCCGGCAGGAGGAGAGTTACCGGACTTAGTCTGCGCGCAGACCGAACAAGCAGCCACGAAACGACGCGTGTCATGCTCCCGGGTGGGCCACCAAAAACGCTGGCGAATGGAAGCAAGCGTACCCCGAACGCCAGGGTGGCCGGCTAACTTGGCAGAGTGAGCCCACTGAAGAACGGCCAGACGAGTAGGAACGGGAACGAAAAGAAGGTTCCTAGGACAAGCGCGCGGCGACGGAGTGTGAGTGAGCGCTTGCTTTACCTGCCTCTCAATTCCCCAGACAGTCAACCCGACAACACGCCCCTCAGGGAGAATCCCCTCGGGGTCAGTGGAGGCTACTGAAGAACTGAAGAGACGAGATAAAGCATCAGGCTTGGTGTTCTTAGAGCCCGGACGATAAGAAATCACGAACTCGAAACGAGCGAAAAACAGCGCCCAACGCGCCTGACGCGCATTAAGTCGTTTGGCAGAACGGATGTACTCAAGGTTCCTATGGTCAGTCCAAACGACAAAAGGAACGGTCGCCCCCTCCAACCACTGTCGCCATTCGCCTAGGGCTAACCGGATGGCGAGCAGTTCGCGGTTACCCACATCATAGTTACGTTCCGACGGCGACAGGCGATGAGAAAAATACGCGCATGGGTGGACCTTGTCGTCAGAGAGGGAGCGCTGAGAAAGAATGGCTCCCACGCCCACCTCTGACGCGTCAACCTCGACAACGAACTGTCTAGAGACGTCAGGTGTAACAAGGATAGGAGCGGATGTAAAACGATTCTTGAGGAGATCAAAAGCTCCCTGGGCGGAAACGGACCACTTAAAGCACGTCTTGACAGAAGTAAGGGCTGTGAGAGGAGCTGCCACCTGACCGAAATTACGGATGAAACGACGATAGAAGTTCGCGAAGCCGAGAAAGCGCTGCAGCTCGACGCGTGACTTAGGGACGGGCCAATCAATGACAGCTTGGACCTTAGCGGGATCCATCTTAATGCCTTCAGCGGAAATAACAGAACCGAGAAATGTGACGGAGGAGGCATGAAAAGTGCACTTCTCAGCCTTCACAAAAAGACAATTCTCTAAAAGGCGCTGGAGGACACGTCGAACGTGCTGAACATGAATCTGGAGTGACGGTGAAAAAATCAGGATATCGTCAAGGTAAACGAAAACAAAGATGTTCAGCATGTCTCTCAGGACATCATTGACTAATGCCTGAAAGACAGCTGGAGCGTTAGCGAGGCCGAAAGGAAGAACCCGGTATTCAAAGTGCCCTAACGGAGTGTTAAACGCTGTCTTCCACTCGTCCCCCTCCCTGATGCGCACGAGATGGTAAGCGTTACGAAGGTCCAACTTAGTGAAAAACCTGGCTCCCTGCAGGATCTCGAAGGCTGAAGACATAAGAGGAAGCGGATAACGATTCTTCACTGTTATGTCATTCAGCCCTCGATAATCTATGCAGGGGCGCAGAGACCCGTCCTTCTTCTTGACAAAAAAAAACCCCGCTCCGGCGGGAGAGGAGGAGGGGACTATGGTACCGGCGTCAAGAGCTACAGACAAATAATCTTCGAGAGCCTTACGTTCGGGAGCCGACAGAGAGTATAGTCTACCCCGGGGGGGGGTGGTTCCCGGAAGGAGATCAATACTACAATCATACGACCGGTGTGGAGGAAGAGAGGTGGCCCTGGACCGACTGAACACCGTGCGCAGATCGTGATATTCCTCCGGCACCCCTGTCAAATCACCAGGCTCCTCCTGTGAAGAAGAGACAGAGGAAACAGGAGGGATAGCAGACATTAAACATTTCACATGACAAGAGACGTTCCAGGAGAGGATAGAATTACTAGACCAATTAATGGAAGGATTATGACAAACTAGCCAGGGATGGCCCAAAACAACAGGTGTAAAAGGTGAACGAAAAATTAAAAAAGAAATGGTTTCACTATGATTACCAGAAACAGTGAGGGTTAAAGGTAGCGTCTCACGCTGAATCCTGGGGAGAGGACTACCATCCAGGGCGAACAAGGCCGTGGGCTCCTTTAACTGTCTGAGAGGAATGTCATGTTCCCGAGCCCAGGTCTCGTCCATAAAACAGCCCTCCGCCCCAGAGTCTATTAAGGCACTGCAGGAAGCTGACGAACCGGTCCAGCGTAGATGGACCGACAAGGTAGTGCAGGATCTTGAAGGAGAGACAGGAGTAGTAGCGCTCACCAGTAGCCCTCCGCTTACTGACGAGCTCTGGCCTTTTACTGGACATGAAGTGACAAAATGACCAGCGGAACCGCAATAGAGACAGAGGCGGTTGGTGATTCTCCGTTCCCTCTCCTTAGTCGAGATGCGGATACCTCCCAGCTGCATGGGCTCAGCACCCGAGCCGGCAGAGGAAGATGGTAGTGATGCGGAGAGGGGGGCGACGGAGAGCGCGAGCTCCTTTCCACGAGCTCGGTGACGAAGATCAACCCGTCGCTCAATGCGAATAGCGAGTTCAATCAAGGAATCCACGCTGGAATGAACCTCCCGGGAGAGAATCTCATCCTTTACCTCTGCGCGGAGACCCTCCAGAAGACGAGCGAGCAAGGCCGGCTCGTTCCAGCCACTGGAGACAGCAAGAGTGCGAAACTCAATAGAGTAGTCTGTTATGGATCAATTGCCTTGACATAGGGAAGACAGGGCCCTGGAAGCCTCCTCCCCAAAAACAGATCGATCAAAAACCCGTATCATCTCCTCCTTAAAGTCCTGATACTGGTTAGTACACTCAGCCCTTGCCTCCCAGATTGCCGTGCCCCACTCACGAGCCCGTCCAATAAGGAGAGATATGACGTAGGCGACACGAGCAGTGCTCCTGGAGTAAGTGTTGGGCTGGAGAGAAAACACAATATCACACTGGGTGAGGAACGAGCGGCATTCAGTGGGCTCCCCAGAGTAACACGGCGGGTTATTGATTCTGGGCTCCGGAGATTCGAAAGCCCTGGAAGTGGCCGGTGGATCGAGGCGGAGATGGTGAACCTGTTCTGTGAGGTTGGAGACTTGGGTGGCCAGGGTCTCAACGGCATGTCGAGCAGCAGACACTTCCTGCTCGTGTCTGCCTAGCATCGCTCCCTGGATCCCGACGGCTGAGTGGAGAGGATCCGAAGTCGCTGGGTCCATTCTTGGTCGGATTCTTCTGTTACGGTGCGTGAATGAGGACCCAAAAGCGAATTAACTTAAACAGAGCTTCTTTAATTACCAAACATAGGTAGGCTCAGACGGACCGGCAGATTCCGACAGGACAAGACAAGGTTACAGCAAACATGACGACAGTCTGGTTCAGGCATGACACACAACAAACAAGAATCCGACAAGGACAGGAACAAAAACAGAGAGAGATATAGGGGACTAATCAGAGGGAAAAAGGGAACAGGTGGGAAAAGGGGTGACGAGGTGGTTAGGAGGAGACAAGGCACAGCTGGGGGAAAGAGGGGGTGGAAAGGTAACCTAACAACGACCAGCAGAGGGAGACAGGGTGAAGGGAAAGGACAGAGACAAGACACAACATGACAGTACATGACAGACTGTATGTTTGTTTACTCCATGTGTAACTCTGTGTTGTTTTTTGTCGCGCTGCTTTGCTCTATCTTGGCCAGGTCGCAGTTGAACTTGTTCTCAACTGGCCTACCTGGTAAAATAAAGGTTAAATAGAAAACACGCAGCCACAGGGACTCCAGATTGACAGAAGAGTTGTCAGATAGTATAACAGATCAAATGGAGGGTAAACCAACAAGCAGATGCCTTCAGACGTGTCTACATTATTAGACTAAATAAGGAGGGATTTAACAGTGAGAAGAGGGATGGAACAGGGGAAGGCCCTGCAGCATTCTGAGGGCCTGATAACAGTAGCAAAGTAACAGATAAATGAACATCACCTGCCTGGGACTGTGATCACATTTCAGCATGAAGTGAGCACCAATCACTATCCCTGCCACTACCCTAATCAGCATCCTCTACCTAACCTACCCACCACAGGCTATAACAGCACTATCCCCTGAGGGAGAGCGAGAGAGAGAAAGAGAGAAAGACCCCCATACCATCCGTTCTTGAAGCACCACTACACGTTGAGTAATTACCTTCTAAAGTTTAAATGACTCTCTGGTGTCAGTGTTTTCATTTTATCTTTATCTCTTTTGATGGGTTTACAGAGGAATGTTTGATGTGGGATGCCAAAGAGCAAAGGATCCTGCGTTCTAAACAGAGCGTTTTCTGTTGGAACAGCACAAATCAGACCGCTGTGGTTACCGAAAGGGAGAAACGCCATCCCCTAATGGACTGAGTCACTCCCGTGCTTTTCCCCCTGATTAAACTAACGACCCATTTGAACCAGCTTAAGAGGCACTTTACTCCGTTTCCACTCTCCAGGCAGGAAATGCGATCTTTAATACAGAAATATGTGTATGTGACCAATAAAATTTGATTTGATTTGTGGTGAGGCGCACTGATAGAGCCGTGCCCAGTCCCCAGCAGAAGGGCTCTGTGTGTGACATCAGAGTGACAGGAACCACTGTCCTTCTGCTGGTCCTACACTACATTGCACACACTGAATAGATATGCAGCACGAAACGTTCTCACAGCCTCAGGCCACGGAGAGGGACTTCTATTTTATGCTGTGACGGTTCATCTGTCATTCCTTTCTCATGGTTTTCTAGACCTGCTTCTTTTCATTGTCTAATTTACAGCGGGGCAGAATTTGCACTCAAAAGTCATCTAAGCCCACATAAAAATATTAAATGTAGGTAAGAGTATGAACTGTAAATCAAAGCTATCAGTGATGTCCTGTGTCCAAATTTGAATTGATGTCTTTGAGTCCAGTAAGAGTCATTAATATATCTACATTAGATACACCAGCCTGCTCTTGTGAGGAAAAAAAATACTAATTTATTTAAAAGAGTTGCCATGGGGAATGGCATTCATGATTAATGTGGGGGTTGATTATGCAACCAATTGACTATAATTCACACCCAGTGAAACCTGGGCCAGCCGCCTGCCAGAGGGGGGGATGTTATTAATAATAGAGGAATCCTGCACTGCAATCCCCCTGTACCTCAAACCGAATTAAAGAGCCCAAATAAAAGGCAAACTTCAGGGGTGAAAAGGGTTCAGTATTCCTCTGGCAGCTCCTCACAATCAAACTGCAAAGCAATCCTGCTGGTGTTGCTGCTGTTACAGCAGCGTTGTCAGTGTCCTATGCCAGCTGCCTGCCGCCGCACAATTTTACTGTTAAATGTTGAACATGGATATAACGGAGGACTCCATTCCCTGTAAATGTTATCAGATTGTAGCCTGAGGACAATCACGAGGGACATGCATTGTTGCTGTTACATTAAGGCGTGCTAGGGCAGCTTGAGGTCCATTAAATAATATTAGAGTCAGACAACATTCATGCAGTCTAGTGTCTTCACGGAAGCCCTTGCACACAAGATTGATATGAATCCAATAGTAACAAGATGTTGTAAACATGTAAACAGAATCCATGTCTACATGACCAGCCTTCCTTTATTCATAATGCTTCAAAACACAGAATAACAAGGTGTCATTGTACCCACACCCAGTGTCCTGTGGGTGATGCCCTGTCAAAATGTAATTCAACACTACTTTATGTGCTGTGTGAATCAACAAGCAGCTAAGAAGAACTCCAGCTAAGAAGCAACAAGTCTAATACCCTAAACTTTAGGGCTGGGGTCAATTCCAATTGAAGGCAGTTAATTCAGGAAGTCATCTTAAATAACAATTCAAAATGTGGAAAAAATGCAATTATGTTCAATGACTTGTCAATAAACTGAGAAAGTGAAGCTGTTTCTTTCATAAGTGTCTTTTTTTCTAATTCTAAATTAAAATAACTTCCTGAATTGATCCCAGCCCTGCTACTCCTTCTCACATAACATGATTCTATGCAGCTTCACAGCTATAGGAGGAAATGTAGGAAGTGAAGACGCAAGAAGGTTGTTATCAGTTAGAATTCCAAACAACACATTGTGGATTCAGGTAGCACCTCAAGAAGACCACTTGCATAATCATGTGTCATTTTCATTCACAATTCATGACATAATACCTATTTTAAAAACTGTCTAAATCGAAAAGAGCAATGTTCACCGTCAACAGAAACCAAGGTTTTGAAACATCTCAACGGCTGGTAAATTAAATGTACAGCTTGAAGGTTGAAGGACAACTGTTTAATTTCCTTGCAGAATGCCAAGAAGAATCTGAAGCGAGAACATTCATCTACATGCGACTGACAACTAGATTTCCCCAAGACACACATACATACCCCCTTAATAATATTCATGTGCAACTTGTTTGTGGTGGACTCTTAATTACAGAGTCAGAGAAAATAATCTCATCAGAATGGAATGAGCTGTCTTTAACTCATGTATATTTATTAATAATAGATGGGATTTTGAGAGACAACATTAGCAAGCTTGATTTATCAGGAGACTGTTTCCTGTGTGAAGCATAAGAAGCTGTCTTATTGTGGCAAACCACAGTCAGTGATGATGCACAAGTACTACACAGAGCCCTAGGGGCAGGACAGACACACTAACCAGATATACAACCTTATCCGCTTAGTGCCCACATTGTATTACATATTAAAGTCTATGGTTTACATTGTAGTTGTGTGCCTAAAATGATGTGTGCATTAGGACGATACCAGTATCGCAGTATTCTTTCCATGCCGAAAATAAAAACAGGAAGCAGACCAAACTCTGTATGTCAAATAATGTGTGCTATAGCTTGGAAAATAAATACATGTAATGCTGGACATGTAACATTCGGGCTGTTTTCCTAAAGGAGTTAAATCCGCTTCGTGTTTTGTTTCCTTGAGTAACTATAGACTTATGAAGAAAGTTAAGCAAAGTTGCTATTCCTCAAAAAGGTTATTGGAAATGTTCTTGTACTATTTCTTATGTTTCTCCTTAAGCAAAAGTAAAGATGGAATTAGATTACTGAAAATAACGTTTTTGTATTGGTTCTTAATTCCAAGATAGCTAAACCCTTGTCTTAAACAGAGTAGTGAGAGAATATGCTCATGAAAGCATTTGAACATGTTTAATTCACTCACACACTTAATCTGAATGTTTCAGTATTGATTATTTTAAACCCAATAACATGTTTTAGAACAGTAATCTCAGTATGAAATATGCTAACATGATTGCCATTGCTAGCTAGATAGCTAGCTAAATCGGTTGCCTAGCCATATGAATATCAGTCTCTGGAGATCAGGTCCATAACACCTAGGATTACCAGTCTCTGGAGATCAAGGGCCAGATTCACAAAAACTTCTTAAGAAGAAATGTATTTTTAACTGCCGTTTTTTCCTTAACTACAGTCTTATGAAGAAAGTTAAGCAAAGTTGCTATTCCTCAATAAAGTTATTGGAAAAGTTCTTAATTTTTTCCTCAACGTTTCTTCCTAAGAAAAAAGTTAAGAAGAAATGGAATTCTTGAAAATAGTACTTTAGGATTTCTTCTTGGAAATGTACTTAACATTAGGACAGCTAAACCCTTGTCTTGTGACAAATGGATACTTTTGTAACCAAGAACATTTTCTTGCTACACAGACACAGTTGGCTACTGGACATTTAAATACAGCAAGAAAACTAATTAAACGTGCATTATCTAGCTACCTAGTATTTAACAATATATAACAATATTCTAGAAGTGTTAAACAGCTAGCATTAGCTGTCAATTTGCAAAGAAGATCTTGACTAACTTAACGGCTTTAGCTATGTTGGCTATAATGTCGTTACGTGATATCTAGCTAACGTAGCTAGATAACTAACTGGTAGTGCAGTCCCTCTAC
Organism: Oncorhynchus clarkii lewisi; assembly: GCF_045791955.1. Classification (NCBI taxonomy): domain Eukaryota; kingdom Metazoa; phylum Chordata; class Actinopteri; order Salmoniformes; family Salmonidae; genus Oncorhynchus; species Oncorhynchus clarkii. Next base: position 19,591,438 of record NC_092177.1, read on the forward strand.
CACCGTCTCTCATATCATAGACAACACCTTCTCCTCCAGCTGGTCCACATGAATGGTCTCTAAGCTCCCTTCTTCTTAAAACTTCTTCAGGCTAGGGTCCTTTTTTTCTTCAATTTCCGCGTGACTGACGTGCCCAAAGTAAACTGCCTGTTGCTCAGGCCCTGAAGCCAGGATATGCATATAATTGGTACCATTGGAAACAAAACACTTTGAAGGTTGTAGAATTGTTAAAATAATGTAGGAGACTTTAACACAATGGTAGGATTGTTTCTCCTACCATAACAGATTTGGTAGGAGAAAATCCAAAGAAAAACCAACCAGAATTTTTTGGGGGAGAGCCCATGCTCTTACAATGGAAAGTATAGAGAAATAATTAAATCTAGCTCCCAGTATGCAATTCCTATGGCTTCCACAGGGTGTCAGCACTCTATGTTCAAGGTTTCAGGCTTGTTTCTTCCAAAACGAGGAAGAATAATGAGTTTTAGTACTGGGACACAGTATTGAAAATGTGTGTATCCGCGAGCTGCTAATATTGGTTTCCTATTGAACATACTTCTTTCCATATGAAATATTATAGTTTGATCACATTTTAGGGTATCTGAGGACTCAATAGAAACGTATTTGGCCTTGTTTTAACAAAGTTTAGCAGTAGATTTTTGGATTCCTTTCTCTGCACGTTGAATGAGTAGATTACTCAAATCAATGGCACCAACTGAACAGACTTGTTGGGATATAAAGAAGGATTTTATCTAACAAAACGACACTACATGTTATAGCTAGGACCCTTTGGATGACAAATCAGAGGAAGATTTTCAAAAAGTAAGTGAATATTTAATCGATATTTGTGAATTTATGAAACCTGTGACGGTGGAAAAATATTTTGATGTGGGGTGCCGTCCTCAAACAATCGCATGGCATGGCATGCTAGCGGGACGCCTAGCCCTATTAAAAGCCGACTTGATGTCGGACCACTATTTTCTATGGCGCTGTCACTGTCCCTTCCGATACCCCCGACAGCAGAGACAGACTCGGCCACTCTCGCCCCCCATCGTCTCCTTTTGGTCTCTGCAGTGACCCCGCAGTTTTTAAGTCTCCCCAACAGAAACATTTTCCTGGCTGCTATTTTCTCCACCATCACTTCAAGTTCTTGTCTGCTTAAGTTTTTATTGCTCATTCCTTGATTATTCATTTTTGGTTTTGATATAGCTAGTCTGATGGCTACATGTGTGAAAAAAATCGAATTTGGTTTTGTGCATAAAGCGTTTACGAGCCAACATAAAATAAATAATATTGAGACATAAAGCAGATAAATAAATGTAACAAAATTGAAATATCAACACTTTAGTATAGTGGGCCAAATCCTCTCATCCCTGTCACATAGGCTTATATATTGGTTTCAAGCACATCACTAATGTCAATGCCACATAAGAAGATATTTACAAAGTTCTCAGGAAAGATATTTACGAATTCCTAAGAAAACTATGAATTCCTCAGAACAGAGGAATTGCGCTTACGAACTAACTAATAAACTTCCTATTTTTTTCCTTAAAAACGTATTAAGTTTTTTCGTAAGTAATGTTTTGTGAATACGGCCCCTGGTCCATAACGCCAAGGAATATCAGTCTCTGGAGATCTGGTCCATAACTCCTAATAATATCAGTATTAGGAGATCAGCTCCATAACACATAGGAATATCAGTCTCTGGAGATCATGTCCATAACACATAGGAATATCAGTCTCTGGAGATCATGTCCATAACACCTAGGAATATCAGTCTCTGGAGATCAGCTCCATAACACATAGGAATATCAGTATTAGGAGATCAGCTCCATAACACATAGGAATATCAGTCTCTGGAGATCATATCCATAACAACTATAACACACTCACACAATATCCACGCACACACACTCACACTATCAAAACACACACACTCACACTATCAAAACACACACACACTCACACAATATCAAAACACACACACTCACACAATATCCACACACACACTCACACAATATCCAAACACACACTCACACAATATCCACACACACACTCACACAAGATCCAAAAACACACTAACACAATATCCACACACACACTAACACAATATCCACACACACACTCACACCATATCCAAAACACACACAATATCTACACACTCACTCACACAATATCCAAACACACACTCACACAATATCCAAACACACACTCACACAATATCGGAACATCACGGCCATGAAATCACACCGGTGCTTATCAGAGGTTAGATACAGAAGATGTATAATTAGCACCATCAGACAATAACCTCCTGCATCATCATTCACCTCAAGGGTGAAACATTTTCAAGACTAAAGCACCAAGGATGTTATATCACATTCACATGATGGTGTTGTACAATGTGTCTCCACTGGGAATGGTAATATATGATTGACCTGAGACCCGTGAAAGCTCTGCGCCTTTTCTTTGGGTTCATTTATTATCTATTCATTTATTTCCAATTGAAATGTAACAACAAATTGTTTTATTCTGAATATATAGTCTCCTTTTCCGGAGGGAAATCACTGGGTGAGAATTCAATCCCAAAAAGCACAATTAGATTCTGTGCACGTGTTAATAATCCACCTCAGAGAAAAATAATAAACATTCTAGAGGTTAGAGTTTATTTCATCGCATCTCTTCTTGGTCACTATTTTGATAAGATGTTTGTCACCTTTTCCGGGTTTATCTGTCAAGTATATTTTTTCCTGCAAATACAGTATTGATTTTAGATTCATTCTAAAAGGGTTGCACAGAAAATACAATTACTGGAACTATTGTGAGCACTGACGGTATTGAATTAGGAATATTCTGATGCAGTGGTTTTTATTCCAAGAAAACGGTAACCCAATATTGTTTGTACTATATTCATCTTTCATATCATCATAGGAACAGCTTTGCCTGAATGATCCAAACATAGCATACATAAAAGTGATGGTTGCTGTGGGAGTAGAGTCAACCAGGTTGCTTCTAGAGCACAGAGAAAATAATATAGCAATGCAAAGACATAGAGTGGGTCGGATAGTGGGTCGGACAGTGGGTCACACAGTGGGTCCCACAGTGACAGTAATACTGGATTTCGTTAGCTAATCTGTCAACTTGTCACTTATTTGAGGGGATTTCGGGTTTAACAGTGGAAAAGGTCATTTACTTTGACAACTTCAGTCAGGATGTGTGAATCAATATTCTTTTTTGAGACAACAACTCAAACTCAAGCTATTTTTTGTTTAACACCATTTTGTAGCTTAAAATGTACTGCCAGGCTCAGAATAGAAACCCTTTGAAGAACAATAGGCTCCCTCCATAGGCCCTGGTCTCCTATCACATGACACAGGACTAGCGTCTCCCTCCATAGGCCCTGGTCTCCTATCACATGACACAGGACTAGCGTCTCCCTCCAAAGGCCCTGGTCTCCTATCACATGACACAGGACTAGCGTCTCCCTCCATGGGCCCTGGTCTCCTATCACATGACACAGGACTAGCGTCTCCCTCCATAGGCCCTGGTCTCCTATCACATGACACAGGACTAGCGTCTCCCTCCAAAGGCCCTGGTCTCCTATCACATGACACAGGACTAGCGTCTCCCTCCAAAGGCCCTGGTCTCCTATCACATGACACAGGACTAGCGTCTCCCTCCAAAGGCCCTGGTCTCCTATCACATACTAGCGTCTCCCTCCAAAGGCCCTGGTCTCCTATCACATGACACAGGACTAGCGTCTCCCTCCATAGGCCCTGGTCTCCTATCACATGACACAGGACTAGCGTCTCCCTCCAAAGGCCCTGGTCTCCTATCACATGACACAGGACTAGCGTCTCCCTCCAAAGGCCCTGGTCTCCTATCACATGACACAGGACTAGCGTCTCCCTCCAAAGGCCCTGGTCTCCTATCACATACTAGCGTCTCCCTCCAAAGGCCCTGGTCTCCTATCACATGACACAGGACTAGCGTCTCCCTCCAAAGGCCCTGGTCTGCTATCACATGACACAGTACGAGCGTCACCCTCCATAGGCCATGGTCTCCTATCACATGATACAGTACAGTACTAGCGGTGAGGTGATGCATATGCTAGGCACCTCTCAACACACGTCTATAAACACAGACAACATGAGAGCCTGCACTCTGAACACACTCATGTGATGTGATGAGGTCATTTGGAAATGCATAAAACACTTGAGGGATTGTCACAGTCAAAATATGTTGTTAGTACTTTTATCCCTTTTAGTCAGACATCAAACCGTCATTGCCCCCCCCCCCCACCCCCCCATGATAGACAGACACAATCCTTCCTGAATAACAGCACTATTACATCCTGTCATGTCACTGTTGTCACATGTCCCCAACACAGAGAGCGTTAAAGATGCTCAGGGTGTTTGTGATGTTGTTTGTGTATGCCTGTCAACAGGGACATTTCTGTCCCCTTTTTGCTTTCTGATTATTCAACTTTGAGGAGTTCAAACTCCCACTCTGAGGATTCTCGCAAATTAAACATTTATCAACTACAACATCTATTAATGTAAATGAGAGAGAAAAAAGGTCTGTGACCAAAATGTTGCACAAAAATTTGTTTGTAACTAAACTCAGCATGAGCGCAGATTATCTACTTAGTGTTGTATGTTATCCTAATTTATGCTCCTGTGATTGACACTTCTCTCAGGACTGCAACAGTGACTGTTTTCCATCATGAAAACAAGTTCTGAAAGGCAACCCCTTCTGACAATTCAATTTGCAAGCTTGAAAATGCAATACACATAACTTATTAATGATTTGTAATGGTAAAATCTGCTCAACTGAGAAATGCTTCAACGTTCCTCAGCAAAATGAAGGGCAGCAAACACTACCTTTTAGTTTAAGGCAGAAAACATTTTAAAGCAAACATACACACGACTGAAAACAACCTTCCCACATGGGCCACTTTAAAACATCCAGAACATAAAGTATCATTGATGTACTCTCTATGCTCAACAACCTCCCTGAAGCATCATAACACACACCACTACAGGCACAAATACATGACTAGTAGCATGGGCACACAGTGGTATGAACCACTACAACAACACATCTCTCAGTGGTATCTAACACCACAACAATACATCCCTCAGTGGAATGAAACACCACAACAACTCTCAGTGGTATGAAACACTACAACAACACAGCAACCCTCAGTGGTATGAAACACTACAACAACACATTTCTCAGTGGTATGACACACCACAACAACATATCTCTCAGTGTAATGAAACACCACAACATCACAAAAACACATCTCTCAGTGGAATGAAACACCACAACAACACATCTCTCAGTGGAATGAAACACCACAACACATCTCTCAGTGGAATGAAACACCACAACAACACATCTCTCAGTGGAATGAAACACCACAACAACACAACTCTCAGTGGTATGAAACACTACAACAACACATCTCTCAGTGGAATGAAACACCACAACAACACATCTCTCAGTGGTATGAAACACCACAACACATCTCTCAGTGGAATGAAACACCACAACACCAGAGCAACTCTCAGTGGTATGAAACACCACAACACCACAGCAACTCTCAGTGGTATGAAACACTACAACAACACATCTCTCAGTGGTATGAAACACCACAACACCACAACAACTCTCAGTGGAATGAAACACCACAACACCAGAGCAACTCTCAGTGGTATGAAACACCACAACACCACAGCAACTCTCAGTGGTATGAAACACTACAACAACACATCTCTCAGTGGAATGAAACACCACAACACCAGAGCAAATCTCAGTGGTATGAAACACCATAGCAACACAATAACTCTCACTGGTATGAAACACCATAGCAACACCAGAACTCTCAGTGGTATGAAACACCATAGCAACACAATAACTCTCAGTGGTATGAAACACCATAGCAACACAATAACTCTCGCTGGTATGAAACACCATAGCAACACAAGAACTCTCAGTGGTATGAAACACCATAGCAACACAATAACTCTCACTGGTATGAAACACCATAGCAACACAATAACTCTCAGTGGTATGAAACACCATAGCAACACAATAACTCTCACTGGTATGAAACACCATAGCAACACAATAACTCTCAATGGAGCATGTGAAGTACTAGTAGTGATTCATTTTATGTTACAAACAACTCTCTTTATTTCAATGCTGCTCAAGACAATTATTTTCACCATCATTTTACCAATCTAACTGTACGCTTATTCACAACCCACTGGGCACACACTGGTTGAATCAACGTTGTTCCACATCATTTCAATTAAATTATGTTAAACCAACGCGGAATAGATGTTGAATTGACGTCTGTGCCTAATGAGAAGAAAAAGGACAGTTCTCCATTGTTGAACTCATCTTGACATAGAGAAACTATGGGATCTCAGATAAGTATTTTCTCTGCAGCGCTCTGAGGCCTGCACACAGCCCTATACTGTAGTGCCTCGCTCTGCCTTTCTTTCTTCAAACAAATGACCACATTATTCAGCAGAGGCAAAGACCCTGAGGTTTAATCCATCCTTGTTATCTGCCAATCACAGCTCGCGCTTGGCTGTCCTTATCGCTCTGTGGTTGAAATGAAAAGGCGTCCATTGCATCCAAGACATCTACTTGTGCATGCAGCCCCGCACTCCTGCACCTCCGGGGCCTCCTACAGGAAGTGTGCTGCCTAACGAGCATGTGACATTGACTGGAGCAAATATACATGAATAAATCAATTGCCGTTCCATGGCGTCATTTAGGAAAGCTTGAAAGGGCTTGGCTTGCAGGGTGAGGGACAGGGTTGGAGGGCATGCCGGTCATACAGGACAGTGCAACATTGGAGTGTTCAGGGACAGGGGAAGAGACTAGAGGGGTGAATATTACCATCACTCAGTGACGTTTTTAAATGATACTATACCCTGACCAAGTCTTAGGGCCTGCTCTGACCCCTAAATCGTCCCCCTCTACAAACAAACATGAGCTGTTACATGAGTCACAACAGCATCAAAGAGTTTGTCACAAAAATGCAAATAAATGCAATGAAATCCAGATAGTACCAGCTAAGGAGAGATGCCAGGACTACAGTACCAGCTAAGGAGAGATGCCAGGACTACAGTACCAGCTAAGGAGAGATGCCAGGACTACAGTACCAGCTAAGGAGAGATGCCAGGACTACAGTACCAGCTAAGGAGAGATGCCAGGACTACAGTACCAGCTAAGGAGAGATGCCAGGACTACAGTACCAGCTAGGAGAGATGCCAGGACTACAGTACCAGCTAAGGAGAGATGCCAGGACTACAGTACCAGCTAGGAGAGATGCCAGGACTACAGTACCAGCTAGGAGCGATGCCAGGAATACATGATTGGGGAAGCAGATTCCTAATCGTCACCATATATGGGGTGCATGCACGTCACACACTATGAAAAGATTGCTGATGCAAATACTGCTACTGAGCCAAACACAAGTGACTTGTAGACTCATTGCAGAACCAATGACAACATTGTGTAAAAAATGTAAACTATGAGGATTAAAATATAGTATTCAATTAATGAAAAGGATTGGTTGTCTCCATGGCTACTTAGTCAGACACACATACTTGTCCAACCCATTGCATGGCAAAGTTAGCATAATTATATGGATAAAACATGCTACGGATACATACATGTTCATCGTTTTATAATCCCCGATGATGGGTTCAGCCATATGTGATATGTCTCGACATCGAGCCTAAAAAGCCTTTCGTGGGGCGTTACAAAACAAGGGTGCATCAAAAAAGATGTGATAGATCTCGGCCCAGGTTGTTGTACTGCAGGTTTATTACAAAGGCAACTCCTATATGAAACAAGAAATTCTGATGTGAAAATCTCAAGGTCTACAAAATCACATGATAAAATAATGGCGTAAGAGTTTTTGCTCTGCATAATACATCACAGGAAACCCCATCCATATGAAGACTATTCACATCCCACCATTGGTTTGACAAAACACAATTATGCACTTCTTATGCAATTCCACAAGGGCAAGTCTTCACACATGAAGTCACAAAAGCAGGAGGTGAAAGCGACAGCATTTAGAGGGTTATATATAATGAATTATCTATAGGTGTCATCTCAACATTCAGACCTGGCAACACATTAGATCAAAGCGGGTAAATAAATACACCAACTATTTAAAAAGACATCTGGCGCAACAGCTAAGTGCATTGAAAGATCTAGACTCTGCCAATATGGGTAGTACAGTTACATTGCAAATGTATGCACACACACACTGTCACACAATATCCAACACACACAATATCCACCCACACACATACACACACACACACACACACACACACACACACACACACACACACACACACACAATATCCACACACACACACGCACACACACTCACTCACACAAAATCCACACACACACACACACACACACAATATCCAACACACACATTCACACAATATCCAAAACACACACAATATCCACACAGACACACAGACACACTCACACAATATCCACATAGATAATCATACAATATCCACACACACACAATCAAACAATATCCAAACACACACTCATACAATATCCAAAACACACACAATATCCAAACACACACCAACACAATATCCACACACACACTCACACAATATCCAAAACACACACTATATCCAAACTCACACTCACACAATATCCACGCACACACTCACACAATATCAAAACACACACACTCACACAATATCAAAACACACACACACACACTCACACAATATCAAAACACACACACTCACACAATATCCACACACACACACACTCACACAATATCCAAAACACACACAATATCCACACACACACTCACACCATATCCAAACACACACTCACACAATATTCAAAACACACACAATATCCACACACACACTCACACAATATCAAAACACAAACTAACACAATATCCACACACACACTCACACAATATCCAAAACACGCACAATATCCACACACTCATTCACACACTATCCAAACACACACTCACACAATATACACACACACACTCACACAATATCCAAAACACACACTCACACAATATCCACACACACACTCACGCAATATCCAAAACACACACTCACTCAATATCCAAACACACACTCACACAATATCCAAACACACACTCACACAATATTCACACACACTCACACAACATCCAAAACACACACTCACATGCAAATCCCTGTCAACATGCAGTGCCCTCGTTCATGAGTAATTTAGAGTAAATCTTTTTTCCCAAAAAACAATATTGAGGATGATTGGAAGTTATAGATCATTCAAATTAAATGAGACCATGTTGGAATGCCAAAAAATATACAAGGGCTTTGTCACCTTTGTATTCACCCAATTTGTTCACCAGTGTAAAAATGGAGACAACATGACAAACACAACACACACACATTCAGTAGAGAATGGTAGGAATATAACCTGAGTATATTCACTTAGAGAATGGTAGGAATATAACCTGAGTATATTCACTTAGAGAATGGTAGGAACATAACCTGAAGTATATTCACTTAGAGAATGGTAGGAATATAACCTGAGTATATTCACTTAGAGAATGGTAGGAATATAACCTGAGTATATTCACTTAGAGAATGGTAGGAACATAACCTGAAGTATATTCACTTAGAGAATGGTAGGAATATAACCTGAGTATATTCACTTATAGAATGGTAGGATTATAACCTGAATATATTCACTTAGAGAATGGTAGGAATATAACCTGAATATATTCACTTAGAGAATGGTAGGAATATAACCTGATTATATTCACTCAGAGAATGGTACTGTAGGAATAAAATATGAGTATATTCACTTAGAGAATGGTAGGAATATTATCTGAGTATATTCATTTAGAGAATGGTAGGAATATAACCTGAGTGTATTCACTTAGAGAATGGTAGGAATATAACCTGAAGTATATTCACTTAGAGAATGGTAGGAATATAACCTGAGTGTATTCACTTAGAGAATGGTAGGAATACAACCTGAGTATATTCACTTAGAGAATGATAGGAATATAACCTGAGTATATTCACTCAGAGAATGATAGGAATATAACCTGAGTATATTCACTCAGAGAATGGTACTGTAGGAATAAAATATGAGTATATTAATTTAGAGAATGGTAGGAATATTATCTGAGTATATTTACTTAGAGAATGGTAGGAATATAATCTGAGTATATTCACTTAGAGAATGGTAGGAATACAACCTTAAGTATATTCACTTAGAGAATGGTAGGAATACAACCTGGGTATATTTACTAAAATAATGGCAGGAATATAATCTGAGTATATTCGCTTAGAGAATGGTAGGAATATAACCTGAGTATATTCACTAAGAGAATGGCAGGAATATAACCTGAGTATATTCACTTAGAGAATGGTAGGAATATAACCTGAGTATATTCACTTAGAGAATGGTAGGAATATAAACTGAGTATATTCACTTAATAACTTCAAATCTGTGATGTTAGCCAGGCTAATTTGCAACACTGACATTTCATACAAAAGGACAGCAAAATAAAGGCAGAGTATAGCTGAACAACCGGCAGTGACTATGGCCCCACACTGCAGTACGCACCAGGCAACAGAAGCAAAAGGATGAGACATCCATCTCCTACAGTACAGCACTTCTCTCCAAGTGAATATGACAAACGAATAACATGAATGTTTACTGGCAAGATATGTTAACTTTAAGCTTAAAAGACAATTGTTTCCTTTGTTAGCAGAAAAAAGTCAATCTAAATGACAAAACCATTTCACTCAGGGAGAAAACCCTTTCACTGCGGGAGGAAACCATTTCATTGTGTGAGAAAACCATTTCACTGTGGGAGGACACCATTTCACTGTGGGAGGACACCATTTCACTGCGGGAGGAAACCAATTCTCTGTGGGAAGAAACCATTTCTCTGTGGGAGGAAACCATTTCTCTGTGAGAGGAAACCATTTCTCTGTGGGAGGAGAGCGAACATGAGAGGCTAATAGAGTGCATTCAAAAAAGCAAAAACAAACAAACAAATGAAATAAGTAATCACTAGATACATATAGCATCAGCTGCAGTGTTGTAAGTCATACAGAATATTACAGAGTACAAAAGCTTGACCTGTCCATCCACAAACATCCCAACAGTAGTTTAGTTCTCATCCACATCTTAAAAACGGTGCTGCCTGTTTTATCATAGAACATGAGTTATTCGTTGGCTGAATCAGACTAAAATGTTAAATCTACTTCTCTTGGCTTGAGGCAGCGTGGGGGTGACAAACGCACTGCAATTGTTGAAGGCATTTTAAATACAGAAGCAAACATGCACCAGAACATCTGGAAAGGTTATGACACCATATTATCCTTTTACTCACTAACCAATTCATCCCCTGTAACAAAAAAACTGTAATGTAAAGGAATACTGTTGTTGCCTTTAAAATATAATAAGAAAGAACAATCCCCTAAACATTGTTTGATCAGTGTAATGGGACATGATGAAACAACTCACACACAGCATTTATGATTGGGCTGTATCATATGTACTCATGTTGAATTGAGATTCATGTCATACATATTTTGTGTTCAAATACTCAACTATTCTCAGGTTTTCTTCTTGAGCATTCAAGGCTTTATTTATAAAGCAACTTAAACGACTGAGGAAACAAGATGACATTTTCTTGAGGAAAAGAAAAACACAGTGCAGATAGGTACCTTGACTTCAACAGGTTTATACAATAAAAACTAACCAATATACAGTATTCTGCTGACTGATAGAACATTGTATTGATCATATCTTTCAAGGTACATTCTATTCATTTGTATTTCAAACACTCATTAACTTAACAATACTTTAAATAAGGACTTGGTAAAATAAAGTGGATAAAATCATTTGAAATAACAATATAAGCTGTCTCCACAATATAACTTTGAACTAATAAATCAAATAAAGGATTTAAGCTATTATGATTGAGCATATTAATATTGCACATGGTGTTTGATATGAATCTGTCCAGATCAGTAGCTACTGTATATAAAACAAATTCATAGCCACATAATTTTCTTCCAAAGATAAATTGAACATATCTCATACGTTACCTTTCTAATCCATTACCATGGTACCCAAGTCAAACCATCCAGAATTGTATCACCTTAATGCAAATGTATTTTGGTTGCATAATGTTAAAAATAAACCTTTACACGAAACCTTTTACAAGAAACCTTTTTTCAAATACTAATCAGGCCTCAGTTTGTGCACCGTCATAGTGAAATAACATCCATCTCTAGTCCCCTTTCAGGCCATCAGTAGAGTTCATGAAGACTCAGAAAACAGAAACAGTTACTCTGAGAAATCATTTGTGGCGTGAGATCTGGGCCTGTCTTGCTTATGCATTCTAAATATCCATTTCACTTTTAAATAGTACCAATAATCTTTAAATAATCCTGCATAGAAAAATAAATAAATTAGTTAAATGTACTACCAATTGATAGTTGGTCATCAATCATATATATTGACAGTTGGTCATCAATTATATATATTGACAGGGGTCATCAATCATATAAATTGACAGGGGTCATCAATCATATGTATTGACAGGGGTAATCAATCATATATATTGACATGGATCATCAATCATATATATTGACAGGGGTCGTCAATTATATATATTGACAGGGTCATCAATCATATATATTGACAGGGGCAATCAATCATATATATTGACATGGATCATCAATCATATATATTGACATGGATCATCAATCATATATATTGACAGGGGCAATCAATCATATATATTGACAGGGGTCATCAATATTCAGTTTGTTTAATGTTGCTTTTTTTCTACATGTTTTGTCTTTTATAGGTATAGTTGTTTTGTCTTCTGTTGTAATTTACAAACTGTCCCACAGATACAAATAATGTAGACGTACAAAATAAATCCAGGTATGCTTACATGGCAAGCAGCTGTTTTTCTTGGGCTTAAAAAAAAATGTCCCGACATGTGCCATACCCAAACATATCCAGAGGAACCACATTTAATTCAAACACTATTAACATGGCTCTTTACACAAACAAGTCATGGAATCATTCCAAATCTGCTGTTCGGTTCATACGTGCCTTTTCTTAGTGAAACCAAGGCGTCAGGTTCCCCAGCAGTGACCAGCAGTGACCAGTTATAATCCAGGCAGATGGTAAGAGTCTGCAAGTGGAGGATCCCAACCACGTTATATTCCCAGGGGAACTGTAAAGTCACCATATGATAGTTCATTCATTGAAAATACTGATCCCATATTGCCACAAAAACACTGCAGAAGGATCACTAGCTATGATGAGGTACAGTCAACATTGTTTTCATGACCCATGATTTGGTTGAAAAAAAATCTGATAAGTACCAATTTCAATAGCAGCAAAATACTACAATTGTCTCTTAAGGATGTCTTGTGGTATAATGTGATATTAATACATGTTATAATGGCATCACCACATCAGGAGGAAAGTCTGTATTTGCAACAGAGCCACTGATTCTCGGGAAATCATGTTATCTGACTGGAGCCTCCTGTCCAGTATATCCATTGGTCATTAAGCTTTTCCAAAAGGCACTTTTGTCATTGGAGGGGGGGGGGGGGGGGTAGACAGCCTACATTTGACTCATTTGAGTCTGTTCTTCCAGAACCTGAAGGTAGTCAGGTGTACCTTGAAGTTTAGTTTTAAGTTCATAGTACTCACTTTTCCTTTGTTCCACTACTATCTTACTATGGTTTCCCCCTATTAGTGACTTCTTCATCTTTTTGTCCTGTGGTTTCTCTGGGTAACGGATCTGAAACCCACTCCCCCCTATACTGCTGAAATCCCCCCTTTTACTGTCTAAAAAGTTTTGAATAAACATGTTGGATTCTCTTGGCAGGAACTCATCCAGCTCGTCAATGGTGCTCAGTCTCTTATTGCGTGGATCCAGGGAGGACAGTGAGTCCTTGTCTTGGTCAGCGCTGTTGAGCAGGATTATTTTCTGTCTCTGGGAGTCAGCAAACTTAAAGCCTGACTCAGAGTCTCTAATCCCACAGGTGTGACTCTTGTTCATATGCTGGATAGTGTGGGGGATGAACGTCTCCCCTCCCAGATCATCTTTCTTGTTCGATTTGTTGTGTCTCCTGAGCGTGAGTTGCATGGAGCCACACTCCTGGTTCCCCATGCCCTCCTGGCGTCCGGCTGGCTTCTTATTGCGCCTCAGCACGAACACCAAGAGGCAGAAAGCAACAAACACTGTGATGATGAGCACCACCAGGACACTGAGAATCATGATGGATAGGGGAACTGGACCACCTGGAGGGGCCTTGCCCACCCCTGCTGGGGACATGGAGGTCACCACCGGAGTAGTACTGGTCAGGATGAAAGGGGGCCTAGCTATAAGTTTGGGGCACAGGATCTCATTTTTCAGCAGCCGTAGCTCTATATTGGAAAACTGAACTGGGGATGCACATTTGACCTCTTTCGCAGCCACTCCGTCATTCAGCTTCTCCAGCCACAGTTTCAGAGCCACTAAATCACAGGAGCATTCCCAGGGATTGCCTTCCAGATCAATTTGAGTGAGAGACCTCAGCTGGTCTAGGACACCACTCACAGGCAGAGTCATGAAATGGTTGTTCTTAAGATTTAGCCTAGCCAGGGAAACGCCAGCAAAGATATAGGCAGGGAGGCTCCTTAGCACATTATTGTTCAGATACAACAACTGCAGATTTGGCATGGAGTCAAATGTCCCTGCTAACACCTCTTGTATGGCATTGTATTCTAGATACAAGTATTGGAGGTTACTGAGCCCAAGGAACATCTCAGGATGCAGCTGCTCTAGTTGGTTCCCATTGAGATAAAGCCTACGCAGGTTGGTCAGATTGGCAAAGACCCCTTTTTGAACTGTGACTATTTGATTGCTGCCCAAATGTAATAAATCTAAACCCTCAAAGCCTTGGAAATCAACTGGGCTGATATCTCTGATATAATTTCCACTCAGGTGGAGCTTCTTGGCATTTGGTGGCTTGGGAATGATATCTGCTAGATTGTTTATACTTCTCTCTTGGCAACTCACACTGATGCCAAAGTCTGATGGGTGAGCTTTGCAGGTGCAAGGCTGTGGGCAGGAGAGAGGTGGGGTTCTTGTTTGATAGGACATAATTGGAATATTTTTATTCAAACCGGGTAAACCAACAATCCCGTTACCATAAATCTTTGATGGGTTTGTTGTTTTGGGAGCTTTGGTGGCTATGGGCGGTATCGTAGTGGGGGCCTTGTCGGATGTTGTTCGGCCATTTTCTGGCTGTGAAGGGGGCATCCTTACATCAAAGTCACTACCTGTTCCCATGGGACACAGCTCCTGTTTGTTTGTTTCTTTCAACAGTCGTCCATACAGGTCACTAGGCGTTTCACATATAGCTTCCCCAATAAAAATGTTATAGGGCATGTTCTCCAACCAAGCTTTCAAGGGTAACAAATCACATGTGCAATTCCATGGGTTGTCATCGAGCTGCAATTCCACTATACGTCCAATGTGTTCCAAAACTCCCAGATATGGTAGCTTCTGGATCCTGTTTCCTCTTATATCCAAATGTGTAAGGGAGGCAAAGCGAAAAATGTTATCAGGAAGGATCTGGACTAGATTGTCATTCAGAATGAGAACTTTCAACCTATGCAACTTGTTGAAGGATCCTTTTTCAATATACTTGATCAAATTGTAGTCAGCCTGGAGGTATTCCAAGTTTTCGATCCCATAGAAAGTGTCAGCTCTGAGCACCTTCAATTCATTGTTATTTAAGTGCAGCTGTTTCAATGAACTAAGGCCATAAAAGGCCCCTCCCTCGATGTTCTGTAGTTTGTTGTTTCCCAGTTGAAGAGAGACTGCGTGTGTGAAATTGAGAAAGGAATTGGGGTAAAGGACGATCAATAGGTTATTTTGGAAATTCAAATGATAGAGGCTAGAGACCGGGGGCAGCAGCTGGGTAGGTCTGTACACAGTTATTTTCTCACAGTTCACATATAGGACGTTCTCGATGGACATGCATGAACAGGCGCTGCAGGTCTCCGCTGAGAGGTCAGAATCCAAGTCAGAAAACGTACTCGATACGAAAAAGGCCAACAGAACTAGAAGCAGCATTTTGCCTTTTATAAATCCCCCAGAAAACCATTTAGTAACCTTTGAGAGGAAAAACAAACAAACAAACAATCAAAACACAAACTGGTACTATACATACAGACAGTACTTCATTAATGGTTAGATAGTATATGCCCTACTGCTGATGTTAGTAATGGTTAGTTAGTGTATGCCTACTGCTGATGTTAGTAATGCTTTGTCTATACACCAGGCTAATTTAATGTACGCAAATCAACCCATTTATCTATAGCAATACAGCCATCAAGTACCATTTTAACCTAAAAATAGTATTAATAATAATATACTAATAATATTAATAATAATAATAATAATAACCATATTAATGATAGACGAATAATAAGAGTCTAATAATAGAAGCCTTAAAACCAGAATCTCCTTCTGATCCATAATGTTACAAAACATAATTGAAATCACCATTATATATTACAGTAGTGCGTCAATTTTGTGGGCATATAACAAAAAGAGTAGAAAATATATATGCTACTGCATCCTATGCTGACATATTGTGGGCTAAAACATCCCATGAAGCCTGTGCCCCAGGCGGATCAACCCATATTATAATTAAACATATGAACAATGTAGGCTACAGAATGAATATTAAAGCTTTTCAACCAAATAACAGAAGACTTACCGTAAGCGTTTGCAAATGTGGTTTCTTGAGAAACGGACATTGGCAGTGCATTGAGACGCGGTGCTCCCATTCAGACGTAGGTAGGCTATCGCTCAGATTTCAGCCTATGCGTCTCTTCTTGACAGGCTCCACTTGTTAAAAAATATATTTATCTCGTAGGGTTCCCAATGTTGTTGTATCTCCATGAAGCATTTCAGTTCGGAATGAGCTAAAGACACGGTGCCCACCTCAGCGTTATTAAGAAAGCAGGGACAAAAGGCGAGCAGCTGAAGTGACTGCAAAACAACTTCTCTCCAGTTCACGATAGAGGAAAATAAAACGAATGGTGCTGCTGGAACACCCAGTCCATAGAGATGCTTAGCCTATGTATATGGCTCGCTGAAGTTGGACTGAGCCGTTCAGGCAGAAAAAAACGAGGCAGCAGAACCCGATAAACCTAAACAATCCTGCGCGGGTTTACTCACCTCCAAAAATCTGAAATTGCTTGCTAAGCGTCTCTTTTCGAATCATGCATTTTACAGCGCTGTCAGTGTGACATCTGAGGCTGAGCCTCTCTACTCCAAGGAAAAGAAAAGGAGAGGGAAAAAAACACCACACTGTGATATTCAGAAAAAATGAGAACGGCGACTAACTGACGCGGAAAATGAATAATTCAGTTTAGTCAGATGCGGGCAAGCAGGAGATGCCGCTCTCCATCTTCCAACAAAAGCAAGAAACTGCGTTCAAATAAACTACTGTTAAAACAGTCACCAGGGATCCGGATACGCAGGAAGGAGGGAGTGTGTCTCGTAATAGCAACTATTCCTGCCTGTCTCATAAGTATGCTGCTTTACAGCTGCATAGAGTTTCCCACACGACTAGCGGGAGAAGAGGACGCAGAGAGAAGGGGGGAGGAGAGGAGGGGTGAAGAAAAAGAGGGAGACAGAGCGAGAGAGAGATAGTAGAGAGAGAGAGAGAGAGAGAGAGGAGGGGAGGGGTCTCGTATACCAAACGGAAAACTTCAGACCTTGACTAGAATGATTTTAGTAGTAGTTTAATTTAACAGACTTGGAATTGTGTTTCTTGTCGTTATGATGATCAACAGAAATGGTTATGCATCACGCATTGTGCTATAGCCTATTGGATCGAGATCATACGGTAGACTTCGTTTGAGGATGAAGTCGCTTACCTGACAGTTCAAGAGGGGTCGGCTCCTGCATTATATTTTATGATTGGAGTGTTTAAAACGACAGAGAACGTGAGCGGCATTCTAATGTGGACTATTATTCAAGGTGGACTGCAGTCAAAGCAAGCCAAACATTGCCGAGGGAAGTAGAATAAACAGACACTACCGCGCATATTGTTTTTGAGTAGGCTACTTGGATAGCGTTTTTATGTTAGACATTATGGCTGCATTTACACAGGCAGCCTAATTCCGATTTTTTTCCTCCCAATTATTGGTCTTTTGACCCATCAGATCAGCTATTTTACCAATAACGGCAGAATATTATAATTGGGTTTCTTGTGTAAAAAGCCCATTTCTGATAAAAAAAAATATGTGTCACTAGTTTGTCTTTAACAAATCAGATCAGCTCTAAAATATATCTTATGTGAAAAGATCTAATGTGAAAAAATATCTGAATTTGTCTGCCTGTGGAAATGCTGGAATTCAGCATCACTTTAGTTTTCAGACAACAGGTGGATGCTCCCTCATGTGAAGTCAATAATAGGAACCACTCAGTTTTAGCCTAGACTTCACCTGTTTGTTCAAATAATATTCATACTTGAGAGAAAATAGCTCCAAATGTGTGAAACGCAAAGAGCTCTCCAAAGTGAACAACGTTTTAATGGCAGAGTGACAAACACTACAAGCTTCTTTTTTTAGACTATGTGGAGAACAAGATACAGGCTTAATCAATTATATGTCAAGTCTGAATGACAGTGACAGTAAAAGTAGGCTATTGTAATATGAATGTATCCTATTTTCCCTGCCCGTTCTGTTTTGACATGAGGATACATGGGTACGCCACTGAACTGACATTATGGGCAGTGTGATATTGGGAGAATCACATTGAGAATCCCAATTGCATAATCCTTGCGTCCTCTCTCCTCGCCTTCTTCTCAAAATCCATTGGATGAGAAAGTCAGAGGCCTCTCCTCTGACCTCCTCCAAAGGGTTTTGAGAAGGAGGCGAGGAGAGAGGTCTTGAGAGGTACCGTATACAATTGAGATTCTCCCTGCAGAAGTTTCTCACACATGCAGAAATCAAAGGTAGCGCCCTCATCTGGCTGAACATTTTACCTACTTTATTGTCTTGGTACCTATAGGTTACGGTACAGTATGCACTCCTGAATGTTGACTGTATTGTAGGCTAGGATACAATTATACAAAAAAAAATAGTTTATAAGGTTACATGGCATCACATGAAGCCGAACGACTGGGTTGTCTATATAGCCTATGGACCCAGTTACATCAGCTATAGGTTACGTAATGCAAGTGCATTAGTAGGCTAATTCAGAAAGAGCCTCATGTGAATATTCTACACTGTCAAGCAGTGGAATGAGAATAAATGCTTGCATGGCAGTAGCCTAAATGTTGATATTTATTTACCATCACACACTCAAAGTCTCCCATTTTGTACCGTGGAAAATGGTTGAGGCATGCCATGTAGTCTGTTGTTGCAGAAACATTTGTTAATATCTTTTCTCTTCAACAGGCTATGAAATAACAGCAGCATAGCCTTGAGGGGTAGTGTGCTAAGGTAATTCTCTACACAGGTAGAGCTAGGATACATCAGACAGTGTTGTGTTTAGCAGAGGGACAGTATTTTCTCCTTGAGGGGCAGTGTGCTAAGGTAATTCTCTACACAGGTAGAGCTACAGTAGGATGCGTCAGACAGTGTTGTGTTTAGCAGAGGGACAGTATTTTCTCCTTGAGGGGCTGTGTGCTAAGTAATTCTCTACACAGGTAGAGCTACAGTAGGATGCGTCAGACAGTGTTGTGTTTAGTAGGGACAGTATTTGCTCTTGGAGGGGCTGTGTGCTAAGGTAATTCTCTACACAGGTAGAGCTAGGATGCGTCAGACAGTGTTGTGTTTAGCAGAGGGACAGTATTTGCTCTTGGAGTACAGGGGGTTGTATTTTTCTTCTTCTTCTCTTTCTGTAGACTCCCCTTTGATATGCTAAACATATGTCTATTTATATCCCACACAGAAGAACAGAATAGGTGGTGGGGACAGACGTTAAATGCCCATGTCTGGGAAGGGAGGGAGGTTGTCATTTCATTTTTTTTTTTTTTTAGATCTGAAGACACCAACCTTGGTTAGATGTTTAGGAATAAACAGCATGATGCTTGCAGGTATCTTTTACCCGGGTCAGAATTATGTTTATCTAATTATATTACTCCTTAGTGCACGTACCTCAAGGCTACAATCAGTAGGATTCCTTATCAGAAGACAAACTGCTACAGTCATCACAGTATTAGTTTGGGAACTGGCACATATTAAATATTAATTTGCATCCGAGTGAGTACATATCATTGCTTACAGGCTATCTTAATGATGATGTTGCCACCATGAGGGGAGGAGAGGCCTAATGTTAATGACCCTCTTCAGGGGGAGGAGAGGCCTAATGTCAATGAGCCTCCTCAGAGTGAAGGAGAGGCCTAATGTCAATGAGCCTCTTCAGAGTAGAGGCCTAATGTTAATGACCCTCTTCAGAGTGAAGGAGAGGCCTAATGTCAATGACCCTCTTCAGTGAAGGAGAGGCCTAATTTGAATGACCAGAGTGAAGGAGAGGCCTAATGTCAATGACCCTCCTCAAAGGAGAGGCCTAATGTTAATGACGCAACTCAGAGGGGAGGAGAGGCCTAATGACCCACCTCAGAGGGGAGGCCTAATGTTAATGACCCTCCTCAGAGGGGAGGCCTAATGTTAAAGACCCACCTCAGAGGGGAGGCCTATTGTTAATGACCCTCCTCAGTGGGGAGGAGAGGTCTAATGTTAATGACCCTCCTCAGAGGGGAGGAGAGGCCTAATGTTAATGACCCTCCTCGGAGGGGAGGCCTAATGTTAATGACCCTCCTCGGAGGGGAGGCCTAATGTTAATGACCCTCCTCGGAGGGGAGGCCTAATGTTAATGACAAACCCCAGTGGGGAGGAGAGGCCTAATGTTAATGACCCTCCTCAGAGGGGAGGCCTAATGTTAATGACCCTCCTCAGAGTGAAGGAGAGGCCTAATGTTAATGACCCTCCTCAGAGTGAAGGAGAGGCCTAATGTTAATGACCCTCCTCAGAGGAGAGGCCTAATGTTAATGACGCTCCTCAGTGGGGAGGCCTAATGTTAAAGACCCACCTCAGAGGGGAGGCCTAATGTTAAAGACCCACCTCAGAGGGGAGACCTAATGTTAAAGACCCACCTCAGAGGGGAGGCCTAATGTTAATGACCCTCCTCAGAGGGGAGGCCTAATGTTAAAGACCCACCTCAGAGGGGAGGCCTATTGTTAATGACCCTCCTCAGTGGGGAGGAGAGGTCTAATGTTAATGACCCTCCTCAGAGGGGAGGAGAGGCCTAATGTTAATGACCCTCCTCAGAGGGGAGGCCTAATGTTAATGACCCTCCTCGGAGGGGAGGCCTAATGTTAATGACCCTCCTCGGAGGGGAGGCCTAATGTTAATGACAAACCCCAGTGGGGAGGAGAGGCCTAATGTTAATGACCCTCCTCAGAGGGGAGGCCTAATGTTAATGACCCTCCTCAGAGTGAAGGAGAGGCCTAATGTTAATGACCCTCCTCAGAGTGAAGGAGAGGCCTAATGTTAATGACCCTCCTCAGAGTGAAGGAGAGGCCTAATGTTAATGACCCACCTCAGAGTTAAGGAGAGGCCTAATGTCAATGACCCTCTTCAGAGGAGAGGCCTAATGTTAATGACCCACCTCAGAGGGGAGGCCTAATGTTAATGACCCTCCTCATTTGGGAGGAGAGGCCTAATGTTAATGACCCTCCTCAGAGGAGAGGCCTAATGTTAATGACCCTCCTCAGTGGGGAGGAGAGGCCTAATGTTAATGACACTCCTCAGTGGGGAGGCCTATTGTTAATGACCCTCCTCAGTGGGGAGGAGAGGCCTAATGTTAATGACCCTCCTCAGAGGAGAGGCCTAATGTTAATGACGCTCCTCAGTGGGGAGGCCTAATGTTAAAGACCCACCTCAGAGGGGAGGCCTAATGTTAAAGACCCACCTCAGAGGGGAGACCTAATGTTAAAGACCCACCTCAGAGGGGAGGCCTAATGTTAATGACCCTCCTCAGAGGGGAGGCCTAATGTTAAAGACCCACCTCAGAGGGGAGGCCTATTGTTAATGACCCTCCTCAGTGGGGAGGAGAGGTCTAATGTTAATGACCCTCCTCAGAGGGGAGGAGAGGCCTAATGTTAATGACCCTCCTCAGAGGAGAGGCCTAATGTTAATGACGCTCCTCAGTGGGGAGGCCTAATGTTAATGACCCTCCTCAGAGGGGAGGCCTAATGTTAAAGACCCACCTCAGAGGGGAGACCTAATGTTAAAGACCCACCTCAGAGGGGAGGCCTAATGTTAATGACCCTCCTCAGAGGGGAGGCCTAATGTTAATGACCCTCCTCAGTGGGGAGGCCTAATGTTAAAGACCCACCTCAGAGGGGAGACGTAATGTTAATTTTTTTAAATTGTATTTATTTTTTTACCTTTATTTAACCAGGCAAGAACAAAATCTTATTTTCAATGATGGCCTAGGAACAGTGGGTGACGCAACTCAGAGGGGAGGAGAGGCCTAATGTTAATGACCCACCTCAGAGGAGAGGCCTAATGTTATTGACCCTCCTCAGAGGGGAGGCTTAATGTTAATGACCCTCCTCAGAAGGGAGGAGAGGCCTATGGTTAATGACCCTCCTCAGAGGAGAGGCCTAATGTTAATGACCCTCCTCGGAGGGGAGGCCTAATGTTAATGACCCTCCTCAGAGGGGAGGCTTAATGTTAATGACCCTCCTCAGAGGGGAGGCTTAATGTTAATGACCCTCCTCAGAAGGGAGGAGAGGCCTAATGTTAATGACCCTCCTCAGAGGAGAGGCCTAATGTTAATGACGCAACTCAGAGGGGAGGAGAGGCCTAATGTTAATGACCCTCCTCGGAGGGGAGGCCTAATGTTAATGACCCTCCTCGGAGGGGAGGCCTAATGTTAATGACCCTCCTCGGAGGGGAGGCCTAATGTTAATGACCCTCCTCGGAGGGGAGGCCTAATGTTAATGACAAACCCCAGTGGGGAGGAGAGGCCTAATGTTAATGTCCCTCCTTATTGGGGAGGAGAGGCCTAATGTTAATGACCCTCCTCAGAGGGGAGGCCTAATGTTAATGACCCTCCTCAGAAGGGAGGAGAGGCCTAATGTTAATGACCCTCCTCAGAGTGAAGGAGAGGCCTAATGTTAATGACCCACCTCAGAGTGAAGGAGAGGCCTAATGTTAATGACCCGCCTCAGAGTGAAGGAGAGGCCTAATGTTAATGATCCGCCTCAGAGTGAAGGAGAGGCCTAATGTTAATGACCCTCCTCAGAGTGAAGGAGAGCCCTAATGTTAATGACCCTCCTCAGAGTGTAGGAGAGGCCTAATGTTAATGACCCGCCTCAGAGTGAAGTAGAGGCCTAATGTTAATGACCCACCTCAGACTGAAGGAGAGGCCTAATGTTAATGACCCTCTTCAGAAGGGAGGAGAGGCCAAATGTTAATGACCCTCCTCAGAGGGGAGGTCTAATGTTAATGACCCGCCTCAGAGTGAAGTAGAGGCCTAATGTTAATGACCCACCTCAGACTGAAGGAGAGGCCTAATGTTAATGACCCTCTTCAGAAGGGAGGAGAGGCCTAATGTTAATGACCCTCCTCAGTGGGGAGGAGAGGCCTAATGTTAATGACACTCCTCAGTGGGGAGGCCTATTGTTAATGACCCTCCTCAGTGGGGAGGAGAGGTCTAATGTTAATGACCCTCCTCAGTGGGGAGGAGAGGCCTAATGTTAATGACCCTCCTCAGAGGAGAGGCCTAATGTTAATGACGCTCCTCAGTGGGGAGGCCTAATGTTAAAGACCCACCTCAGAGGGGAGGCCTAATGTTAATGACCCTCCTCAGTGGGGAGGAGAGGTCTAATGTTAATGACCCTCCTCAGAGGGGAGGAGAGGCCTAATGTTAATGACCCTCCTCAGAGGAGAGGCCTAATGTTAATGACGCCTCTCAGTGGGGAGGCCTAATGTTAATGACCCTCCTCAGAGGGGAGGCCTAATGTTAAAGACCCACCTCAGAGGGGAGACCTAATGTTAAAGACCCACCTCAGAGGGGAGGCCTAATGTTAATGACCCTCCTCAGAGGGGAGGCCTAATGTTAAAGACCCACCTCAGAGGGGAGACGTAATGTTAATTTTTTTAAATTGTATTTATTTTTTTACCTTTATTTAACCAGGCAAGAACAAAATCTTATTTTCAATGATGGCCTAGGAACAGTGGGTGACGCAACTCAGAGGGGAGGAGAGGCCTAATGTTAATGACCCACCTCAGAGGAGAGGCCTAATGTTATTGACCCTCCTCAGAGGGGAGGCTTAATGTTAATGACCCTCCTCAGAAGGGAGGAGAGGCCTATGGTTAATGACCCTCCTCAGAGGAGAGGCCTAATGTTAATGACCCTCCTCGGAGGGGAGGCCTAATGTTAATGACCCTCCTCAGAGGGGAGGCTTAATGTTAATGACCCTCCTCAGAGGGGAGGCTTAATGTTAATGACCCTCCTCAGAAGGGAGGAGAGGCCTAATGTTAATGACCCTCCTCAGAGGAGAGGCCTAATGTTAATGACGCAACTCAGAGGGGAGGAGAGGCCTAATGTTAATGACCCTCCTCGGAGGGGAGGCCTAATGTTAATGACCCTCCTCGGAGGGGAGGCCTAATGTTAATGACTCTCCTCGGAGGGGAGGCCTAATGTTAATGACCCTCCTCGGAGGGGAGGCCTAATGTTAATGACAAACCCCAGTGGGGAGGAGAGGCCTAATGTTAATGTCCCTCCTTATTGGGGAGGAGAGGCCTAATGTTAATGACCCTCCTCAGAGGGGAGGCCTAATGTTAATGACCCTCCTCAGAAGGGAGGAGAGGCCTAATGTTAATGACCCACCTCAGAGTGAAGGAGAGGCCTAATGTTAATGACCCGCCTCAGAGTGAAGGAGAGGCCTAATGTTAATGATCCGCCTCAGAGTGAAGGAGAGGCCTAATGTTAATGACCCTCCTCAGAGTGAAGGAGAGGCCTAATGTTAATGACCCTCCTCAGAGTGTAGGAGAGGCCTAATGTTAATGACCCGCCTCAGAGTGAAGTAGAGGCCTAATGTTAATGACCCACCTCAGACTGAAGGAGAGGCCTAATGTTAATGACCCTCTTCAGAAGGGAGGAGAGGCCTAATGTTAATGACCCTCCTCAGTGGGGAGGAGAGGCCTAATGTTAATGACACTCCTCAGTGGGGAGGCCTATTGTTAATGACCCTCCTCAGTGGGGAGGAGAGGTCTAATGTTAATGACCCTCCTCAGTGGGGAGGAGAGGCCTAATGTTAATGACCCTCCTCAGAGGAGAGGCCTAATGTTAATGACGCTCCTCAGTGGGGAGGCCTAATGTTAAAGACCCACCTCAGAGGGGAGGCCTAATGTTAAAGACCCACCTCAGAGGGGAGACCTAATGTTAAAGACCCACCTCAGAGGGGAGGCCTAATGTTAATGACCCTCCTCAGAGGGGAGGCCTAACGTTAAAGACCCACCTCAGAGGGGAGGCCTAATGTTAATGACCCTCCTCAGTGGGGAGGAGAGGTCTAATGTTAATGACCCTCCTCAGAGGGGAGGAGAGGCCTAATGTTAATGACCCTCCTCAGAGGAGAGGCCTAATGTTAATGACGCTCCTCAGTGGGGAGGCCTAATGTTAATGACCCTCCTCAGAGGGGAGGCCTAATGTTAAAGACCCACCTCAGAGGGGAGACCTAATGTTAAAGACCCACCTCAGAGGGGAGGCCTAATGTTAATGACCCTCCTCAGAGGGGAGGCCTAATGTTAATGACCCTCCTCAGAGGGGAGGCCTAATGTTAAAGACCCACCTCAGAGGGGAGACGTAATGTTAATTTTTTTAAATTGTATTTATTTTTTTACCTTTATTTAACCAGGCAAGAACAAAATCTTATTTTCAATGATGGCCTAGGAACAGTGGGTGACGCAACTCAGAGGGGAGGAGAGGCCTAATGTTAATGACCCACCTCAGAGGAGAGGCCTAATGTTATTGACCCTCCTCAGAGGGGAGGCTTAATGTTAATGACCCTCCTCAGAAGGGAGGAGAGGCCTATGGTTAATGACCCTCCTCAGAGGAGAGGCCTAATGTTAATGACCCTCCTCGGAGTGGAGGCCTAATGTTAATGACCCTCCTCAGAGGGGAGGCTTAATGTTAATGACCCTCCTCAGAGGGGAGGCTTAATGTTAATGACGCAACTCAGAGGGGAGGAGAGGCCTAATGTTAATGACCCTCCTCGGAGGGGAGGCCTAATGTTAATGACCCTCCTCGGAGGGGAGGCCTAATGTTAATGACCCTCCTCGGAGGGGAGGCCTAATGTTAATGACCCTCCTCGGAGGGGAGGCCTAATGTTAATGACAAACCCCAGTGGGGAGGAGAGGCCTAATGTTAATGTCCCTCCTTATTGGGGAGGAGAGGCCTAATGTTAATGACCCTCCTCAGAGGGGAGGCCTAATGTTAATGACCCTCCTCAGAAGGGAGGAGAGGCCTAATGTTAATGACCCGCCTCAGAGTGAAGTAGAGGCCTAATGTTAATGACCCACCTCAGACTGAAGGAGAGGCCTAATGTTAATGACCCTCTTCAGAAGGGAGGAGAGGCCAAATGTTAATGACCCTCCTCAGAGGGGAGGTCTAATGTAATGACCCTCCTCAGAGGGGAGGCCTAATGTTAATGACCCTCCTCAGAGGGTAGGTCTAATGTTAATGACCCTCCTCAGAGGGGAGGTCTAATGTTAATGACCCTCCTCAGAGGAGAGGCCTAATGTTAATGACCCTCCTCAGAGGAGAGGCCTAATGTTAATGACCCTCCTCAGAAGGGAGGAGAGACCTAATGTTAATGTCCCTCCTCAGAGGGGGGGTCTAATGTTAATGACCCTCCTCAGAGGGGAGGCCTAATGTTAAAGACCCACCTCAGAGGGGAGGCCTATTGTTAATGACCCTCCTCAGTGGGGAGGAGAGGTCTAATGTTAATGACCCTCCTCAGATTGGAGGTATAATGTTAATTACACTCCTCAGAGGGGAGATATAATGTTAATTAAACTCCTGAGGGGAGGTCTAATGTTAATGACCCTCCTCAGATTGGAGGTATAATGTTAATTACACTCCTCAGAGGGGAGGTATAATGTTAATTACACTCCTCAGAGGGGAGGTCTAATGTTAATGACCCTCCTCAGAGGGGAGGTATAATGTTAATTACACTCCTCAGAGGGGAGGTCTAATGTTAGTTACACTCCTCAGAGGGGAGGTCTAATGTTAATTACACTCCTCAGAGGGATGCGTATTTTAGATGTACATGCTTGCAAAGAGTGTTTAGCCCAGATTCTCATAAAATATATTTTTGCTCCGTATAAAAACGGTCTATTTGTTTGTTCTCGTCAGTCGAATTGTGGTCAAACCACCATTTAACAAAACCTATTTTCTGGTTTCTCTGATATCTATTCGGCTGACAACACCGCTCTTGTCGCGTGCGCGCCAACGAGCGTTAGCGTTACCAAGGGCTAAAATAGAAGTCAGTTCTATTTCTGACGCAGATCACGCTGCAAGCCCTGCCTCTCCCATCTCCTCATTGGTTTATAGAAGCAGGTACCCACGTGCCATCTCCTCATTGGTTATACCCACGTGGGTGACTGAAAGACGAATGACGAGTGGCGGTAATGCACCTAATTTATGAAAGTTGCCAATCGCAATATGAAGTTAAGAGAAGAAAAAGCCTAGGAGAAGGAGAGATGACTAGAAACGATTTGGTTGACCGTTTAATGTGTGGATTAATTGTCAGAGTAGAGGACCTTGCGCATTTCTGGTAAAATAACAACTCAATGTTTATATCCCAGGACAAATTAGCTAGCAACAGCAAGCTAGCTAAATAGGACAAATTAGCTAGCAAGTGCAAGATAGCTAGCTAAATTGCCATAAAGGTTTAATCCTTTTCGACCTGTCCCCAAATTAATGTAATTGGTTCAGAGTTTGTTTTGATATTTTAGCCTGCGTGTCTTGATCGCGTTTGGTATGGGGGGACAAAATAAATGTATGCACGATGGCGCACGATGGCGCATGGGCGCAGACGGTTTGGGTTCTGTGTTACCTTAAGAATGTAAGCACAGGTGTGTGAGAGTTGCTTTATTTGATATGTCTCTGAAAGGCAGCACTGTAACTCTACACTGAGGTGAACTGCATGGACTAGCTGCTTCCCAACCAGGCCTTTTTTAACTGTTTCATCCCCTTTAAGAGGGTATACCATTTAAAGATCTGCCATGAGTCCTTGTTCTCCAATATCCCACACCATGAAACACAACATGAATGAAAGGTTAACAAGCTCTTGTAATAGGTTCTGCTTTTTTACATTTCTGTCTAACCTAAAGGTAAATAGAGGGATTTGTCCTCACATGGAGCTGTGATTGTTGTGAATGTGAGGATAGTCTAAGCTTGACATATTCATTCTACACTATTAACTCTGGTTGTTACAGGCTGCCAGTGCACTCTGTCCTCTAATGGCAGTAAAAATACATTGTGCCAATATTCCACACTTCAGTATATGATTTAGTAAATGTGATTCAAGTGAAATATGTAATGTAAAATGTATATACAGTGCCTTCGGAAAGTATTCAGACCCGTGGACTTTTTCCACATTTTGTTACGTTACAGCCTTATTCTAAAATTGATTCAATTGTTTTTCCCCATCATCAATCTAACGACACAATACTCCATAATGACAAAACAAAAACAGGTTTTTAGATATTCTTCCTAATTTATAAAAACTAAAAAACGTTTTAATTTACATAAGTATTCAGACCCTTTACTCAAATCAAATTGTATTTGTCATATGCGTCGAATACAGGTGTAGACCTTCGAGTGAAATGCTTACTTACAAACCCTCCAACAATGCAGTTTTAAGAAAAAAAAGTGATAAGAAAGTATTTTCTAAAATAAACTGAATAAAAATACATAAATAAATAAAAATAAAAAAATAAGAAAAATAGAAAAATAACAAATATTTAAGGAGTAACAATAAAATAACAGTAGGGAGGCTATATACAGGGGGTTCCGGGAAGGAGCCAATGTGCGGGGGCACAGGTGAGTCGAGGTAATTGAGGTAATATGTAGATGTAGGTAGAGGTAAAGTGACTATGCATGGATAATAAACAGAGAGTAGCAGCAGCGTAATAAATGGGGGTGGGGGACTAATGGCTACATGGACTAATGCAAATAGTCCAGGTAGCCATTTGATTAGCTGTTCAGTCTTATGACTTGGGGGTAGAAGCTGTTAAGAAGCCTCTTGGACCTAGACTTGGTGCTCTGGTACCGCTTGCCTTGCGGTAGCAGAGAAAACAGTCCATGACTAGGGTGGATGGAGTCTTTTGGCAATTTTTGGGGCCATCCGCTGATATCACCTGGTAAAGAGGTCCTGGATTGCAGGAAGCTTGGCCCCAGTGATGTACTGGGCCTTACGCACTACCCTCTGTAGTGGCTGTAGTGGCCTCTCAGAGGCTGTGCAGTTGCCATACCAGGCGGTGATGCAACTAGGCAGGATGCTCTCGATGGTGCAGCTGTAGAACTTTTTGAGGATCTAAGGACCCATGACAAATCTTTTCAGTCTCCTGAGAGAGAATATGTTTTGTCATGCCCTCTTCACGACTGTCTTGGTGTGATTGTACCATGATCGTTTGTTGGTGATGAGGACATCAAAGAACTTGAAGCTCTCAACCTGCTCCACTACAGCCCCGTCGATGAGAATGGGGGCGTGCTCGGTCCTCCTTTTCCTGTTGTCCGCAATCATCTCCTTTGTCTTGATCATGTTGAGGAAGAGGTTGTTACTCAGTACTTTGTTGAAGTACCTTTGGCAGTGATTACGGCCTTGAGTCTTATTGGGTATGACGCTACAAGCTTGGCACACATGTATTTGGGGAGTTTCTCCCATTCTTCTCTGCAGATCCTCTCATGCTCTGTCAGGTTGGATGGGGAGTGTTGCTGCACAGCTATTTTCAGGTCTCTCCAGAGATGTTCAATCAGGTTTAAGTCCGGGCTCTGACTAGGCCACTCAAGGACATTCAGAGACTTGTCCCGAAGCCCCTCATGCGTTGTCTTGGCTGTCTGCCTAGGGTCGTTGTCCTTTTAGAATGTGAACGTTCACCCCAGTCTGAGGTCCTGAGAGCTCTGGAGCAGGTTTTTCTGTACTTTGCTCCTTTCATCTTTGCCTCAATCCTGACTAGTCTCCCTGTCGCTGCTGATGAAAAACATCCCCACAGCATGATGCTGCCACCACCATGCTTCACAGTAGGGATGGTACCAGGTTTTCTCCAGACGTGACACTTGGCATTCAGGCCAAATAAATCAATCTTGGTTTCATCAGACCAGAGAATCTCGTTTCTCATGGTCTGAGAGTCCTTTAAGTGCCTTTTGGCAAACTCCAAGCGGGCTGTCATGTGCCTTTTACTGAGGAGTGGCTTCCATCTGGCCACTACCATAAAGACCTGATTGGTGGAGTGCTGCAGAGATGTTTGTTCTTCTGGAAGGTTCTCACATCTCCACAGAGGCACTCTAGAGCTCTGTCAGAATGACCATCGGGTCCTTGGACACCTCCCTGACCAAGGCCCTTCTCCCCCGATTGCTCAGTTTGGCCAGACAGCCAGCTCTAGGAAGACTCTTGGTGGTTCCAAACTTCTTCCATAGAAGAATGATGGAGGCCACTGTGTTCTTGGGGACATTCAATGCTACAGAAATGTTTTGGTACCCTTCCCCAGATCTGTGCCTCGACACAATGCTGTCTCTGAGCTCTATGGACAATTCCTTCGACCTCATGGCTTGGTTTTTGCTCTGACATGCACTGTCAACTGTGGGACCTTATGTAGACAAGTGTGTGCCTTTCCAAATCATGTTCAATCAATTTAATTTACCACAACTGACCAACCAAGTTGTAGAAACATCTCAAGGATGATCGATGGAAACAGGATACACCTGAGCTCAATTTCGAGTCTCATAGCAAAGGGTCTGAATACTTATGCAAGTAATGTATCTATAGTATACCCAAAAGTTGTTTCTATAATATATCCCAAAAAAGTTTGCGCAAAGAGATATGAGTCATGAACAACAATATTTCCTTTATAGGCAGTGTTCTCTGATCAAGCTATCAATTTACAGTTGGCAAATGAAATATAATCTATTTAGTCTGTTTGATATCTTGGATTATTATAGGTTTAGTGTTATTCCCATTTAGTAATATGTACTTACAGGTGTTGTCAATAAACAATGTTGCATTGGATGCTTAGTAATGATCTACTGAGTAGAGAGAACATGAGTAATGATCTACTGAATAGAGAGAACATGAGTAATGATCTACTGATTAGAGAGAACATGAGTAATGATCTACTGAGTAGAGAGAACATGAGTAATGATCTACTGAGTAGAGAGAACATGAGTAATGATCTACTGAGTAGAGAGAACATGAGTAATGATCTACTGTCACCTGGTAGATCACACCCAGTCTCACACACCCAGTTCCACACACCCATTCCCACACACCTAATAGGCAGAGCGAGAGAGACTACACAGTACATCGGACAGCATCAGTGTCACTTCGAAGCACTTCAGCATGTCAGCCACCCGAAGGTGGACCACCAGTGCTGCCGTGTGAAACTGTCACAATGGTTGTTAGCAGGGACACTCAAATGGAGACATGCATCAGCCTCTCATGTGGTGTCTTTCCTCTTCATGAGAGACAGGGTCGTAGTGCAGACCCATATGGGCACTGGTCCAAATGGGAATGGAAAAGCATTGTTTAGAATAACACAAAGATGGAGCAACAGTAGCTTGCCTGTTTTAGTTCACCAATAAACATACATTTTCTTAAATATATATATATATTTAAGGTATTTTCATTTGCTAATTTAACTATGTCACTTTGTTTTAGTCAGTAAACAGTGTGTATTGTGCACAAGCTAACATGTAATTGTGCTGACAACGCAAACTCCTACCATATCATAAAGCTTCCACCCCCACAGCATAGGGACGATAAAGGGGATAGGATCAGTGGGTAACAGTTGGCTTGGAATTTAGTTGATATTCTCTACAAGTCCTGCATTGCTCCTACATCCAGTGCTTAAACAGAAAATACATTGAAACAGGGTTGAACATGGAGGAACAATGCTATCAAAGGAAATCCAATCATATTTCAAATCATTAACCACAATTGTTCTTGGAGAGCAGCAACCATATGTAATCCCTATGAACACAGTTAGGATCGCAGTAGAAAATGAAATGTCAGCCATGGTGGTATATCTAACAGTGATGGTATTCACAGGGATCTGAGCAAACAGAGGGCATTGTGGGGGTAGGGCACACCTGGAGTCCATCTCTGTGATCCATGGAATGCAAGCATATTTCTGGAACAGACCTTACAGTAGTTGAACAGAAAACAAGCTGTTCATCCTCAGTGACACTGCTAACTGGATGTTGTTTTTCTATATGCGTTGGCAACAACAGCTTGATGCAGCAGGTTAATCCTTGGTCTGAATGATCAATTATCAGCTATGTACTGTAAATAGTTAGCCTATTGCTCTCCTCTTTAATACTTTCTGACATCTCATATACTGTTCTACACTGAAACAGTCCATTAACATCAATGATTTTATCCCTGTCAATAGAAAAGTGATCTTTGCAACGTCATCCAATTAGATTTGATATGACGTTCTATCAAAAGTCTGGAAATGACTTTCTATGTGAGAGGATTAGAGTGGGATATACTTGCAAACTCTTCATTAGCTCAGGCCTTCAGACCATCACTTGAGTAATTCATCCAAACAAGTACAGACAGAGCAGGCCACATCGCCCACATCGCTACATGTCAGATTCAAAACTTTTGAGATTGGCTGAAGTATAAACATTTCTAAATGTTTTGTTTTAGGTCATCCAGGAGCATCACACGATACTGTATGTTCTAAATACAGCTGGGTGTTTATATCATCCTACTCAATGATAATTGAAAAGGAAAAATGATACTGTATGTTTTATATATAGGTTGGTGTTTATATCATCCTACTCAGTGATTATTGAAAAGCTCATTCCATGGAGGTCCTAGTGGTCTGTTATTGTCTAACTGAAGACATGGAGGTCCTAGTGGTCTGTTAGTGTCTAACTGAAGACATGGAGGTCCTAGTGGTCTGTTATTGTCTAACTGAAGACATGGAGGTCCTAGTGGACTGTTAGTGTCTAACTGAAGACATGGAGGTCCTAGTGGTCTGTTAGTGTCTAACTGAAGACATGGAGGTCCTAGTGGTCTGTTAGTGTCTAACTTAAGACATGGAGCTCCTAGTGGTCTGTTAGTGTCTAACTGAAGACATGGAGGTCCTAGTGGTCTGTTAGTGTCTAACTGAAGACATGGAGGTCCTAGTGGTCTGTTATTGTCTAACTGAAGACATGGAGGTCCTAGTGGTCTGTTATTGTCTAACTGAAGACATGGAGGTCCTAGTGGTCTGTTATTGTCTAACTGAAGACATGGAGGTCCTAGTGGTCTGTTAGTGTCTAACTGAAGACATGGAGGTCCTAGTGGTCTGTTAGTGTCTAACTGAAGACATGGAGGTCCTAGTGGTCTGTTAGTGTCTAACTGAAGACATGGAGGTCCTAGTGATCTGTTATTGTCTAACTGAAGACATGGAGGTCCTAGTGGTCTGTTAGTGTCTAACTGAAGACATGGAGGTCCTAGTGGTCTGTTAGTGTCTAACTGAAGACATGGAGGTCCTAGTGGTCTGTTAGTGTCTAACTGAAGACATGGAGCTCCTAGTGGTCTGTTATTGTCTAACTGAAGACATGGAGGTCCTAGTGGTCTGTTAGTGTCTAACTGAAGACATGGAGGTCCTAGTGGTCTGTTATTGTCTAACTGAAGACATGGAGGTCCTAGTGGTCTGTTATTGTCTAACTGAAGACATGGAGGTCCTAGTGGTCTGTTAGTGTCTAACTGAAAACATGGAGCTCCTAGTGGTCTGTTATTGTCTAACTGAAGACATGGAGGTCCTAGTGGTCTGTTAGTGTCTAACTGAAGACATGGAGGTCCTAGTGGTCTGTTATTGTCTAACTGAAGACATGGAGGTCCTCGTCTTCTGTTATTGTCTAACTGAAGACATGGAGCTCCTAGTGGTCTGTTAGTGTCTAACTGAAGACATGGAGCTCCTAGTGGTCTGTTAGTGTCTAACTGAAGACATGGAGCTCCTAGTGGTCTGTTAGTGTCTAACTGAAGACATGGAGGTCCTAGTGGTCTGTTAGTGTCTAACTGAAGACATGGAGGTCCTAGTGGTCTGTTAGTGTCTAACTGAAGACATGGAGGTCCTAGTGGTCTGTTATTGTCTAACTGAAGACATGGAGCTCCTAGTGGTCTGTTAGTGTCTAACTGAAGACATGGAGCTCCTAGTGGTCTGTTAGTGTCTAACTGAAGACATGGATGTCCTAGAGGTCTGTTAGTGTCTAACTGAAGACATGGAGGTCCTCGTGGTCTGTTAGTGTCTAACTGAAGACATGGAGGTCCTAGTGGTCTGTTATTGTCTAACTGAAGACATGGAGGTCCTAGTGGTCAGTTATTGTCTAACTGAAGACATGGAGGGCCTAGTGGACTGTTAGTGTCTAACTGAAGAAATTACAACTGACTCCTGCACAACCATGGTAACAACCATTCAAGGAAATTAGCATTGCAGAAGAGTCCTTGCCCTGTAATTGCAGAAGAGTCCTTGCCCTGTAATTGCAGAAGAGTCCTTACCCTGTAATTGCAGAAGAGTCCTTGCCCTGTAATTGCAGAAGAATCCTTGTCCTTTAAGAATAAAGCTCTTGACGACAAAGCCAAGAGTGAGCGACAACAGCTCACATTCAGAACTGACAACGTTCTTGTCTAAAAGTAAGATGTACACAAGAAATGTTGTATTGTTCCATGTTCAAACCTGTACTCTGTTTACCACTACCTGTGGACACAGTTCAAGATTGTAGAATGCCTGCACATCACAGAGCAATTCCTTTCCCCTTTTATCCCCATTTTACCTTCTAACAGTTGACGCTTCCCCTATTGTATTATGACTGCCCTGTCAGAGTGCGCTGCAGGGTATCGTGGGAGATGACCCATCCTGCTGGTCAGTAATGAGGTCCACATGTCCAGGCTCACATGCCATGTCACACTAATTGGAGCTGTTTGCAGCCAGCCATGTAGCATACTGTGTGATCTCTCTGAAAAGAAGGACGCTCTCCCTAGAACCACAGAGTTTTTGTCCCCATCGCTTTGGGTCTCTTTGCAAGTAAGAGGTTTCAAGCTTACATATTGGCAGTCTAATGTAAAACATATTTGATTTAGGTCTCAAACAAACAAGGGTAGTGATCTCCATACAGATACAATTTATTACTGTTATCCATTGTGCTACCTTGCAGTAACTTCATTGATATGCACACATGAACACCTACTAACGATAGAGTGAGTGATGTTAGGCACCAAACGTCAGAGAGAGAGAAAGTTGAGAGCCCACCTAGGACTTGATCTGATGCTGTATCACAACGATGTCAATTGTCATATTTGACACTTTAATAAAAGCACAGACATGAAGAAGAGATATGCCTTTCATGTTTTCTGTGTGTTCATAATATATCTTGGTGTGGTGACACATCTTTGTAAATATGTATTTTTAGTGAATGAAACATCAACACAACAAGTATGTTTTGATGTGATGTCAGACACTGTGGGAATGAAAAAAACAAACAATGATCCTTCAATATATCTTAATCTTTTAGATGCCTACTGTATTTTATGTATTTATAAGTATACTGTATGTTACATAGTGTAGAACAGCTTTGGGGTTATCTTTCAAAAGTGTAGAACAGCTATTGGGTTTCTCTTTCAAAGTGTAGAACAGCTATTGGGTTTCTCTTTCAAAGTGTAGAACAGCTATTGGGTTTCTCTTTCAAAGTGTAGAACAACCATTTGGTTTTTCTTGCAAACGTGTAGAACAGCTATTTGGTTTATCTTACAAAAGTGTAGAACTGCTATTGGGCTTCTAAGTCATGAGGCATAGAAAAACAAACAGATAGAATGTGTGGCACATCGAAATGTGGCCTGCGCTGCGTAGCCTTGTCTAGGGTAAACCGATCAAATCAGAATGTAGCCTATTTGATGTGGGTGATACATGATACTGTATCATGAGAACCTAAACCCTGCAGCTCAACACACATCCAGCAGTGGCCCCTGAACAACATGGGGAGATCTGGCACATACAGGAGGATCAAGCTATCCATACATGTTTTAGAACCTTTAGATCGTTGTATAGGAGAATCAAGCTAGCTATGCATTTTTAAAAACTTTTAGACCAGGGTGTAGTTGTTGGGTTCTTGAATATCTCTACTTTGTCCTGAACTTGTTGAGTGAAGAATGAGTCTGGTGGTGCAGTCGATGTAGCTGGGCTGTCAGTGAATTTAACAGACACTCAGAGACCCAGAGTCAATCGATGAAGGGCATTTCATTTCATCCAATTGTCCTCACCAGCGCTCCATGCACCCAGGTTTAATTAGAATCAGTTTTAAATATTTATAGCAGTTGTCCCTACTGTAATCCTTAGAGGAAACTGGATAACTTGGGAAACCTGATGACACCAAACACACTCACTGACAACTTCAAGCTGCTTAGCAATTAATTAATTACCTAGGGCCATGCAGTTTCTTAACATATAGATCCATTTTGATGTCTTGTTGATGCGAGCTGGACTCCAGTGAACCTGAAAGATACGGCATAGAGTTGAGGAGTAGAGGTTAGTGGCGCGGCCTGAGCTAATGTGTCCATATGGTGTGAGGCAGGTCCACATGAATATGCAGCACATCAACGTCAGGGTTCCAGCAGGTTCACAGCATGACCATTAGGGCCGGAGTAGACATTTAACACTGATCACACAGCCCATTTCATCCCAGTGAATGGAGGCGCTCTCGAATGCCAGCTCAGGGTCACCTCCCCTCTTATACT
Organism: Oncorhynchus clarkii lewisi; assembly: GCF_045791955.1. Classification (NCBI taxonomy): domain Eukaryota; kingdom Metazoa; phylum Chordata; class Actinopteri; order Salmoniformes; family Salmonidae; genus Oncorhynchus; species Oncorhynchus clarkii. The sequence goes on from NC_092177.1 coordinate 19,628,547, forward strand.
CTGAGCATATGAGACACTCGAGGCAGCGATAACCTTTGTCTGCTTTGAACAAGGACCAAGCTGGAAAGTTGAATGCATCTGAATGAGTTGAAGTCCGTACAGCACACTCTGTGCCTGTAACTGTATCTGTCACATTGATGACTATGAGATACGTAGTCATTTGGGATGTGTTGTTGATGGAAAAGGACAAAGCTTGTAGGTTGTTATACTCCACACTGTCTCCAAACTGTCTCCACACTGTCTCCACACTGTTTCCACACTGCCTCCACACTGACTCCTCACTGCTTCCACACTGCCTCCACACTGCCTCCACACTGTCTCCTCACTGCTTCCACACTGTCTCCACACTGTCTCCACAGTGCATTCTGTGCAGATATAAGCCCTGTGAGCTCATCAAAATGTAAAGTGAGGAGCACAGATTACTCATTCTGCTGTTACTGTCAGACCTCCCTATAATCTTTGAGGGCTCAATGATGAATTTTGAGTCAGTGACAGAAACGTGAACACTCTCTGTCATTATTCCACAGAACAGCTATGCTGCACGTTTCACTGACACACAAGACCACAGACTGTGTAACCTAGAGTTTGTCCACTGTCGTCATATAATATGACATTGTAGATGATGGTGGGAGGACACACGTCTCTGTAACACAGATTAGCCGTAGCATAGCGCTACACAGGAAACACTGTAAAGGTTACTAGAGTGGTAAACGTACCATCTCAAAGGGAAAGCTCCCTGTGCTCTTCTAGCAAAGTGAATCATTTGTCTCCATTTGACGGGACACCAGCCTCACAGAACCAGTCTTATCTGTTCTCGTTCATTCTTCTTACAACCTCGCTAATGTGTTGGGGGAGCAAATTATTCTATTAATATCAAGAGCAAAGTTAATCACATTGAAGAAAAACTCAGAGAAATCTATTGAGGTGTCTTGGCCAGGTGGCACAGGAAAATGGACTGTGGGGTGATGGAGTGAGCTGGGCTACGGGTTCCTCCATACAGCTGAACCGGGTGAACTATGGTCCTGTTATTCATTTGGCACAGCAAAGCAGGGAAGGTCGAAAAAAAAGCAGAGCTCACATTTCATTTTGCACAATACCAGAGTAAACACATGTATTATCAGTCCACGATTGCAGGACACCAGCTATAGATGTGAAAGAACATTATCCTTTTACTGCATTTTAACATAGGCCACAGTTTTATATTATTGTCAACATGACTGCACAAGAACATTACCATTTTACTGCAGTAGGCTAAATCATGGCCACACACAGTGTTTCTTGGTAGTTTTTAAATAAATCTACTGAAACATAAGTATACACCTCACACACATGGTTATGGGCTTAAAAAAAGAACATACCTGTACCATATCAGATATAGAGTTGACATGTATTACAATTTGAGTTTGCATCCCAATATTACACTTTATATACATCACAGAAGACTGAAATATTACAAAACTGTTTGACATAGAAACATAGAAGTGACATAGACATTCCATAATGTTTATTCATTATGAAATATATGAATACTATTCCACCCATGAGGCCACTAGGTCATTTGACGTCAGGAAAGGGCTACCAAAGAGCATGTAATGCTCAATCAAAATCTTTGAACCTAAATATGTGGTCCTCTCAGTTGGTAGAGCATGACGTTTAGGCACTTGCAATGCCAGGATAGTGGGTTCGATTCCCGGACCAACCATATATTAAAAATACATGTAAATGATGTTGCTTTGGCTAAAAGTGTCTGCTAAATGGCATATATTATTATCTTATATTGACTGAGTACAGATTTGTTCCTTATCGTTTGCTCTCATTATGCGATGATACATTCGGATCCACAGGACCTAGTAATGTGGTAAGGTAGTTCATATCACTACATGTATCTTCAGGTTACCGACACCAGGTGAAGCGGGTTGCATGTATGTTCATGTCAGCTTCACATACAGTATAATATGTAAACTAAGGTCAGTCTTCTTTCAGCCCAACAGCACTAAGACACCTGTCCCTCCTTGTTAAAATTTTATTGTGCAATTTGAAAAGCTTAGTTATGTCTCACAGTGGCACATCAACAGAAATCACCTTTGAATTAATAATTTATACAGATAAATCAACAGCATGATTGGCATTGCATTTTCCCATAAAATTATCAGAATGACACCTATGAGCATGGAAGCATAACTGGATAATGCATAATGTATAACAACTACATAATGCACATTTGAATACAGTAATGAGCAAAAAAATGAATGATGGGATGTCCTTGTTGTAAGCAATACAAGGACAAAGACAGTAATGATCCACCTGCACTGGAACTCTATTTTGACTTTCTCTCTTTTCACCTGCAAGTCATTTTCTATGTCAGGCTTTCAGTCAAGGCTTTCAGTCAAGGCTTTCAGTCAAGGCTTTCAGTCAAGGCTTTCAGTCAAGAACTCTCACCGGCCAACTCTGGTCCTGTAGGACTGCAGGGTACAGGCATTTATTCCAGCCCTTGTATTGAAGAGATAACCACAGCGTAGTCAGAAATAAATACGTTTGGTATGGTGCTAATAAAACGTGACTGGTCTGGGTTCACCACAAGGTTAAACGCCTCCCATCTCAGTGCTAATCAGGGACCCGCTTCCTCACTTTGTCACGTCCTCCCACAGTCTGGTGAAGTGGCAAGTAACTCCTCCAAAACAGATCTTGAAAAGGAGTGACAGAGTCTGCATCTGAAATTGCCTTCCCCTCAAGCCAGTGACTCTGTGTCGGTCATCAATAAGACCAGGACAAGGAGATTACAGCCAGCTAGATGCTTTGTGTTGTGTAAATACATGCTGATCCCAAGGAGACACAACATGGCTAATTCCCTGTTGGCTCCATGCACCTTGAACTTTAGCCATGCAGTCTTAGTATGCGTCCCAAATCGCACCCTAGTCTCTATATAGTGCATTACTTTTGAGCAGAGCATGAAAAGGGTACCATTTGGGATGCACACTTACTCACAGCATTCGGATCCAGACAACAAGCGTATTGAGTAAAACAATATGGCTCAGATGGTTTGTGGTTGGCAACTGTGCCTTTGCAGTTTCTTAATTGCATTCAAAGTTGTACTCCACTTTGGCATCATGATGTTGTATCGCTCCCCTTAGAGCATGAAATAGAATAGAGGCTGCAGCAGAACTCACTGCATTATTCTCTGCCCTGTTTACTGATACCTCCTCCTGTCTCCCCTCTGAATCTCACCTATCAGGCTACCATGCTACCACGCTCACATGGCCCCTGCTGCACAACAAACAGCCTCAATAAGGTTAGCAGAACGTCAGGGATGACAAATGCAGCACTTAGTGTACGCGTCTTCTACACAGATATGTGTCTTGCCACATCTATTCTAAATGATCCCTTTACCCTTCTGTCTATCCTTCATGTTCTATTTATCTGCCAATATGAGTGGAGACTTTCTGCTGATTGAAGCACTCCTCGTGGCCCCTCCCTCCCTCTCCCTTCCTCTCCTTTCCTTAGTCTGAATTGTGTTTCTTTCACTTTCTGCCCAGTCAATGCAGATCAAGATGAAACAGCTCCTAGCCCTCCCAGTTCTCCTAGCCCACCTAGCCTTCCTAGCCCTCCCAATCATCCTATCCCTAATAGAACTCCTATCTCTCCCAGTCATCCTAGCCCTCCTAGTCTTCCTAGCCCTCCCAGTCATCCCAGCCCTCCCAGTCCTCCCAGTCTTCTCAGTACTTCCAGTCCTTCTAGCCCTCCCAGTCCTCCCAGTCTAAAAATGTGTCTAAAAAAACATGCATTGCAGTCATGTACAGACACAGAAAAAAATGGATTGTAGTTACACATGAGACTCAGAAGAGGGGAGGGGGATTGTGTTTATGTGTGTATTGTGGAGTAGCTTAGTGCATGTTGATAAAGCACTGGCAGAATGATGTCAAGAGACTACTGTTAAATATCCCTGCTATGTTGTTTTGACGTTGTCTGGCAGAACATGATGTTGCTTTATCATGGCTAATGCATTAGGTATATTCATTCTCTTGTAAACGGTCTTTAGACAGCATGCGCAAAACAACTGTCAACTCTAAAGGATTATTGATAACGTGAACTATATTTAATCTCAAATGTTTATTGAAAACATAAAGACATTTGTCCAATGAGCACTTGTTGTCCCTTAAATACATTGTTACAGTTGTTGGTTAGCTACCTAGTGAATTTTAGCCATGTTAGCATAGACATGAAATCAGTCAAAACACCTCAAAACAAGACAAGGTATCAATAACAAGATAAAACTAGCTGAAACGAGTCATCTACAATTCTCTACATGGCAGTTCCTTGTCATTGTTGCTCGCTATCTGGCCATCCAGGATCACAACACCCCATCGATATGTGCATTAGTTTCGTGACGTTGTCAGGCAACCCATCTATAGTATGTCTTCATCCATGATACTATCTGCACAAAATGATAGGGAGGAAGATAGTCAAAGTTACTTTGGAGGACACAGTTTTCCAGAAACATACAAAAAAATGGGCTATAGTCATAGTGAGCTATGGTGTAATGTCTATGCCATCTCCCTTTTGCTGTTTTCATGGGATGACTAAACTGGGAGTAGTGTTGGAGGCTGAGTTGATCCTTTGTCTTTGTATTTAATACTGTTGTGTTGCCCTGTGGTGCCATACCTTCATGGATTTGAAAAATAAACGTTTGGAGAAAACGTTCTCCTGCAGTTTCATCTTTGCATACTTCATTTCCTAAGTACCGCCATAAGAAGTATTATACTTGTCACTTCCATGCTAAAAGAAAAATAAACATTCCTGACTTTCACAACTGCTATGGTTATATTTACTGTAGGCTGATATTCTATGTTTGTCACTGAAATAAACAGATAATCCTGCAGCAATAGGAAATGTGTATTATTATGTGGATAATAATGAATATACGTTTTTGTGGGGGCAGGGCGAGACCAAGATGCAAACACAGGAGGCAGATGGTTCGAGTCTGATATTTATTAAAATTTAAGGGGCAGACAATAGGCAGGTCGAGGACAGGCAGAAGTTCATTAACCAGGTCAGAGTCCGAAAGGTACAGGGCGGCAGGCAGGCTGAATAGTCAGGCAGGCGGGCTCAGTGTCAGAGCAGGCAGAACAGGTCGGAACCGGGAGGGCTAGAAAACAGAGACTAGGAAAAAACAGAGACTAGGGAAAAACAGAGACTAGGGAAAAACAGAGACTAGGGAAAAACAGAGACTAGGGAAAAACAGAGACTAGGAAAAACCAGGAGCATGGAACAAAACACGCTGGTAGGCTTGACAAGACAAGACGAACTGGCAACAGACAAACAGAGAACACAGGTATATATGAACTGGGGATAATGGGGAAGATGGCGCAGACAGAGATGGTCGCCTAACTTAGTGTTCTTGTGAAACTATGCATTATTTAGTTTTTTATGTATTATCTCTTACATTGTTAATCCAGGAAATTTTAAGTCATAGTACATACAGCCATGATGAACTATTGGATATAAGAGCAATGTCAACTAACCAACATTATGACCAGGAATACGACTTTCCCGAAGCGGATCCTCTGTTTGGACCACCACCCAGGATAATGGATCTGATCCCAGTAGACGACACAAAACAACGGCACCGCAGAGGGGGCAGACGGAGTGGTCTTCTGGTCAGGCTCCGTAGACGGGTCCATTGCTCACCACTCCCGAGTATACTACTCGCCAATGTCCAGTCTCTTGACAACAATGTAGATGAAATTTGAGCAGGGGTTGCCTTCCAGAGAGACATCAGAGATTTTAACATCCTCTGTTTCACGGAAACATGGCTCACTTGGGATATGTTATCAGAGTCTGTACAGCCACCCGGTTTCAACACGCATTGCTCCGACAGAAACAAACATCTCTCTGGTAAGAAGAAGGGTGGGGGTGTATGCCTTATGATTAACGAAGCGTGGTGTAATCATGACAACATACAGGAAATCCCTCCCCCGCCCTCCTTTCGGCAAATCTGACCACGACTCCATTTTGTTGCTCCCAGCCTACAGACAAAAACTAAGACAGGAAACGTCCGTGCTCAGGTCTGTTCAACGCTGGTCCAACCAATTGAATTCCACGCTTTAAGATTGCTTCGATCACATTGACTGGGATATGTTCCGGATAGCCTCAGACAACAACATTGATGTATACGCTGACTCGGTGAGCGAGTCTGTTAGCAAGTGCATCGGTGATGTTGTACCCATGGTGACTATTAAAACCTTCCCTGACCAGAAACCGTGGATTGATGGCAGAATTCGTGCCAAATTGAAAGAGCGGACCTCCGCTTTTTTTTTTTATTGACCAGAAACATGTCCGAATACAAACAGTGTAGCTATTCCCTCCGCAAGGCAATAAAACAAGCTAAGCATCAGTATAAAGACAAAGTAGAGTCGCAATTCAACGGCTATAACACGAGATGTATGTGGCAGGGTCTACAGTCAATCACAGATTACAAAAAGAAAACCAGCCGCGTCGCGGACACCGACATCTTGCTCTTAGACAAATTAAACAACTTCTTTGCTCTCTTTGAGGACAATACAGTGCCACTGACACGGCCCACTACCAAACCCTGTGGGCTCTCCTTCACAGTGGCCAATGTGAGTAAAACATTTAAATGTGGTAACCCTCGCAAGGCTGCCGGCCCAGACGGCATCCCTAGCCGTGTCCTCAGAGCATGTGCAGACCATCTGGCTGGTGTGTTTACGGACATATTCAATCAATCCCTATCCCAGTCTGCTGTGCCCACATGCTTCAAGATGGTCACCATTGTTCCTGTTCCCAAGAAAGCTAAGGTAACTGAGCTATACTATTGCCTCGTAGCACTCACTTCTGTTAAACAGCAATCACAAACATTGAGTGGCTGCTGCCAACATACTCAAATCTCTAGCAACTTTAATAATTAATAATTGGATGTAATAAATGTATCACTCGTCACTTTAAACAATGCCACTTTGTATCATGTTTACATACCTTACATTACTCATATGATATGTATATAATGTTCTCTATACCATCTACTGCATCTTGCCTATACGGCCATCGCTCATCCATATATTCGTATTCATCCCTTTACACTTGTGTGTATTAGGTAGTTGTTGTGAAATGGTTAGATTACTTGTTATTACTGCTCTTTCGGAACTAGAAGCACAAGCATTTCGCTACACTCGCATTAACATCTGATAAACCATGTGTATGTGACCAATACAATTTGATTTGATTTGATTTGAGATGGGTGACACCTGGTGGGGGGTGGAGAAAAGCACAAAAACAGGTGAAACAGATCAGAGTGTGACACATTTATCTCAGAAATTTCTAAGTGGAAATTACAAACTCCAGAAGCCTTTTTTAAACCTCAAATATACTACACGTTTTAAACGTCCTGCATTGCAGTAAAGTCCTCCTTCAACAAAATGATCAAATTAAAATCCTACATCTGAATGTCCTTTTAGTGACTACAGTCACAGGTCAATAAAATACATTCCATCCACTTTTCCTTATTGCCTATCAAGAAGAGTCCTTATTCCCAGAAGTCTGTCTGTGTTTGATTGAAACCCAGAGTGTTGGATTGAGTCTCTGAAACTTGATAACCATGCTTGATTGAATAGGTTCCATAGTTTTTTCAAAATATGTCGCAGAACACATTTCAACAAATGTTCAATACAGTCCCGCTCTTTGGTAAGATCAATATGGAGATATCAAAGCTGTGGTGCAGTACTCACACTGAGATATAAAAACACCTGGAAGAGAGGCCATGTGCCCTAATGTACATTATTACCACATCAACATGACATCAATGGGAAGTGGACAGCGCCATTCATTTTAATACATTACTATTAACCCATCAGACTACACCATATGGGCTTTGAAGGTATGAAATAAATTGCCCAACTGTTGATTTCTTCTAAATCCCTATCAACACCATACCGCGCCTCTCATTGTTAAGCATCTGGAAAACCTCAAGGCCTATGCTAGACTGTTATTTATTGATTTCAGTTCAGTGTTTAGCACAATACAGCCACATGTCCTCCTCAGCCAGTAAAGCAGATGGGTGTTAACCCCTGTACCATAAGGTGGTACCACTCATTCCTGACTAGCTGTACTCAACAGGTTAGAGTTAACAGTACCCTCTCTAAGGCAAGAGACATTAGCACAGGGGCCCCGCAGGGTTGTGTAAGTTCACCCATCTTATTCACACTGTACACAAATGAATGCACAAGCAGTAATCCTGGTAAATATATTGTCAATTCTTCTAATGTGAACTCCACTCTCGGTCGGTTGTATAAAGATGCTGATATTACTGTGTACAGGTCAGAGATTCAAAGGTTTGTCAAGTGGTGTGATGATCACGATCTCATCCTCAATGTAAAGAAAATGGAGGAGACAGTGTTTGACCCCAAAGGAGTCTGTGGCCATGTGCCTGCCTGTGGTTGTCCACAATGCCTACATAGCACAGGTTAGTTGGTACCAGTACCTGGGTGTACACTTGGACAATATCCTGAGCTGGGAGGTCCAAGTAGAGAGTGTCTGCTGCAGAGTCCACCAACGCCTCTATTTCCTACAGAGACTCAGGGTTTTTGAAGTTTCCCAGAAAATAATGCACATTTTCCACCATGCGTTCATATAGAGTATCCTGAGATACGGCACCACGGTCTGGCATTGCAATTTATCAGTCCAACTGAAAACCCAAATTGCCCGCCTGATACATACTGCCATGAAGGTCATGGGTGTGAGGCAACATCCCTCCCTGCAGACTATTTTTGAACAGACTTGTTACCAAACAAGTGCAAAAAAAAGTATGTTCTCTCCAATGTACTTTACTTTCAGTATAAGCTCCTCCCCACAGGCAGACGCTATAGGGTCCCTCCTCCCCTCAGACAGACCCTATGGGGTCCTTCCTCCCATCAGTCAGATGTTATAGGGTTCCTCCTCCTCTCATGCAGACCCTATAGGTTCCCTCCTCTCCTCAGGAAGACGCTATAGGGTCCCTCCTCTCCTCAGGCAGACGCTATAGGCTCCCTCCTCTCCTCAGGCAGATGCTATAGGGTCCCTCCTCTCCTCAGGCAGACCCTATAGGGTCCCTCCTCTCCTCAGGCAGACCCTATAGGGTCCCTCCTCTCCTCAGGCAGACACTATAGGGTTCCTCCTCTCCTCAGGCAGATGCTATAGGGTCCCTCCTCTCCTCAGGCAGACCCTATAGGGTCCCTCCTCTCCTCAGGCAGACACTATAGGGTTCCTCCTCTCCTCAGGCAGACGCTATAGGGTTCCTCCGTCCTCTCCTCAAGCAGATGCTATAGGCTTCCTCCCTCCCTCAGGCAGACCCTATAGGGTCCCTCCTCTCCTCAGGCAGACCCTACAGGGTCCCTCCTCTCCTCAGGCAGACCCTATAGGGTCCCTCCTCTCCTCAGGCAGACCCTATAGGGTCCCTCCTCTCCTCAGGCAGACACTATAGGGTTCCTCCCTCCTCTCCTCAGGCAGACCCTACAGGGTCCCTCCTCTCCTCAAGCAGATGCTATAGGGTTCCTCCCTCCCTCAGGCAGATGCTATAGGGTTCCTCCCTCCCTCAGGCAGACCCTATAGGGTCCCTCCTCTCCTCAGGCAGACCCTATAGGGTCCCTCCTCTCCTCAGGCAGACGCTATAGGGTTCCTCCTCTCCTCAAGCAGACGCTATAGGGTTCCTCCTCTCCTCAAGCAGATGCTATAGGGTTCCTCCCTCCCTCAGGCAGACCCTATAGGGTCCCTCCTCTCCTCAGGCAGACGCTATAGGGTTCCTCCTCTCCTCAAGCAGATGCTATAGAGTTCCTCCCTCCCTCAGGCAGACGCTATAGGGTTCCTTCCTCGCTCAGGCAGACGCTATAGGGTTCCTTCCTCCCTCAGGCAGATGCTATAGGGTTCCTTCCTCCCTCAGGCAGACGCTATAGGGTTCCTTCCTCCCTCAGGCAGATGCTATAGGGTTCCTCCCTCCCTCAGGCAGACGCTATAGGGTTCCTTCCTCCCTCAGGCAGATGCTATAGGGTTCCTCCCTCCCTCAGGCAGACGCTATAGGGTTCCTCCCTCCCTCAGGCAGATGTTATAGGGTTCCTTCCTCCCTCAGGCAGACGCTATAGGGTTCCTCCCTCCCTCAGGCAGACGCTATAGGGTTCCTCCCTCCCTCAGGCAGATGTTATAGGGTTCCTTCCTCCCTCAGGCAGACGCTATAGGGTTCCTCCCTCCCTCAGGCAGATGTTATAGGGTTCCTCCCTCCCTCAGGCAGATGTTATAGGGTTCCTTCCTCCCTCAGGCAGACGCTATAGGGTTCCTCCCTCCCTCAGGCAGATGTTATAGGGTTCCTTCCTCCCTCAGGCAGATGTTATAGGGTTCCTCCCTCCCTCAGGCAGATGTTATAGGGTTCCTTCCTCCCTCAGGCAGACGCTATAGGGTTCCTCCCTCCCTCAGGCAGATGTTATAGGGTCTCTACAGCTGAACAGGTATAAGCAGTCCTTCATTCCCATGTCCATCAAATACCTAATCAGCAATAGGTAAAGCTGATCTGTGTTAGTACTCCACTGACAGAATAAGGGAATATGCTAAGTATTATACCGTAAAGTATATATACAGTATGTGGCTATTTGAGAAGTATATGGTGATAAGGGTAACGTGTAATGCACTGTATATAGTATTATGTTGAGTGTGTAATATACAGTGTTTGTTTGTATGCAACAGAACCGTGTGTCTTAGACAATTTTCCGCTTGGGACATTAAATTTCAACTTATCCTATCCTAAACAATATGACCTCATACAAATGATATCCCCTCTTCTCTCATGCTAAAATAATACTTTAACAACCATTAACCATTTACTTTCTCTAAAACGTCAATATCAATTACAATTCCTTTCCATGTGGGAGTGAAAAGGTAATAGTGTGTGAAGCTTTCTAAGGAGGTGAATGAAGAATATCCTATGAACATTTTCACCATCTGTGTTGTGGGGCAAATTCTCAAATGCACCTTCCCTTCTGGTTTCATTTTTCTCCATTGGGCTCCCTTCATGTGTTGTGTTTCAGGCAAGGTAGATCGAATCCAATGCTTCATTGAATCAGTCGTGCAATTCAAATTGATATCATCACGTACATACGTGCATACATACATCCTATGTTCACTAAGGCATTGTTGGCAGAATAGATGGATGCAGTTCAATTGCATGATTGATATAATTCACAAATACATTTCTTGGTCGTCCAAAAAATATTGCTATCAGGTTGTAAATCACATCTACCTGGTACATTGTTTGCTGCCTCCACTCACTCGGGAAGCACTCTTTCAGTTTCAAAGGCTCTGAATTTTATTGCAATCAAACTAACAAGGGCAATGATCAAGTCAGTCATAATGTAGCTAATAGGTTAGCGTATCTATTTATGTAGCTCTATATTTAGCAAGCTAAAAACACGGAGCCTAACATTAGCTAGCTAGCTGATACGAGGCATGCCATGTGATTGGAGGAGTGGGTGAGTGATCGACTTTTCCCCCTCATATCATTTTTCGGTGGCTACAGTTAGATTCAGGTGTCATTTGGTTAGCTAGCAAAAAGTTTGAATCGCTTTCTAGCTAGCTATGCTGAACTTGAAAAACTGTTATCCAGTTAGCGTTCGTAAATTCACTCTGATTACTACTCTGATTGCTTTAGATAACATGTAACCAGCCTAACCAACTCTGCTAGGGTGAGTAAAATGGTCAGAGTGAGGTGTTCTCTCATTGATGTCAGGAAGTAGCTAGGAAGCAAGCTAACTTTAGCCAGTTAGCTTGGGTGCTTGACTGCCGTTGTGAGGAACGCTCTTCTCAACCCTACGTTACCTACTCCTCGGCCAGAGCGTCCAGTGTCAGTCGTGCAGTGTGCGCTCTGAACACTCAGAGAATGAAACTGAATTTACAAACAGACAATCTGACAACGCTCTGAATTTACGAAAGACCCAGAGCACACTGACACACTGGAGGCAATTTTGAACGCACCCTTATCTATTTGTCAATCAAATGGGCGGGCAGGCAAGTTCCCATTCAGTTATCAACACTTGGGTTGGGAAAGCATGCATTGGCAGGCAAGCTGCAGAAGGATGAGGAGGCTACTATTCCCCTATCGTTTATCAGTGCAATTTGGATGGCCAACTATCTGAAAAGGTTTGAGAGAGTTTACCTAGTGTTCCCTCGTTAGATTTGAGCTCATCTCGCCTTGACTAGCATTTGTTGTTGTTCTTGTTTTTGTTGATGTGCATAACAGAGGGAGAGAGCCTAACCTGTTCATGGTTGTTTGATCAATATGACTGTAAAGTTCCCAAATTTAAAAGGACTCCTGTGGTATTTCCATATTTGCAGAAATCCATTCAGGTGTGTTTTTTCGCTTTTGGCAAATGCGTTCTCATGATCTAAAGTTGCGTGTTGCAACTGCCTGTAAACACACAGGCCAGTTCAAAGTGAATGATGGCAGGCCTGTATGGCAAATAGCTTGTTTGCATAAAGGCCTACTGTAGCTCTGATTGGCAATGGTGCACTGGTCTGCATAGACTCCGGTCCTGGACAAGACAGATGTTTTTATTAGGTTTTATTTCCTGCAGTGTCGATTAATTGTCCAAAAGCACGACCGCTTTCCACACTATCTTTATTGCTATTGAATTTTCACAAATGCCTTAAAATACAGTACCAGTCAAAATATTATTTAGACTATTTTCTACATTGTAGAATAACAGTGAAGACATCAAAACTATGAAAAATACATGGAATCATGTAGTAACCAAACAACTGTTAAACAAATCAAAATATATTTTATATTTGAGAATCTTCAAAGTAGCCACCCTTTGCCTTGACAGCTTTGCACACTCTTGGCATTCTCTCAACCAGCTTCATCTGGAATGTGTTTCCAACAGTCTTGAAGGAGTTCCCACACATGCTGAGCCCTGTTGTCTGGTTTTCGTTCACTTTGCGGTCCAACTCATCCAAAACCATTGCATTTGGGTTGAGGTTGGGTGGTTGTGGAGGCCAGGTCATCTGACGCAGCACTCCATCACTCTCAAAATTATCTTACACAGCTTGGAGGTGTGTTGGGTCATTGTCCTGTTGAAAAACTAATTATAGTCCCACTAAGCGCAAACCAGGGTTCGCACCCAGGCTCTGTCGTAACCGGCCGCGACCGGGAGGTCCGTGGGGCGATGCACAATTGGCCTAGCGTCGTCCGGGTTAGGGAGGGCTTGGTCGGTAGGGATGTCCTTGTCTCATTGCGCACCAGTGACTCCTGTGGCGGGCCGGGCGCAGTGCGCGCTAGCCAAGGTTGCCAGGTGCACGGTGTAGCCTCCGACACATTGGTGCGGCTGGCTTCCGGGTTGGATGCGTGCTGTGTTAAGAAGCAGTGCGGCTGGTTGGGTTGTGTATCGGAGAACGCATGACATTCAACCTTCGTCTCTCCCGAGCCCGTACGGGAGTTGTAGCGATGAGACAAGATAGTAGCTACTACAACAATTGGATACCACGAAATTGGGGAGAAAAAGGGGTAATGTGTATGACTTGAATTCTGAATAAATCACAGACAGTGTCACCAGCCTCCTCCTCCATTTTTTTTTTTAGTTAGGCAAGATAGTTAAGAACAAATTCTTATTTACAATGACTTAGAGTGGGTTAACTGCCTTGTTCTGGGGCATCTCAGGGATCAGATCCACCAACCTTTTGGTGGGAACCACCCATGTGGAGATGATCTGTTCACCTACTCTGCGTCTCACAAAGACATGGCGGTTGGAACCAAAATCTCAAATTTGGACTCATCAGACCAAAGGACAGATTGTCACCGGTCTAATGTCCATTGCTCATGTTTCTTGGCCCAAGCAAGTCTCTTTGTCTTATTGGTGTCCTTCAGTAGTTGTTTCTTTGCAGCAATTCTACCATTAAGGCCTGATTCATGCAGTCTCCTCTGAACAGATGATGTTGAGATGTGTCTGTTACTCTGTGAAGCATTTATTTGGGCTGCAATCTGAGGTGCAGTTAACTCTAATGAACTTATCCTCTGCAGCAGAGGTAACTCTGGGTCTTCCTTTCCTGTGGCGGTCCTCATGAGAGCCAGATTCATCTTAGCTCTTGATCTTTTTTGCGACTGCACACAATTTTACGCATTGACTGACCATGTCTTAAAGTAATGATGGACTTTTGTTTCTCTTTGCTTATTTGAGCTGTTCTTGAAATAATATGGACTTGGTCTTTTACCAAATAGCGTTATCTTCTGTATACCACCCCCACCTTGTCACAACACAACTGACTGGCTCAAACACATTAAGAAGGAAAGAAATTCCACAAATTCACTTTTAACAAGGCACACCTGTTAAATGAAATGCATTCCAGGTGACTACCGCATGAAGCTGGTTGAGAGAATGCCAAGAGTGTGCAAAGCTGTCATCAAGGCAAAGGGCAGCTACTTTGAAGAATCTCAAATATAAAATATATTTTGATTTGTTTTACACTTTTTTGGTTACTACATGATTTCTTATGTGTTATTTCATAGCGTTGATGTCTTCACTATTATTCTACAATGTAGAAAATAGTAAAAAATAAAGTAAAGCTCTGGAATGAGTAGGTGTGTCCAAACTTTTGACTGGTACTGTACGTAATTCCCGAACATTCTAAGAATTTATGAAAATGTGAAAATGACCATATCTAAGTGCTCACTTGTCTGAAAATGTAAAAAAAAATATATATATTCCTGGGGGTGTATATGAACAGATTTGAATAACATGTAATGTTGCTAAAATGTTGTCAGTTCCATTTTTAAGAAATGTTAAATCTACATGTGTTATGATTGCCACTCACCCCAGCACAAATGGAATGCATCCTTATAGAATATCCTTGAACATTCCTACTAATTTTCGGTTCAAAATGTATAATCTGTTTTTTCTGTCCATCCTTCCACTAAGATCCAGCTCACAGGATCCTTATTTTCAGTCTTCACAGTATTATGAATACACAACTATTGTTGTTTACTAATGCATTCATTAATCATTATAAAGTTTCTTTAAGAAGGTGTTCTTAATGTTTTGTACACTCAGTGTCGAGATGTAGGCAAACAGATGGCGTAGTCAAGGACTCCATTTATTCCTTTTTCTGAGACCTGAGCTTGAAGCCAAGACATAAAAAACACTCCATCTCATTGTTCATTTACTTTGACTATAATTGATTAAAATCCACATTATGTGAGCCTGTAGACTTAGAGTGAGAGACCTTGAGCCATGAGGAAAAGAACTAAAGAAACATGAACGTTTCAAGATGTTTTAATTTAGCTAACGGCCAAGGACAGAATGATGGTGTACATA
Organism: Oncorhynchus clarkii lewisi; assembly: GCF_045791955.1. Taxonomy (NCBI): domain Eukaryota; kingdom Metazoa; phylum Chordata; class Actinopteri; order Salmoniformes; family Salmonidae; genus Oncorhynchus; species Oncorhynchus clarkii. The sequence continues at coordinate 19,643,882 of NC_092177.1, forward strand.
CATCTTTTGTGGGATTGTTTTCTTCAGAAAGCTCAAAACATTTTGGACTCTTTCAGATGCTCTAATATGCCAATAAAGCAGTAAATAAAGACATTTACAAGAGCACATCATTTGTTTGTAAGATGTTATGATCAACTGTAAAAACAAAAAGGATCATAATAAACATAAATGTTGGTAACACTGTATAAATGTAGAGGGTGTTGCATACATTTAGAGGGTGTTGCATACATTTAGAGGGTGTTGCATACATTTAGAGGGTGTTGCATACATTTAGAGGGTGTTGCATACATTTAGAGGGTGTTGCATACATTTAGAGGGTGTTGCATACATTTAGAGGGTGTTGCATACATTTAGAGGGTGTTGCATACATTTAGAGGGTGTTGCATACATTTAGAGGGTGTTGCATACTTTTAGAGGGTGTTGCATAACTTTTAGAGGGTGTGGCATACATTTAGATTGTGTGGCATACATTTAGATGGTGTTGCATATATTTAGAGGGTGTTGCACACATTCAGAGAGGGTGTTGCATACATTCAGAGGGTGTTGCATACATTCAGAGAGAGTTTTGCATACATTCAGAGAGAGTTTTGCATACATTCAGAGAGAGTTTTGCATACATTCAGAGAGTTTTGCATACATTTAGAGGGTGTAGCATACATTTAGAGATAGTTTTGCATACATTTAGAGGGTGTAGCATACATTTAGAGAAAGTGTTGTGTATATTTAGAGAGAGAGTTGTGTTCATTTGGAGGATGTTGCATACATTTAAAAACACATTTCGAGGGTGTTGCATACATTTAGAAAGGGTTTAGCATACATTTAGAGAGGGTGTTGCATACATTTAGTTTGGGGGTTGCATACATTCAGAGAGTGTGTTGCATATATTCAGAGAGGGTGTTGCATACATTTAGTTAGGGTGTTGCATACTTTCAGAGAGGGTGTTGCATACATTTAGTTAGGGTGTTGCATACTTTCAGAGAGGGTGTTGCATACATTTAGAGGGTGTTGCATACATTTATTCCTTTTTCTGAGACCTGACCTTTGAAGCCAAGACATATTAAACACTCCATCTCATTGTTAATTTACTTTGACTATAATTGATTAAAATCCACATTATGGGAGCCTGTAGACTTAGAGTGAATGACCTTGAGCCATGAGGAAAAAAGCTAAAGAAATGTGAATGTTTCAAAATGTTTTAATTAACCTAAAGGCCAAGGACATGACGATGGCGTACATACATTTTTTGTTTGATTGTTTTCCTCAGAAATCTCAATTTTTGGGGGATTCTTTCAGATGCACTAATATGCAGGTAAAGCAGTAAATAAAGACATTTACAAGAGCACATGATTTGTTTGTAAGATGTTATGATCAACTGTAAAAACAAAAAGATCATAATAAACATAAATGTTGATAACACTGTATAAATGTAGAGGGTGTTGCATATATTTAGAGGGTGTTGCATATATTTAGAGGGTGTTGCATATATTTAGAAGGTGTTGCATATATTTAGAAGGTGTTGCATATATTTAGAAGGTGTTGCATATATTTAGAGGGTGTTGCATATATTTAGAGGGTGTTGCATATATTTAGAAGGTGTTGCATATATTTAGAAGGTGTTGCATATATTTAGAAGGTGTTGCATATATTTAGAAGGTGTTGCATATATTTAGAAGGTGTTGCATATATTTAGAAGGTGTTGCATATATTTAGAGGGTGTTGCATATATTTAGAAGGTGTTGCATATATTTAGAGGGTGTTGAATACATTTAGAGAGGAAGTTGCATATGTTTAGAGAGGAAGTTGCATACATTTATAGTGTGTTGCATACATTTATAGTGTGTTGCATACATTTATAGTGTGTTGCACATATAGTGTTGAATACATTTAGAAAGGGTGTTGTATACAATTAGAGGGTGTTGTATACAATTAGAGGGTGTTGTATACAATTAGAGGGTGTTGTATACAATTAGAGGGTGTTGTATACATGTAGAGAGGGTGTTGCATACATGTAGAGAGGGTGTTGCATACATGTAGAGAGGGTGTTGCATACATGTAGAGAGGGTGTTGCATACATGTAGAGAGGGTGTTGCATACATGTAGTGAGGGTGTTGCATACATGTAGTGAGGGTGTTGCATACATTTAGAGGGTGTTGAATACATTTAGACGGTGTTGCAAACATTCAGAGAAGGTGTTGCATACATTTGGTGGGGGTGTTGCATACATTTGGAGGGTGTTGCATACATTTGGAGGGTATTGCAAACATTTGGAGGGTGTTGCATACATTTGGAGGGTGTTGCATACATTTGGAGGGTGTTTCATACATTTGTAGGGTTTTGCATACATTTAGAGGGTGTTTCATACATTTGGAGGGTGTTTCATACATTTAGAGGGTGTTGCATATATTTGTAGGGTTTTGCATATATTTACAGGCTGTTGCATACATTTAGAGGGTGTTGCATACATTTAGAGGGTGTTGCATCCATGTAGAGAGGGTGTTACATACGTTCAGAGAGGGTGTTGCATACATTTAGAGGGTGTTGCATCCATGTAGAGAGGGTGTTACATACGTTCAGAGAGGGTGTTGCATACATTTAGAGGGTGTTGCATCCATGTAGAGAGGGTGTTACATACGTTCAGAGAGGGTGTTGCATACATTTAGAGGGTGTTGCATCCATGTAGAGAGGGTGTTACATACGTTCAGAGAGGGTGTTGCATACATTTAGAGGGTGTTGCATCCATGTAGAGAGGGTGTTACATACGTTCAGAGAGGGTGTTGCATACATTTGGAGGGTATTGCATACATTATGGGAGAGTGTTGCATGCATTCAGAGGGTGATGCATACATTCAGAGAGGTTGTTGCATACATTTAGAGGGTGTTGCATAAATTCAGAGAGGATGTTGCATAAATTTAGAGGGTGTTGCATACATTTAGAGATGGTGTTGCATATATTTAGAGGGTGTTGCATACATTTAGAGGGTGCTCCATCCAATTCTATGCAATGTCTAGTTTTTTCAACCTCTTAAGGATCCACACCCTTTTTTGTTTTGTTTTTTTGTGCCTAAAATGTCATACCCAAATCAAACTGCCTGAAGCAAGGATATGTATATTCTTGTTACCATTTGAAAGGAAACACTTTGAAGTTTGTGTAAATGTCATAGGAATGTAGGATAATATAACACAATAGATCTGGTAAAAGATAATACAAAGAAAAAAACAACCATTCTGATTTTTTTGTACCATCATCTTTGAAATGCAAGAGAAAGGCCATAATGTATTCAATTTTGGCCACTAGATGGCAGCCGTCTATGTGCAAAGTTTCAGACTGATCCAATGAACCATTGTATTTCTGTTAAAAATGTAGTATCAAGACTGCCCAAATGTGACTAATTTGTTTATTAATACCTTTTCATGTTCAAAACTGTGCACTCTCCTCAAACAATAACATGGTATTATTTCACTGTAATAGCTACTGTACATTGGACAGTGCAGTTAGATTAACAATAATTTAAGTTTTCTGCCAATATCAGACATGTCTATGTCCTGGGAAATGTTCTTGTTACTTACAACCTCATGCTAATCGCATTAGTCTACGTTAGATCAACCGTCCCGTGGACATACATCCGATCCCATCCTATCAGGTTTTGGTGGTTTGCAAACATTTATTTTGCAATTGTTAATAATTAAATGCATTCATAGTACCCTTGTTTTATTACAAAGCATATGACGTTTTTGATAGCTGTCTAGTTTACACAAGTCATTCTATGATACCATTTAACTGTTACCATTATCCACCCCCAACAAATCTAAGCATTTTAACTATTAAAGCCTCTGCCCTCCGGGCAGGATGCACAACTGGTGAAGTAGAGCAAATCACATTGCTATCCAGTATGCGTGATCACGCCCCTGGGTAACGACTGCGTGGTGTAATTCTTTCCACACAATGAAATTGTAATGCAAGACAGAATCCAAACGTTTCATAGGTCATCACATGTCGTGAGTCAAAGACAAGGACCATTTTAATTAAGCATTGTCATGTTTCAGAAAGACGTTGATGACAGATGTGGGAGCAGCGTAACAGTTACACTTGCAGAGATGAGAAGCAATGTTATGAATCGAGGTAAGTAGGTTCCACCGAGACCCAGGGTATCATGAATCTCACCTATGGATGTGGCCTTACACTGATCCCAATTGCAACTTAATATCATTATAAATAAAATCAAAGTTTATTGACCGCATACACAATTTAGCAGATGTTATAGCAGGTGCAGCTAAATGCTTACGTTACTATTTCCTAGCAATGCAATGAAATGCCAATCAAGTACACAAATAATACAAATTATGAAGTTGAAGTCTGAAGTTTACCTACACTTAGGCTGGAGTCATTAAAACTAGTTTTTCAACCACTCCACAAATTTCTTGTTGAAAAACTGCATGACACAAGTAATTTTTCCAACAATTGTTTACAGGCAGATTATTTCACTTATAATTCACTGTATCACAATTCCATTCACTGTATCAATTTCCTGAAAATGATGCCATGGCTTTAGAAGCTTCTGATAGGCTAATTGGCATCATTTTAGTCAATTGGTTTACCTGTGGATGTATTTCAAGGTCTACCTTCAAAGTCAGTGCCCCTTTGGTCGACATTATGCGAAAATCAAAAGAAATCAGCCAAGACTTCAGAAAATAAATTGTAGACCTCCACAAGTCTGGTTCATCCTTGGGAGCAATTTCCATGCGCCTGAAGGTACCACGTTTATCTGTACAAAGAATAGTACGCAAGAATAAACACTGTGGGACCATGCAGCCGCCATACCGCGCTGGAAGGAGACGCATTCTGTCTCCTAGAGATTAAGGTACTTCGGTGCGAAAAGTGCAAATCAATCCCAGAACAACAGCAAATGACCTTGTGAAGAGGCTGGAGGAAAGAGGTACAAAAGCATCTATATCCACAGTAAAACTAGTCCAATATCGACATAACCTAAAAGGCCGCTCAGCAAGGAAGAAGCCACTTCTCCAAAACCGCCATAAAAAAGCCAGACTATGGTTTGCAACTGCACATGGGGACAAAGATTATACTTTTTGGAGAAATGTCCTCTGGTCTGATGAAACAAAAATAGAACTGTTTGGAGGAAAAAGGGGGAGGCTTGTAAGCTGAAGAACACCATCCCAACCGTGAAGCACAGGGGTGGCAGCATCATGTTGTGGGGATGCTTTGCTGCAGGAGGGACAGGTGCACTTCACAAAATAGATGACATCATGAGGAATGACAAATATGTGGATATATTGAAGCAACATCTCGGGACGTCTGTCAGGAAGTTAAAGCTTGTTCGCAAATTGGTCTTACAAATGGACAATGACCCCAAACATACTTCCAAAGTTGTGGCAAAATGGCTTAAGGAAAACAAAGTCAAGGTATTGGAGTGGCCATCACAAAGCCCTAACCTCAATCCCATAGAAAATGTGTGGGCTGAACTGAAAAAGCGTGTGTGAGCAAGGAGGCCTACAAACCTGACTCAGTTACACCAGCTCTGTCAGGAGGAATGGGCCAAAATTCACCTAACTTATTGTGGGAAACTTGTGGAAGGCTACCCAAAACGTTTGACCCAAACAGTTTAAAGGCAATGCTACCAAATACTAATTGAGTGTATGTAAACTTTTGACCCACTGGGAATGTGATGAAATAAATAGAAGCTGAAATAAATCATTCTCTCTACTATAATTCTTAAATTTCACATTCTTAAAATAAAGTGGTGATCCTAACTGACCTAAAACAGGGAATTTAAACTAGGATTAAATGTCAGGAAAAGTGAAAAACTGAGTTTAAATGTACTTGGCTAAGGTATATGTAAACTGCCGACTTCAACTGTATATAATGTATATTTCTTATTAAAGAAAGAAATCAAGAAACTGATGCACAGTATAACGGGAAGAGACAACGGACTGTTGACAAGTCACTCTCAAAGTCGCGCAGGTTCAGCACAATGCTCATTGGGCCTTTACATTTTGTTTGCACTGCTTCGGAGGCTACTGAATCAGACCATGTTTTGCTGTCGGTGTAATTTCCGGCCTGTTATTCCGCCCTGGTATTCCGGCCTGTTGCTAAGGCTAAGGCATCTCCCATCTTTTCATCTTCTTGGACGTTGCAAGCATTGGCGTCTGGATAAGTGGTGTCTCTTTTTAGCTTAGCCTCTCTTCGTTACTTTGCAAGAGTCTGTCTAAGTCTCAGGTCATAGGAGATACTGTTGCCTTCCCATTACAGTCAGTCTCATGCCTTCAAACTGCATGTCTGCTAGAAATGGAAAACAGTTGAATACAGATAAGCTTGGAGTTAAACAGTCTGACGTCAGTGTCAGAAACACTGTGGATAGTGAATAATGATAGGGTAGTAGGCAACATTTGGACTTGACAGCTCCATGATTTAAAGTGCTTTTCAATGTTGGTGGCATTTAATTTCATTCCATGAAGCTTGGTATAATAAGCCGTGAACAATTGAGTGTAATAATCGGTCATGTTTTGTCTCGTACTATATGAAATAATCCAATAAGGTGAATTTAGATTGATTTGCGATTAAGCTGTGCGTTGTCTGTTCTTCAGCAGTGGTGGTGATTGATGGAAGTCTGAGCTTTAACCTGCTTCACAAACTGATAGGATACATGAATATTCTGCCATGACAGCCTTTGATTAGAGTACTGTTCTATTATGATCTGCTGTGCATGAGCCAGAAATTACATGGGTCTTTTCTTCTTTTCTTTTGTCGAAGGGCTCATTTTGACCGAGAGGAGGGTGAAAAACATTGTATTCGCTGCATCCATGTCAACAGCGTCTCACAAAAACCGAAAATATATAGGTGAGAGTCACAACCGAACAACACGTGATCCTGGAAATGGAACGCTAAACTTATATTGAAATGCCATGACTGTAATCTGTGTGACTTACAGAGGCACACCCACACACATTCCCCAGAGTGATCCTCAAATAAGCTTTTCTACAGTCATTTAATCTCAACATCTCTCCCAATATTATTTTGAATTTGTATTTACATGTGATATTCCTTTCTCCCCTTCTCACAACATTTTCAACCTCTCTGACCGCTCAACCTGGCACACTGAGCATGCTGGGAATCAACACTGTTCCTCAAACAATCTCAGGAGACTGTCAATGAATAGCTAGCTATGTATCATATTAGACGAAGTAAAACAAATATTTTCAATATATTGTACCATGGTGTTTGTTTGAAAGTGTGTTATGGTGTTTAAACAAACCCACTTAATTGTTTCTAGTTCATTATGACGGTACCAAAGTAATCCAATGTAGATATTTATGTTAGATAATGATAAGGTTTGAGACAACATAATCAGTATGTGTATGTACATCTGTGAATGATTCTAGATGATTCAGCCACCAGAGTCATTGCTCTTTCAACCTCTGCACAAACATTTCAGGAGATGTTTTTAATGAATATTTGCATTGGTTCAATTCTTAAGATACAGGTGTGGTCTTGCATTTTCCAGGCAAATCCCCACTGGGCCTACATGTTCACAGCATCTGTGAGTGCTGAAGCTAGTATATATTTATTTAATTACGATTTGTGAATTCATGAATAAATCAGTGGCACAAAACGATTAACAGACTGCATCTTACCCCAAAACAGAGTGAACATCAACACAAAACATTTACATGGCCACATAAGGCCCTATGCTTGACTTTTGTTCTGCTGGAACAATAAACAATCCACTTCCCAGAATGGAAAAGAATATTCCCTTTAGTGAGTTTCAGTGCTATGGGAGTAAGGAGCACAATGATAATCTTGACAGGGCTATTCTTAGTAAGTGACAGAAGGACACCGCTGTTTAAATAATCTGTAGTCCACTGTATGTGTTCTGTCATGTATATTTAGGAGAGTGAGGGTGGTAATATGAAGCCTTTTCCTGATAAACACACAATGGTGAAGAGTTTGTTTCAACTTGTTGGTTCCACTAGTGCCATATGTGTCTTAATGCCTGTAGCGGCACTGGCATCCTCTGCTGCACTTGCTAATTGGCTGTGCAGACACAAACAGACCCATTGCGTTCTGCTACTGTAGACAGAGGGTGTACAGACACAAACAGACCCACTACGTTCTGCTACTGTAGACAGAGGCTGTACAGACACAAACAGACCCACTGCGTTCTGCTACTGTAGACAGAGGGTGTGCAGACACAAACAGACCCACTGCGTTCTGCTACTGTAGACAGAGGGTGTGCAGACACAAACAGACCCACTGCGTTCTGCTACTGTAGACAGAGGGTGTGCAGACACTAACAGACCCACTGCGTTCTGCTACTGTAGACAGAGGGTGTGCAGACACAAACAGACCCACTGCGTTCTGCTACTGTAGACAGCGACTGCTCTGCCTTTCAAGACATCTCATGTCAACAGACATAACATTTCAATATCTGTCATAACATTGTTATATAATTGTGGGAGAGGCATGTAGGCACTGAGAACTTTTATAGACCGTGACAACATTACTCTGGTTAGTTAACATCACATTCCACTGGGAACCTCCTGTATCAAGAAACTGACTTAATGTCTTGTCATCATGACTCATTACAGTCATGTGTTAAATTAATATAGAGAAACGACTATCAACTATCTGCTATACATACATTTACACAGAATGTAATGAACAATGTTCAGTCAAGTTAATGACAGCATGATGTAGCCATCATTCCTATGACACAGTACAACATTTCAAATCCAATCAAATGTTATTGGTCATATACACATGGTTAGCAGATGTTAATGCGAGTGTAGCGAAATGCTTGTACTTCTAGTTCTGACAGTGCAGTAATATCTAACAAGTAATCTTAACAATTTCACAACAACTACCATATATACACAAGTGGAAAGGAATTAATAAGAATATGTACATATAAATATATGGATGAGCGATGACTGAACGGCATAGGCAAGATGCAGTAGATGTTATAGAGTACATTATATACATATGAGATGAGTAATGTAGGGTATGTAAACATGATACAAAGTGGCATTGTTTAAAGTGGCTAGTGATACATTTATTAAATCAATTTTTTTTTTTATTAAAGTGGCTAGAGATTTGAGTCAGTATGTTGGCAGCAGCCACTCAATGTTAGTGGTGGCTGTTTAACAGTCTGATGGCCTTGTGATAGAAGCTGTTTTTCAGTCTCTCGGCCCCTGCTTTGATGCACCTGTACTGACCTCGCCTTCTGGAGGATAGCGGGGTGAACAGGCAGTGGCTCGGGTGGTTGTTGTCCATGATGATCTTTTTGGCATTCCTGTGACATCGGGTGGTGTAGGTGTCCTGGAGGGCAGGTAGTTTGCCCCCGGTGATGCGTTGTGCAGACCTCACTACCCTCTGGAGAGCCTTACGGTTGTGGGCGGAGCAGTTGCAGTACAAGGCGGTGATGCTCTCGATTGTGCATCTGTAAAAGTTTGAGTGTTTTTGGTGACAAGCCAAATTTCTTCAGCCTCCTGAGGTTGAAGAGGCGCTGCTGCGCCTTCTTCACCACGCTGTCTGTGTGGGTGGACCAATTCAGTTTGTCCGTGATGTGTACGCCGAGGAACTTAAAACTTTCCACCTTCTCCACTACTGTCCTGTCGATGTGGATAGGGGGGTGCTCCCTCTGCTGTTTCCTGAAGTCCACGATCATCTCCTTTATTTTGTTGACGTTGAGTGTGAGGTGATTTTCCTGACACCACACTCCGAGGGCCCTCACCTCCTCCCTGTAGGCTGTCTCGTCGTTGTTGGTAATCAAGCCTACCACTGTAGTGTTGTCTGCAAACTTGATGATTGAGTTGGAGGTGTGCATGACCAATGGAGTTGGTCTAGGTTGTCAGGTAGGGTGAAGGTGAGATGATCCTTGAAGCACTTCATGATGACGTAAGTGAGTTCTACAGGACGATAGTCATTTAGCTCAGTTACCTTAGCTTGCTTGGGAACAAGAACAATGGTGGCCCTCTTGAAGCATGTGGGAACAGCAGACTGGGATAGGGATAGATTGAATATGTCCATAAACAGACCAGCCAGCTGGTCTGCACATGCTCTGAGGACACGGCTGGGGATGCCGTCTGGGCCGGCAACCTTGCGAAGGGTTAACACGTTTAAATGTTTTACTCACGTTGGCTGCGGCGAAGGGGAGCCCGCAGGTTTTGTAGCGGGCCGTGTCAGTGGCACTGTATTGTCCTCAAAGAGAGCAAATAAGTTGTTTAATTTGTCTGGGTGGATGACATCGGTGTCTGCAATGGGGCTGGTTTTTGTTTTTGTAATCTGTGATTGACTGTAGACCCTGCCACATACCTCTCGTGTCTGAGCCGTTGAATTGCGACTCTACTTTGTCTCTATACTGATGATTAGGTTGTTTGATTGCCTTGCGGAGGGAATAGCTCCACTCTTTGTATTCGGTCATGTTTCCGATCGCCTTGCCATGATTAAAAGCAGTGTTTTGTGCTTTCAGTTTTGAGCGAATGCTGCCATCAATCATAAATCATAATGTACTGTGTGCTAGTCTCAAAACATACCATTTAAGTTTTATTCTCATAATCAGCTATTAGGTTTGTTCAATTTTTGGGAAAATCCATATTGATGTCACTCTCCACCCACAGAGGCAAGGGTGATTTGGGTGAAATGTGTTTGTGTGTATGTACTGTATACTGTATGTGAAAGCACAGCTCTACATGGCCTTGAAATGTTACAGTACAATGATGAATAAATAAAGGTTGAGATCCTGGATTCATGTTCACTAGCGAGGTCTGTCACTGCCTTCGATTCACTAAACTCAAATGTTACATTTAAGCTGACAAGTGTGGCATCAAACTTTTACAGCGTTGTAAGCAGTGTCACAGTACACAAGACCTGTTTTATTGACAGAATTAAAATGACACGGCTCATGGTAATATATGTGGTGTAGAGAAACCTGAGCCTGAGCGCACCGCCTCGTCTTCTCTGTGATACAGGCACTTGCCTGAAAGAATGAAGGAGTCAATCTCTTTTAACTGAACAACGCTCAATACCAGGGGGACCACTTATTTACTGTGTGGATAATAGGGCCCTTACCTACTATGTTCTTTACATTGCTCGTCATAATATTTATAAATTTCTTAATTCCATTCATTTACATTTTGAATCGTGTGTAATGTTGTGAATTGTTAGATACTACTGCACTGTTGGGGCTAGGTACACAAGCATTTCGCTACACCTGCAATAACATCTGCTTCATATGTGTACAATAACATTTGATGTGATTTGAAAAGCATTTCATGAAAAGTACTTTAATCTATAATTATTATCACATAAACTGATATGCATGGCTGTGGGAGCATTAACACTCGTTCATTGTGAGAGTTCACCGGTGAGTGACAGGAACATTTATGTTTATTTCAGGACTTTTTCCTTCAAGTGCTCTTGCTTCCCATTGATTTAGCCCGCAGATCAGGACGAGTGAAGGGAAAGAACAAAACAACAAATGAGCTGTGCTGAATAGTTCCATCAATTTCCTCTTAACTGCTTTCTTCCTGCTGGGCGTCACGTCCAGTATTCAGTTTTTCCTGATGTGTGCCACCTACAAAACCACTTATTTTGCAGTCCTTTTGATATCTCTGTGATAATGCAGCATGAGGCAGCTTATTCCTAAATTAATTGGCATCAGTAAAATATCACTCCATTCTCTTACAATTGAACCAGACACCTTGCATCTTCATTCAAGATTCTGTTCCCAGTGTACAGGACAAACAGATAAACGGGGACATGTTATGACATCGTTATTATATTGTTAAATGTATGCAAGCATTCCTGTTTCTAGGGACTATACAAAGGCTTCCCTGAGCAAGCCCCTCTTCACCTCACTCTCTTTTCTTCTGCTATCTGAATGCTTGAGGAATTGTCAGAATACACTAACTGAAACAGGCAGTACTGGGAGAGATTTCAACTGCTGCAGGTGGGTGGATGGATTCTTGTTATTTATGTGAAACACTGAGAGGACTGCCTCGCTTCTAGTCCTTAGGAAACCTAGCACCATCACTAGCACAGAGAGGCTGCTGCCTACATACAGACTTTAAATCATTGGCCACTTAAATAAATGGAACACTAGTCACTATAATAATGCCACTTTAATAATGTTTACTTATCTTGCATTACTCATCTAGTATGTATACAGTGCATTCTATACTATCTATTGCATCTTAGCCTATGCTGCTCTGACATTGCTCATCCATATAGGTATATATTCTTGTTCCATTCCTTACTTAGATTTGTATGTATTAGGTAGTTGTTGTGGAATTGTTAGATATTAGTTGTTAGATATTTCTGCGCTGTTGGAACTAGAAGCACAACCATTTCGCCACACGCGCAATAACATCTGCTAACCATGTGTATGTGACCAATAAAATGTGATTTGATTTGATGTGATTTGGTGGAAAAAATTAAAAGTTGTTTCGCCAGAAGTGTCATTGTACCCCTGAGGTACACAGACAATATCACAGACATTTAAGATTATTTACTTTTATTTAAGGGAGGAAACTGCCACTGGTTTAACACTGAGGTTTACCTTAATGCCTATTAAAATGCTAATCGTCTATTACGGTATGTTCTATGACACTTTATTTCAATAATGTATGCAATAAATTCAGACATCTTATCCATTTAACTGACTCATTCCATGTTAAATCTTATTTGATTGATTAATAGCAGGGTATGTGAAATCAGAATGGTGGTAATTGTATCTGACGTTCAGTTTACATAAACAAGACAACCCTTTATAAGATGACGAATGCCAAAGCCCCAAAGGTTGCATTGACTTTTCCCTTTGATATTTCACTCTGTCAAAAGCATGGCCGCCGTTTGGCATTAGTGTTGTTGGTTTGTTACGGTTTGTGCTCCCTCAGTATTACCAGAGGTAAATGTGGTGTTATTCATGGGGATTTTACCCCCAAGTTCAATGCAGAATCGGTCCAAAGGGATTGTCCTCAAAAAGGGCATTGCAGTGAGTGTGTTATGATGCTTCACATTGAGCACAGTTCACGAGGGTAAATTGGATTCTGACTGCAGTTTCCCTAGTGATTGACACTATTCTGGATCTTGTTTGACTGTTCAGCACAAACAGACTGTGATATAATCCAACTGTCCTATTTTACTGACAGTTAGGTTTCAGTAACGTAGTATAGCATGCATTTATTAATACTTGGGTTGTTTTTGGTATTAGGAAGATGGCTCTGAGCGATTTCCTAATGTCTTTTTGGTTCAGTATCTAATTTTTTTCACCACCACATTTCTAACCTCAAAACTTTGAGGTCTAAAAATGGAGTTTGGTAAACATGATTTGGCTTCAAAAGCTCACAACGTGGGTAGGCGAATGTGCAGTTGAATCAATGTGTGAGTGAAATGGTGGAAAATTGCCAATGGTTTTGTTTCCTTCCCCTTGTTTCACTTTACTTTACAGCATCAATAGCAGGCTGTTTTGTCATCGAACTGTGCCGAACCATTCAACCGGGACACTAGCAGGCTGTTTTGTCATCGAACTGTGCCGAACCATTCAACCGGGACACTAGCAGGCTGTGTTGTCATCGGACTTTACCGAACCATTCAGCCAGGATACAAGCAGGCTGTGTTGTCATGGGACTGTATTGAACCATTCAGCCAGGATACTAGCAGGCTGTGTTGTCATGGGACTGTATTGAACCATTCAGCCAGGATACTAGCAGGCTGTGTTGTCATGGGACTGTACTGAACCATTCAGCCAGGATACAAGCAGGCTGTGTTGTCATGGGACTGTATTGAACCATTCAGCCAGGATACAAGCAGGCTGTGTTGTCATGGGACTGTATTGAACCATTCAGCCAGGATACTAGCAGGCTGTTTTGTCATGGGACTGTTCTGAACCATTCAGCCGGGAAAGCTAGCAGGATGTGTTGTCATGGGAGCTGGGGAACAGGAAGCAGCGGGCTGGATCCCAAGAAGCAAGGGACAGGGAGCCTTCCCAAAAAATAAATAATAATAAATTGGTGTGCTCGAATCTTGCAGGGGGGGGCTCGCAAACTGTTTTATGCCACTGGCTACTGGTGGAACCCCAGTGGAAGGAGGAAAGGACAGACTGAAGCTGCGGAACCCATCTCTTCTCCTACGGACCCTTCTTCTTCTCACTGAGGAAAGCTCAGTATCTCAGGCCAGCCTTTGCAGATGCCACACTTCCTCTTAATGAATTAGCATTGGTTCATAAAGACCTACTAATTTGCTGCTATTGGATTTCTGGGCGGTCAGTGGGGAAGGTAGTCTTCCTTTTAATCAATTTTGTTTCCTTCACTAATGTGTGCGCATTTTTTATCCTGTCGCTAATGCCTTTAGCGCAGTATTAGTGGAGTGGGTCGAGAGAAAAATAATGTGTGGTTTACTCTGCCCTTATATGCCGTGGGGATAATATGAATGAGATTTACAAACTCCTGCTTTCAGTTTTAATGTGGCCATGCCTTCCTGTGACAGAGGATTTAGCAAGCAGGGAACTTGAGCAAACTGTATTTAGCAGCACTGTGCAGTCTTCAGTGCTGGCAATGCCAACGCAAGGGTGCTGTTGTAATACCCTTATATAAGCCTTTGTTGCTAATCTCATAGGTCAGTGCAATCCTTGGACAGACTTAGAAAATGAGCAGCCTATCCACACACCAAAGTGCCGGCAACAGACGCTGTCCGGACTCAAACCGGATATGCTCCACTCGTCTGTGTGATGTCACTCTCTGTGCAGCTGTTAGAAGGGCCTCTAGCATTGGGGCCTCAGCCATCCTCTCTGATCACTGTCCCAACCATGGAGCATGGGTGTCCTTTTCCTGCCATGTTGATTCACTTGATATGAGTTATTTGTGTCATTCATGCTTGTCTCCATTGCTGCCGCTCTACTATGTTGGAATTGAAGCAAATACTGTTCACACTATAACGTTCCAATTCCCTGCTACCCTTATTCTCTGCTACCCTTAGTCCCTGCTACCCTTATTCTCTGCTACCCTTAGTCCCTGCTACCCTTATTCCCAGCTGTCCTTATTATTGCTACCCTTATTCCCTGCTACCCTTATTCCCAGCTATCCTTAGGCACTTTTCAATTTAGGAAGTAATCCATGCAAGATGATTATAATGCATGATCATGTCAGTACGCCAAGATATGAAGATGATAAGCAGAGAGCTGTGCTGCACAGTCCCAACCATTCCAAGTGTTTAATACACGCAAACTGAAAATCAAACCACTATAAAAATGCAAATTAGAGCCAATTGCTCCATACTTTGGGAATAGATTAATGTGACTATCAAAGTAATTACTTTCACGCAAAATCAAATGAAACAGAATTTCTGCTATTACATGCGCTGATATGAACCAATCCTAAAAATAGCTCTGTTATCTGTGGATGAGGTCCACTGACGCAACATTACTCCCACAGTAATTGCTGCTGAATAGATTACTATTTGGCGTTTGTGCTTGATATGTCAGCAAGAGTTTGATGTCTTACTTGGTGACGTTCCATTCATTAATTATCGGACAGCACAGGGAGGCTAGTTGTTAGGACTCGTTTGATAAGCTTGTGATTATTTGTCTTTTTTTCAGACATGTTTCAGATTTTTGTGTTTGGAACTAGAAGTAATGGATACATTGATCTTATTTTCCATATTACATTTTTTTTGTTATCCTTTTTGTCTCCTCAGCACCATCAAACATGCTCCAACCATGCACTGCCAGCATGAGTAATACATTTTAAAAATAATTTTCTCCCAAACTTGATTTATTTTCTACAATGCACAGTGGCTCAATTCCTTGATCTCTGCACATTCTCAGCCCTCATCTATCACGCATGGCCACCTGTCAGAGGGACCAGCAACTGAACACTACACTGTCAAAGGGCTCTGCTCTGTTCTGGTCCTAACTACTGAACACTGCTCTGTCAGGATGCGGTGCCCCTCTGATACATAACACGGCTCAAAGTAGAGGAGAGATTGACTTCATCGCTACTTGTATTTGTGAGAAGTATTGACATGTTGAATGTACCAAGCTGTCTGTTTAAACTGCTAGCACAAAGCTTGGACACCCATGCATACCCCACAAGACATGCCACCAGAGAACTCTTCACAGTCCCCAAGTCCAGAACAGACTATGGGAGGCACACAGTACTACATCGAGCCATGACTACATGGAACTCTATTCCACATCAAGTAACTGATGCAAGCAGTAGAAACCGATTTAAAATTAACCTTATGTAACAGCGGGGACTGTGAAGAGACACACACACAGGGACAGATGCATGCATACACACACCTGATAACATACACACTATACACACATGTACACATTAATTTTGTGTTGTAGATACAATATGTGGTAGTAGAGGAGTGACCTGAGGGCACACACTTAATGTATCGTGAAATGTGTTGTAAAACGTATTGTAATGTTTTTAATTGTATATAACTGCCTTAATTCAGCTGGATCCCAGGAACAGTAGCTGATGGCTTGGCAGGAAATAACGGGGATCCTAATAAGTACAAATACAAAGTATAAAACACACCTCTCTGAATGCTGTGGCCCTTTAAAATACAACACACCTCTCGGGATGCTGTGGCCCTGTAATATAAAACACACCTTTGTCATATAGCAATGTCCTTGTCCATGGTTCTGCACAGCTTTACTTTATATGGATGTGGCCCTGTCCTTGGTACTGAATGCCTCCATTATATGGATGTGGCCCTGTCTTTAGTACTGAATGCCTCCATTATAAGGATGTACTGAACGCCTCCATTATATGGATGTGGCCCTGTCCTTGGTCCTGAATGCCTCCATTATATGGATGTGGCCCTGTCTTTAGTACTGAATGCCTCCATTATATGGATGTGGCCCTGTCTTTAGTACTGAATGCCTTCATTATAAGGATGTACTGAACGCCTCCATTATATGGATGTGGCCCTGTCCTTGGTCCTGAACGCCTCCATTATACGGATGTGGACCTGTCCATGGAACAGAACATCTCTACCGCAAGGCTGTGCCTTTGCTGGGTTTCTCAACTCCTCGATATGTACATCTCGGTGGAGTTGGTTTGCAACGACTGTGGGCGGAGTGTACATCTGACTACATCGAGTCGCTGTCAGGCGACACGAGGAAACAGTCGGTGGGGTGTTTGATTAAGGTTTTATTAAAAAGCATGGATTTCAGCAAACAAAGAAAGGCATGCAGCTATAGAAGACCAACAGGATCAGGGTAAGGGTTTAAGAACGATGGGCGTAGTCGGAGGTTCTGTCAGCCATCTCCGCTAAACTCCATTGATGTGATCATGTACATTGTGGCTAGGCTGTGACCCTGTTCTTGGTACTGAACACATTTAAAGGGTTTTGGTGAACACCTCTGTCAGAAGACTGAATACCAGCGTCAATTACTGCACAGAGCTCCATGCATAGTGCTCTTTCCCTGTCAACCTCACTGAACATCTCTAGAACCTACCAGAGTTTTAATAGCCATAAAGTAGATAAACATTTATGACTCTAAATGTCCATATGTCACTGCCATAGCTACTCCTACTCCGTTCCTGCTATTTTTATAAACCAGTATCGCATATGCAAGTCACTCCAGAAGCACAATGTCATCCTTGATTATGTTACTGACACCTCGCCTCAGCAGTATAGCTAATGACAATTAGAAACAATTAGACTGCAGTCAGGTCAAAAGTCTGGCCAAGAACATTCAGAGGTTTTTACAGCAACGATCATGAAGGTTTCCTCCCCCTTAAATCCAACATAAACAATCTGTCCCTCCAAGTGAAAAGAAAACGAGCCACGAAAACCAGAAAAGAAGACTGTCAGCTTCCTCTCATTTGGTGATGCAGATAGGATACATGGGAATAAACTTTCACAGTCTAGGAGTCTGCTGATAGTATGAGTGCAATTAGTGGAATCATTGGCATTTAGAGTCTGCACTGCCGACAGAGCTGAAGCAGCCTGCACATCCCAGCCCTCCTGACTCCACTCCAGAAGAAAATGACCATAGTTCCAATGCATGACTACTGATGCTCTGGGAATAAAATAGGACTGTATAGTGGAAGCGACTGGGGAGCGATGATTACAGTGCGCTGTGACATCTCTGTAACCCGACGCCGTCTCCAGGAAGTCCAGGCGAGCACACTAATCAGGATAGTGCCAAACAAGACGGATTACAGCATGCATTTACTGTGTAAACCAATATATCACCACGTCAACAACAATGGCTGGCTCAGACGATCTGTTATATCTGTTACGGAGCGTGTAGAAGGAGAAACAAACTGTCTGTCTCGACTGAAGAGCAGCGTGCAATTAGGAGGAAGTTTATCTCAGTAGAAAGAGACTGCTACAGTCAATCCATCTACCACATCATAGCCTACAGAGTTTATGCAAACCAATGTCACTGCTTTCTTTAGAAGAGAACTCTGACATTGCTGCCAACCTACTGCACACATTTGATGTACACTGACAGATGTCAGTCTGGCATGAGTGACAGAGTCGATTAGGGTTGCTCCGTGGTCCTATTAACAGACCAGACTGTATATTGTGATGCTTTGCCGTTGGTTGGTGATCGGTGTTGACATGGCTGTTGACTCGTATGTGCTTAGGAATATTTTGGTGGTTTGCCCCTCACCCCGTTGGACTTAGAGTCATGAAATACAGATCACAAGGAACAAAATTCCCTCAAGACCCATAAGGTCCACCATGACAGAATTTCCGCCATTTTGAATTTTGTGAAAACACTTAAAACACAACTCATCTGGCACCAAATTACCAATCTGCACGAAACTTGATATGTGGCATCTATGGAACAGAAGCTGTCAACACCATATTTTCCAGACATTTTACCAAAAACAACTTGGCCACTATTGACCAATAAACATTGACAAGGGTGTGGTCTGCCACATAAATGCCTGTAAATAAGTAAAAGATTTTCGTATTGTAACAAAACTTGGTGTGTATGTTGCAAACATTATTAAGACTCAACATATGCAAACACCTTCATATCGACCACATGGTGGCGCTATAACAGGGACATTTTTATATCTCTTGATCTGTTTGATTCAGAGTGATGAAATGTTGCACACATGCTCATGGATATGAGTCAAGCTAACCTGTAAATCATGCTTGAGTGTGGCCTCATTGTGGCACTGTTAAACAGGAAGACGTGTATCCATAGATGCTATATAAAACATCTGGTGCCGATTGGTCTTGCAGTTCTGGAGAAGAAGACATTTAAAGTAGTCAACATCATTGAAAAAGGTCCAAAATACATCAAAATCATATTATATTGCATGATCAGTTTGATTCTGAGTTCTGATATTTATCAAGAGTGGTAAATAGTACAGAAGTAACTCATACTAGGGCAATGTGTCCAATTTGTTCTGATGGTGGCACAGTGGGCACACAGTTGAATCCCGGCAACACTGCTTGTAGCTTTACTTGTTATGGTTGTGCTTAGAGATGTTGTTCCAGCTGTTTGGGCTGTACAAGGCAGTACACATGCCTCTCTATGGAGTAGATGCATCCACTATCCAGTTTATCTGAACTAACCAAACCTGACTTATGGATTTGTGGGCACATCTGGCCTTTGTTTCGCAGAGGGTTCAGCAGAGTGTAGCAAATCAACAGGGAGACTCTAAACATTATGTTCTAACTATTATGCCAAAAATACTGCACCAGGGTAAAACTGGAGTTGGTGAACACAGCCTTCTTTCTCTGTCATTGCCAGGTGTGATTGTAATTAAGGGTGTGGCCTTCAGTATATAACTTGGCTGTTTTCTGTCGTTCAAGAAATTCCCGTGCGCAGGTAGAACGGGAGTGGCGACATTGGACTAGTCTAAATTTGGAAGAATATCTGTGGATCGTAACTGTGTGTATGGCAAGAATGTCCCTCCTGAGATCTCCTTTGACTGGGAGTTATATATAAAGTACTCATTATTCATTTTGGGGGGTATCTGTACTTTACTCTTTTTATTCACCTTTATTTCACTTTTACTTTTACTTCACTACATTCCTAAAGAAAATAATGTACTTTTTACTCCATACATTTTCTGACACCCAAAAGTACTCATTACATTTTGAATGCTTAGCAGGACAAGAAAATTGTCCAATTCATGCACTTATCAAGAGAACATCCCTGGTCATCCAAACTGCCTCTGATCTGGTGGACTCACTAAACACACATGCTTAATTTGTAGATTATGTCTGAGTGTTGGAGTGTGCCACTGGCTAGCCTTAAATAAATAAAACAGAAAAATGGTGCTGTCTGGTTTGGAATTTTAAATTATTTATAATTTACTTTTGATTCTGAAGTATACTTTAGCAATTACATTTACTTTTGAAACTTAAGTATGTTTTAAACCAAATACTTTTAGACTAACTCAAGTAGTATTTTACTGGGTGACTTTCACTTACTTAAGTCATTATCTATTAAGATATCTTTATTCCAATATGACCATTTGGTACTTTTTCCACCACTGATCTGTATTGAGTAGAATTAAAAACCTGACGTTTTTATGTCTTGTGATTTTGTACGACAGCTTCCGTGGAACATATACAAATATTGTTGTGTAATGTGTAACTCAGAAGGAAAATGTATTTGTAACGGATGTTTGACGAAGAGGACCAAGGTGCAGCGTGGTATGTGTTCATGATTATTAATAAAACTGAACACTGGAACAAAAAATAACAAAGCGGAACAAACAAAACAGAAAATAACTACCCACAAAACACAGGTGGGAAAAGGCTACCTAAGTATGGTTCTCAATCTGAGACAAAGATAGACAGCTGCCTCTGATTGAGAACCACACCCGGCTAAACACACAGAAATAGAAAACATAGAACACAAAACATAGAATGCCCACCCCAACTCACGCTCTGACCAAACCAAAATAGAGACATAAAAAGGATCTCTAAGGTCAGGGCGTGACAGTATTATTATTGATCAGTATATCTTTCCTATTATTCCCCCCCCCCTGATTTAAAGAACCTGTGTAGTATGTTTGTAACGGCCGTTGTTGGTGGTGGAAGAAGAGGAGGACCAATGTGCAGCGTGGTAAGTGTCCATATTGATTTAATAGAACAATCGAACACTGAAACAAAACAATAAAGCAACAACGAAACAGTCCTGTACGGTGAATACACAGAACAGAAAATAATCACCCATAACTCAAGGGTGAAAACAGGCTACCTAAGTATGGTTCTCAATCAGGGACAACGATTGACAGCTGCCTCTGATTGAGAACCATACTAGGCCAAACACAGAAATCCCAAATCATAGAAAAAGGAACATAGACTGCCCACCCCAACTCACGCCCTGACCATACTAAAACAAAGACAAAACAAAGGAACTAAGGTCAGAACGTGACAATGTTAGTTTAGTCCTCAGGACCTCATCTCGCGTATGAAAAACGGTGGTATAGTATCGGCTACAAGAAAGTTTATTTATAGTCAAATCCCCTACACGTTAAAATCCAATTCAGAGGTATTAGCTACTTGCAGCATTTTAAATTCCTGTCAATCTAGCTGGAAAAATGAGCTGATGCCTGCTATATTCTGAAGATGGGTTGGAATCAACATCTCCATCCATCTCCTCTCTCCTCTGATGTTTGATACACTTATGTAACTGCATCACAAAGCTGGGATGATAAATAGAAAACTATTGACACCGACCATACCGAACACTTATCACAGGCATTTTGCTGATATTGTTCATTACGATAAGTAGCCTATACTAGAGAAAGTTTGAAATTAAATAAGTAATTGGGTGATTGTTAATGGGACAATTGATGGCTACAACCATCAAACTAGTAGTAGTAGTTTATAGGATAATTGTTACAAAATATTTGATATGTTATAATCTTTTTGTTCTATTTTTCATCATTGCATTCAGGCAGTTTATCGAGATATGGATTTTTGGCCATATCACCCAGCTCTATTGTGTCATTATCTACTGTACTGTGTCCAATGCAGTTCTTTGATTGACTGACTTGTTAAAATTCCTGATTGAACGTATAAATGCATATTTACACTGTACAGACTGTATGTAATGGAACTGTAAATATAGGACGTGTACCACATAACAAACAGATCTATTATGTTCTATGGTGCTTTCCTGGTCAAAAGGAGAAGGAACCATTAAAAAAAGCACTTCATGCAGTACGTTCATTTAATACCCCCCTACTCAGACAATTCATCAACAATATCTTCGGCTCTTGTCTTAAAACTTCTCTGCTTGAAGTGATTTTAACGAAGCTAGCAATGTGTTCCATTAGATATTGTTTTACCTAAAATGACTCCTAACTCTGAAGGCAATAATGCCAGCAGCTGTAATTGCATAAATGTTTGGGGTCCGCGTTGTAAACAATTTTGTGAGTTCCAATTTGATCTGAACAGCAGTACCAATAGACCAATTCCCAATGCTTGATAACTAGATGGGAAACTTTTAAAGCCTGATCCTTACTAATGCATTCTGAAATGTTTACAATTGATTATGAACACGCCTTGGGTTATGCTATAAAGTTATTCATTATCAAACTTGAACAAAAATATGTAGATGTATCAGAGCCCTGAACAATACATTACAGCACAGCAGTGAATGACAGGATAATGGCTTCAATCAAACAAATGACCCTCCCCAACTCCGCTGAAACAACTGTGAGGATTAGCATTTGTGACATATCTGACCTGTATACGGTTTCTCCAGGACAAATAGCTGTCTAAGGGATGACGCAGGCTATTCAATTTGCTTTCAGAATGATTTCCTCACCACACAGTGAGCCTCACACTCCTGAAAATGCCACATGCCCTAGAATACCTCGCCTTGAAGTAACTGTCCAGTGAAAATCTTTTCTGTTAACACATACCCAAATAATGTTGTTGACTCATCCTATACTCGTATTTGTGGCCAAAGCATAAATAGGTGAACATCTTCAAAAAAAATATGTGCTATGTCCTCACAGAGTATGATGTCATAGTCCTTAGGAGGATGAGCTGGCCAATCAGCGGACTAGAAGAGGATGTGCTAGCCACTCAGTGGTCTTCTCGCATGAATATTTTTAATGACTGTTATACGCCCACACCATTCTGTTGTTGGGGTACGCCCACACCATTCTGTTGTTGGGGTACGCCCACACCATTCTGTTGTTGGGGTACGCCCACACCATTCTGTTGTTGGGGTACGCCCACACCATACTGTTGTTGGGGTACGTCCACACCATTCCAACACAGAAAAGCTGCTTTTTTATCATACTTAATTACCATTTTCTGGAAGGAACCAGGGACCCTCTGAACACTTTGTGTCGCCTACAAAGCGTTGTTACCTGTCACTCCACAAACGCTGCGGTCCTTGCGTGAGCAAGATAAATGTTTACTTTAAGGTCTGCGAGCGGGTCACATCACCGATTGAACCCTACTAGTCTGCACCGCTAACTAGCTAGCCATTTCACATCTGCTACACTTGCTGTTTGCTGGTCAAAAAGTCTTCCAGCCATGATGCAATCACGATAACATTGTATTTTCATGCCCTATCTGCCAAAACACATTTTGTCCATTGTTTCTTTGCCACCAACACCTTATATTGTGTTGCTTGTATTTCTGTGTAATATCAGTGTAATTTCTCTAGGAACGACATTGCAGTTTAGTATTGTTTTATAATTGCATAATAATGGGGTTGAGCATTAGGCCGTGGTTTTCACTTGATTATTGGCTCGGCTATTGACGGGCTGTAGCCAACACCACCCCTCTCTGAGCCAATAACAGCAACTAACTGACATTTATATTTCCTTTGGCTATTGTCAATGTTTTCATTCTTACATGTACACACACACACACACACACGCACGCACGCACACACCTCAGATACTACAAACACACACCTCAGATACCACAAACGCACACCTCAGACATCACAGACACACACCTCAGATACCACAGACACACACACCTCAGACACCACAAGCACACACCTCAGACACACACCTCAGATACCACACACACACACCTCAGATACCACAGACACACACCTCAGACAGCACAAACACACACCTCAGATACTACACACACACACCTCAGATACTACACACACACACCTCAGATACCACAAACACACACCTCAGATACCACAAACACACATCTCAGATACCATAAACGCACACCTCAGACACCACAGACTGTAACGGTTTTCTTGAGGTGAAGGAGAGGCGGACCAAAATGCAGCGTGGTTTCTATTCATGTTTTTTTAATGAAGAAAACTATACATGAATAAACTAACAAAACAATAAACGTGCGAAAACCTAAACAGCCTATCTGGTGACAACAAACACAAAGACAGGAACAATCACCCACAAAACACTCAAAGAATATGGCTGCCTAAATATGGTTCCCAATCAGAGACAACGATAAACACCTGCCTCTGATATTAAATCTGGGACATAATGGTGAGGATGAGGGTGGTTAGGGCAGAGGCCCCTGAGACAACACAAGGGACACTAGATGGTGAAACAAGGCCCTTTGAAGTATAATCTTCATTTAGATGGCCAAGCGATTAATATTGTATAAGAAATGTTTCTGCCCAGGGGCCTCCCGAGTTGTGCAGCGGTCTAAAGCACTACATCGCAGTGCTTGAGGCGTCACTACAGAGCCGGGTTCGATCCCAGGCTGTGTCACAACTGACCGTGACCGGGAATCCCATAGGGCGGCGCACAATTGGCCCAGCATCTCCCGGGGGACGCATGACTCGACCTTCGCCTCTCCCAAGCCCGTTGGGGAGTTTCAGCGATGAGACAAGATCACAATTGAAATTGGGAGAAAAAGTACAATACAATCCTGCCCAGGGTGACTTGGGCAAAATTGAATTCCTAACAGAGAATAGCCAATACAACAGAAAACACTATTCAGTGTTGACGATATTAATCAATCAACGCAGAACACAAGCTCTACTGTACAAATGGCATGCTTCATCTCTACAGTGGGACTACTGTTAGTATCACAATTACTGTTCATTCAGGATAACACAAAAGAAACCCAGGAGTTCCATGTTGCTTCACAGTTATGGTAAATACCTGAGAATATCCCAGAGTCCTAATGGAGATCCTGCGTGTTTTATAAAGGCAAACATTTCAATTCTAAGCACGACCATCATAGTCCTTCAAGGACAGTCCGCCTACAAAGTGTAATGACTCTATACAACCTGTGATGTTGAAGCGTTACAGATTCCCTAATGACAAATGTTAAAATAATGTCAGATTGAGCCGACATATGCAGCGTTAACCGTGAATGCAGTCTCCACTAAAGAGGGAACATTGCTTTTAATTTCAGTTACGCTGTAAAGCTGAACTTCAGAGATACGGATTGAATTGAACCCTAACTATAACCTTTACAATTCCAAGGCTGTCTGAACCCTCAAGTCAGTGTAATAAACAAGAAAATATTTTCAAAAACACTATTATCCTCAAGAAAATATTTCAGCTGAAGATTTTTCAGCAGAAAATATCTTGTTTTCGAGTATGAACCAACTGACAGGAGTGCAAATGGACATTTCCTCCCTTTAGCAGCCATTATAAACTGGGTGGTTTGAGCCCTGAATGCTGATTGGCTGACAGCCATGGTATATCAGACCATATATTATGGGTATGACAAAACATTTATTTGTACTGCTCTAATTACGTTGGTAACCAGTTTATAATAGCAATAAGGCACTGCTTTTTGTCGACTAAGATCAGCCCTTAGCTGTGGTATATTGATTCAACACATTTTGCTATTGTTTATGAGTGGCCCCTTGGCAATCTGGCCCTGGGTAAACATGGCAAGGGTTAATTGTTTTGTCCAGTTTGATTATGGACCACATGGGAGAGTAATGAAGGACATTAACATGAGGCATGCTATTTCTCCTCATTGATATGTTTCAGGGGAGGATCTTCAATGGGGCAGTTTCTCCTCTCAACATGGCTAAGAAACACGCAGCAGTGGGCAGACTCTTTTCCAACTATTGAATACAAACACTGATCAACTTCCAATACTGTAGGTGCTTAGAATTTTTATTAATTTAGTCATTTAAAATACTCAGATTTACACATATATTTACTCATATACAGTGCCTTGCGAAAGTATTCGGCCCCCTTGAACTTTGCGACCTTTTGCCACATTTCAGGCTTTAAACATAAAGATATAAAACTGTATTATTTTGTGAAGAATCAACAACAAGTGGGACACAATCATGAAGTGGAACGACATTTATTGGATATTTCAAACTTTTTTAACAAATCAAAAACTGAAAAATTGGGCGTGCAAAATTATTCAGCCCTCTTTTTTCTCATTCCTCCTTGCAAAACAGCTCGAGCTCAGTGAGGTTGGATGGAGAGCATTTGTGAACAGCAGTTTTCAGTTCTTTCCACAGATTCTCGATTGGATTCAGGTCTGGACTTTGACTTGGCCATTCTAACACCTGGATATGTGTCACGTATAAACAAGGTGGGTGGAATCAGGCGCAGAGAGCAGGTATAGTGAGTCGATAGTTTATTCTCCGAAAACCAAACACGGTCAACCCAAAAACACAGGGTGAAATAATCCAACACAGGATTAAATATATCGGAGCAAATAACACACCACGTACTAACGAAAATACATGAACCCAAAACAATCCCGCACAAAACAAGGGCGGGACAACCTACTACATATAGGGACGTCAATTAAACTAAAATACACACAGGTGAAACTAATAAGACAAAACCAACAGACAAACGAAAAAGGGATCGATGGTGGCTAGTAGGACGGTGACGACGACCGCCGAGCACCGCCCGAACAGGCAGGAGAGCCAACTTCGGCGGAAGTCGTGACAGTACCCCCCCCCTGACGCGCGGCCCCCGCAGCGCGCCGCCACCGTCCTCGAGGACGACCCGGAGGACGAGGTGCTGGGCGATCCGGGTGGAGGCGGTGGAAATCTCTCAGGAGAGAAGGGTCCAAAATGTCCCTCACCGGAACCCAGCATCTCTCCTCCGGACCGTACCCCTCCCAGTCCACGAGGTACTGTAGGCCCCCCACCCGGCGTCTCGAATCCAGAATGCCCCGAACTGTGTACGCCGGGGACCCCTCGATGTCCAGGGGGGGCGGAGGGACCTCAGGCACCTCACCTTCTTGCAGGGGACCAGCCACCACCGGCCTGAGGAGAGACACATGAAACGAGGGGTTAATACGGTAATACCTTGGAAGTTGTAACCTGTAACACACCTCGTTTATTCTCCTCAGGACTTTGAACGGCCCCACACACTGCGGCCCCAGCTTCCGACAGGGCAGGCGGAGGGACAGGTTCCGGGTCGAGAGCCAGACCCTGTCCCCCGGTGCAAACACGGGGGCCTCACTGCGGTGCCGGTCAGCGCTCCTCTTCTGCCGTTCACCCGCTACCCGTAGTGAGTCCTGAACGGCTTTCCATGTGTCCTTGGAGCGCTGTACCCATTCCTCCACCGCAGGAGCCTCGGTCTGGCTCTGATGCCATGGGGCCAGGACCGGCTGGTAACCTAACACACACTCAAAAGGAGACAAGTTAGTTGAGGAGTGGCGTAGGGAGTTCTGAGCTAGTTCCGCCCAGAGAACATACCTTGCCCACTCACCAGGCCGGTCCCGGCAATAGGACCGCAGAAACCTGCCCACCTCTTGGTTTACGCGCTCCACCTGCCCATTACTCTCGGGGTGAAAACCTGAGGTTAAGCTGACCGAGACCCCCAGTCTCTCCATAAACGCCCTCCATACTCTGGACGTGAATTGGGGACCCCGATCAGAAACGATGTCCTCAGGCACCCCATAGTGCCGGAAGACATGGGTAAACAAGGCCTCAGCAGTCTGCAGGGCCGTAGGGAGACCGGGCAACGGGATGAGACGACAGGACTTAGAAAACCGATCCACAACGACCAGGATCGTAGTACTTCCCTGGGACGGGGGAAGGTCGGTAAGAAAGTCCACCGATAAGTGTGTCCACGGCCGTTGTGGAACGGGGAGGGGTTGTAATTTCCCTCTAGGTAGGTGTCGAGGAGCCTTGCTCTGAGCACACACTGAGCAGGAGGAGACATAAAATCTCACGTCTTTAGCTAGCGTGGGCCACCAGTATCTCACTCTCAAACTCCGCACTGATGCCAGGATGACCCGAGGAGGGGAGAGTATGAGCCCACCGAATCAGCTTGTCCCGGACCCCCCTCGGTACGTACTGAGTTCCCACTGGACAGTTGGGGGGGGCCGGCTCTGACCGTGAGGCCTCCTCTATCTCCGCGTCCACCTCCCATACCACCGGTGCCACGAGACATGACGGTGAAATGATGGGAGTTGGCTCAACGGGCCGCTCCTCGGTATCATAGAGGCGGGACAGCGCGTCGGCCTTGGTGTTTTGGGAGCCTGGCCGGTATGAGAGGGTAAACCGGAACCTGGTAAAAAACATGGCCCATCTAGCCTGACGTGGATTTAGTCTCTTCGCTGCCCGGATATACTAGAGATTACGATGGTCAGTCCAGATGAGAAAGGGGTGTTTAGCCCCCTCAAGCCAATGTCTCCACACCTTCAGAGCCTTGACTACAGCTAACAACTCCCGGTCCCCCACATCATAGTTTCGCTCCGCTGAGCTGAGCTTGCTCGAAAAGAAAGCACAAGGGCGAAGCTTGGGTGGCACGCCCGAGCGTTGGGACAGCACGGCTCCGACCCCAGCCTCGGACGCATCCACCTCCACTATGAACGCTAAAGAGGGGTCCGGATGCGCCAACACGGGCGCATTGGTGAACAGCTCCTTCAAACGAGTGAATGCTCTGCCCGCCTCTGCTGACCAGCGCAAGCGCACCGGTCCTCCCTTCAGCAGCGAGGTGATGGGAGCAGCCACCTGACCAAAACCCCGGATAAACCTCCGGTAGTAATTGGCAAACCCTAAAAACCGCTGCACCTCTTTCACCGTGGTCGGAGTCGGCCAATTACGCACGGCTGTAACGCGGTCATCCTCCATCACCACCCCAGAGGTGGAAATACGATATCCCAGGAAGGAAACGGACTGTTTGAAAAACTCACATTTCTCCGCCTTGCAATACAGGTCATGCTCCAGCAGTCGCCCAAGTACCTTACGCACCAGAGACACATGCGCCGCGCGTGTGGCAGAATAGATCAAGATGTCATCGATGTACACTACCACTCCCTGCCCGAGCAGGTCTCTGAGAATTTCGTCTACGAAGGATTGGAAGACGGCTGGAGCATTCTTCAACCCGTATGGCATGACGCGGTACTCATAATGACCAGATGTAGTACTAAATGCAGTTTTCCACTCATCTCCTCCCCGGATACGCACCAGATTATACGCGCTCCTCAGGTCCAGTTTTGTGAAGAAGCGCGCCCCGTGAAATGATTCCACCGCCGTAGCGATGAGAGGTAGTGGGTAACTAAACCCCACTGTGATGGAATTTAGACCTCTATAATCAATGCACGGACGCAGACCTCCATCCTTCTTCTTCACAAAAAAGAAGCTTGAGGAGACGGGTGATGCGGAGGGCCGAATGTACCCCTGTCTCAGCGATTCAGCAACGTATGTTTCCATCGCTACCGTCTCCTCCTGGGACAATGGATACACGTGACTCCTAGGAAGTGCAGCGTTCTCCAGAAGGTTTATCACGCAGTCCTCTCGACGATGAGGTGGTAATTGGGTCGCCTTCCTTTTACTGAAGGCGATAGCCAAATCGGCATATTCAGAGGGAATGCGCACGGTGGAAACTTGGTCTGGACTCTCCACCGTAGTCGCACCAACGGCAACTCCTCTACACCTGCCTGAACACTCCTCTGACCACCCCTTAAGAGCCCCCTGTCGCCAGGAAATCACCGGGTTGTGTTGAGCTAACCAGGGAACCCCCAACACCACTGGAAACGCAGGTGAGTCTATAAGGAACAGACTAATCTGCTCCTTATGATCCCCCTGCGTTACCATGTCCAGTGGCACCGTAGCCTCCCTAATCACTCCTGACCCTAATGGTCGGCTATCTAAGGAGTGCACGGGGAAAGGTTGGTCTACCGACACCAGGGGAATCCCTAGCCTTAACGCAAGCCCACGATCCATGAAATTCCCAGCTGCGCCTGAATCGACTAGCGCCTTATGCTGTAGAGAGGGAAAAAACCCAGGGAAAGAAGTCAAAACATACACATGACCGACAGGAGGCTCTGGGTGAGTCTGGTGCTTACTCACCTGGGGTGATCGAGCAGTGCTCCGCCTGCCCTCCCGACTCCCAGACGAGTTCCTCCAGCACCGGTCTGACGTGTGCCCTCGTCGACCACAACTGGTACAGGAGGACACTCCTCCTCCGGTCTCCCTCGAAGCTGCCCCCCCTAATTCCATAGGGATAGGGGCAGGAGGGCTGGGAAGTGGAAACGACAGGGCCTGATCCGAACGCCCGCGGGCAGCCAGCAGATTGTCGAGACGGATAGCCAAGTCAATGAGCTCATCCAGTGTGCAGGTGGTGTCCCGACATGCCAGCTCCCTGCGGACGTCCTCCCTGAGACTGCATCTGAAATGATCGACCAAGG
The DNA here is from genome assembly GCF_045791955.1 of Oncorhynchus clarkii lewisi. NCBI lineage: Eukaryota > Metazoa > Chordata > Actinopteri > Salmoniformes > Salmonidae > Oncorhynchus > Oncorhynchus clarkii. The sequence continues at coordinate 19,674,438 of NC_092177.1, forward strand.
CCCTGTCGTTCCATCCTGCTCCTGCGGCCAAGGTCCTGAACTCCAGAGCAAAGTCCTGTGCGCTCCTCGTCTCCTGCCGCAGGTGGAACAGCCGTTCACCCGCCGCCCGACCCTCTGGTGGATGGTCAAAAACAGCTCGGAATCGGCGGGTGAACTCTAGGTAATTATCCCTCGCCGAGTCCGGACCATTCCATACTGCGTTGGCCCACTCGAGGGCTCGCCCAGTCAAGCAGGAGACGAGGGCGCTCACGCTCTCCTCTCCAGAGGGAGCAGGACGCACGGTAGCCAGGTATAGTTCCAGTTGAAGGAGGAAACCCTGGCACCCAGCCGCCGTTCCGTCATACTCCCGTGGGAGTGTCAACCGTAGAGCCCCGGAGCCAGATGTGGTCGCAGGAACAGGAGGTGCTGGAGTAGGGGGTGCTAGTGATGATGTGGGAAGACCACTCCTCTCCCATCGATCCATCCTCTCCATCATTTGGTCCATTGCAGAACCAATCCGATGAAGCACGCTGGTGTGGTGGAGGACTCTCTCCTCCATCGATGGGAGAGGAGACGCTGCTGCTCCTGCTGATTCCATTAGGGTTGCGGGATTCTGTCACGTATAAACAAGGTGGGTGGAATCAGGCGCAGAGAGCAGGTATAGTGAGTCGATAGTTTATTCTCCGAAAACCAAACACGGTCAACCCAAAAACACAGGGTGAAATAATCCAACACAGGATTAAATATATCGGAGCAAATAACACACCACGTACTAACGAAAATACATGAACCCAAAACAATCCCGCACAAAACAAGGGCGGGACAACCTACTACATATAGGGACGTCAATTAAACTAAAATACACACAGGTGAAACTAATAAGACAAAACCAACAGACAAACGAAAAAGGGATCGATGGTGGCTAGTAGGACGGTGACGACGACCGCCGAGCACCGCCCGAACAGGCAGGAGAGCCAACTTCGGCGGAAGTCGTGACAATATGTTTATTTTTGAACCATTCCATTGTAGATTTTGCTTTATGTTTTGGATCATTGTCTTGTTGGAAGACAAATCTCCGTCCCAGTCTCAGGTCTTTTGCAGACTCCATCAGGTTTTCTTCCAGAATGGTCCTGTATTTGGCTCCATCCATCTTCCCATCAATTTTAACCGTCTTCCCTGTCCCTGCTGAAGAAAAGCAGGCCCAAACCATGATGCTGCCACCACCATGTTTGACAGTGGGGATGGTGTGTTCAGGGTGATGAGCTGTGTTGCTTTTACGCCAAACATAACGTTTTGCATTGTTGCCAAAAAGTTCAATTTTGGTTTCATCTGACCAGAGCACCTTCTTCCACATGTTTGGTGTGTCTCCCAGGTGGCTTGTGGCAAACTTGAAACGACACTTTTTATGGATATCTTTAAGAAATGGCTTTCTTCTTGCCACTCTTCCATAAAGGCCAGATTTGTGCAATATACGACTGATTGTTGTCCTATGGACAGAGTCTCCCACCTCAGCTGTAGATCTCTGCAGTTCATCCAGAGTGATCATGGGCCTCTTGGCTGCATCTCTGATCAGTCTTCTCCTTGTATGAGCTGAAAGTTTAGAGGGACGGCCAGGTCTTGGTAGATTTGCAGTGGTCTGATACTCCTTCCATTTCAATATTATCGCTTGCACAGTGCTCCTTGGGATGTTTAAAGCTTGGGAAATCTTTTTGTATCCAAATCCGGCTTTAAACTTCTTCACAACAGTATCTCGGACCTGCCTGGTGTGTTCCTTGTTCTTCATGATGCTCTCTGCGCTTTTAACGGACCTCTGAGACTATCACAATGCAGGTGCATTTATACGGAGACTTGATTACACACATGTGGATTGTATTTATCATCATTAGTCATTTAGGTCAACATTGGATCATTCAGAGATCCTCACTGAACTTCTGGAGAGAGTTTGCTGCACTGAAAGTAAAGGGGCTGAATAATTTTGCACGCCCAATTTTTCATTTTTTGATTTGTTAAAGAAGTTTGAAATATCCAATAAATGTCGTTCCACTTCATGATTGTGTCCCACTTGTTGTTGATTCTTCACAAAAAAATACAGTTTTATATCTTTATCTTTGAAGCCTGAAATGTGGCAAAAGGTCGCAAAGTTCAAGGGGGCCGAATACTTTCGCAAGGCACTGTACCACACCCCCTCGTGCCTTATTGCTTAATAAACTCCTATGTATCCTGTATGTCTCATTCAGTTCCCATTGAAAAACTGTTGCAAAAACTGTTGAAACTGGTCCCTTTCTTTCCCTAACAATGTCAAAGAGTTCACTGCACCAGTACATTACCTCCTGTGTGGCTAATAACCGAGAGGTTGTCATAGCTGTGTCTACTATACCTATAGCGATTCCCAATACACCTGTTCAAGATCCACTACTGTCTTTTTGATTTCTTTGTCTGTTCATGGAGAATGTTCGCGTGACTCATAGGCAAATCCATCACTTACTATAGCTGCATGGGACGATCTTTATTACAGTACTTGAACACAGTGATAAGTTCCCTGACACTGAACACCGACACCGATTTAACTGGGTGTATGAATTTCGAATTAATCAGTTAGAAAGAGATCATCAGATACCTGCTAAAATATCTACTCGTGCCACATTGGCATCATTTAAGTTTCATTACCAGACCAATCTATTCGGTTAGCCTTCGTTTCTGACATGCTGTGTATCAGCATACATGCCCCCAATGGCTCAACTCTCACCTGTGAAGTTATGTATTACATTCATCTTGAAATCTTGAAATGTTGCCCAACAAACACAGTTGTACTATACAGTATGTGATTCTTCAGCTGATAAGAGAAAAATGTCTAGAAAGTGCTTAGCCACCAAAGGGTAAGTGGTTAAGAGCACATATTATGTCAACCTCTACAACTTGCATTAGATTCCTTGAAGACTGCATAACGCTAATGGGAATCTCAAGTCATGGAAAATGGGTGTCGTGCTGTGTAAAGTACCTCTGTCTGCAAGACGTGGTTTAAAATGGACTCTTTTGAGTCCCTTATCCCACATGTGAAGACAGAGTTAACATCCCACTGAGCAAAAACTGGATGAATCAACGTTGTTTGCATGTCAATGTGATGTCGTTGAATCAACGTGGAAAACTGACTGCCTATGTAGAGCAGCCACTGCACAGCAAATGCAGGATAATTAGTCTTCCTCAGACCTATTGATTTCAGAGAAATATCTCTGTTTACGGCACCATGTGCATTGTTCTCTTGGGGAGAAAAATGTGATCTCTCCCTGTTCTTTGCTGAACAATGAACTTAAAGCCTCTGAAAATAGCTGGGTTATTTAGTAGCTAAACAGTCTCATTTCTGGTTTCAAACATAACTACCATGATGTATCATACATTTCTCATCAACTGTTTGAGATTTAAGTTTAAGATTAAGATATAAGAGTAATACAGTATATTCTCATAAAAGATGAGGGGTTCTCTGTAATGGCTGGGTTTCATTAAATCCTGCTCATGGTTATTAATTTTGTTGTGGGCCTAATGAGGCTAATCATCCCAGGTTCATCAGATGAGTCCAAAGCAGTTTAGGCAGCCTGCCCAGTAGCTAGACCGGACATGGACCGGACATGGACCAGAGGTGGACCGGACATGGACCGGACATGGACCGGAGGTGGACCGGACATGGACCGGACGTGGACCGGACATGGACCGGACGTGGACCGGACATGTACCAGAGGTGGACCGGACGTGGACCGGACGTGGACCGGAGGTGGACCGGACGTGGACCGGACATGGACCGGAGGTGGACCGGACAAGGACCGGACATGGACCAGAGGTGGACCGGACATGGACCGGACATGGACCGGAGGTGGACCGGACATGGACCGGACATGGACTATACATGGACTATACGTGGGGCTCGGACGTGGACCGGACGTGGACTATACATGGACCGGACATGGACTATACATGGACTATACATGGACCGGACATGGACTATACATGGACTATACATGGACTATAAATGGACTATACATGGACCGGACATGGACTATACATGGACCGGACATGGACTATACATGGACCGGACATGGACTATACATGGACCGGACATGGACTATACATGGAACGGACATGGACTATACATGGACTATACATGGACTATACATGGACTATACATGGACCGGACATGGACTATACATGGACTATACATGGACCGGACATGGACTATACATGGACCGGACATGGACTATACATGGACTATACATGGACCGGACATGGACTATACATGGACTATACATGGACCGGACATGGACTATACATGGCCCGGACATGGACTATACATGGACCGGACATGGACTATACATGGACCGGACATGGACTATACATGGACTATACATGGACCGGACATGGACTATACATGGACCGGACATGGACTATACATGGACCGGACGTGGACTATACATGGACTATACATGGACCGGACATGGACTATACATGAACCGGACATGGACTATACATGGACTATACATGGACCGGACATGGACTATACATGAACCGGACATGGACTATACATGGACTATACATGGACCAGACATGGACTATACATGGACTATACATGGACCGGACATGGACTATACATGAACCGGACATGGACTATACATGGACTATACATTAACCGGACATGGACTATACATGGACTATACATGGACCAGACATGGACTATACATGGACCAGACATGGACTATACATGGACCGGACATGGACTATACATGGACTATACATGAACCGGACATGGACTATACATGGACTATGCATGGACTATACATGGACTATACATGAACCGGACATGGACTATACATGGACTATACATGGACTATACATGGACTATACATGAACCGGACATGGACTATACATGGACTATACATGGACTATACATGAACCGGACATGGACTATACATGAACCGGACATGGACTATACATGGACTATACATGAACCGGACATGGACTATACATAGACCGGACATGGACTATACATGAACCGGACATGGACTATACATGGACTATACATGAACCGGACATGGACTATACATGGACTATACATGGACCGGACATGGACTATACATGGACCGGACATGGACTATACATGAACCGGACATGGACTATACATGGACTATACATGGACCGGACATGGACTATACATGAACCGGACATGGACTATACATGGACTATACATGAACCGGACATGGACTATACATGGACTATACATGGACTATACATGGACTATACATGGACCGGACATGGACTATACATGGACCGGACATGGACTATACATGGACTATACATGGACTATACATGAACCGGACATGGACTATACATGGACCGGACATGGACTATACATGGACCGGACATGGCCGAGGATCAGTAGGTGGGTTAGATGGACAGAAGGGTTAGGTGGACACCCTCCTACTCCATCCTGAACCCTGAACCCTGAGCCCCACCCAAACACATGAACCTTCTCCATATGAGAAACTAGATGTCTAGATGTTTCTGTCCTCCATGTCAGCTCTCATTTAGACGAATGCATACATTCAAAAACAACTTCCTCATGTTCAGCATTACAACTCCCACAAACTCATTTTCATATTAAATGGCTTTTCAAAGATGTATTTCAGTGGGAGTGTTTACATGGGGCTAGTAGTGACGAAGTTGCTTGAAACGTTGGTTTAAATGGTTTGTGGGCTCATTACCTGGAGTCAGAGCTTTAGATATAGAAGCTATATATTTGTATGGCTCTGTGTGGATTATGCCATATATGCACCATTGGATGCATAATTATTCTCAATCCAATGCCCTATAGAAGCTTAGAGAACAACGTCAACCCCCCCAGAACTTCACATATCTCTCCATAAAAATATGATTTTAATAGACTTCAGTCAACACTCAGTGATACGTGCAGTCATGCCCTTTAAGAAGACCCATATTGGTCTTCTGATTCCCCACTGGGCACGAGGCATGCGGTCATCGTAAGAAATGTCCTCAGTCTGCCTGGAGGAGCACAGTCATAGCCTTGCACCCCCTGTGGCAAAACTGTGGGTGACAGTATGACTAAAAAAAGCTTATCGTTCCCACTCGTCCTACCATGCACTGTAGTGTTTGCCAAAATGTTTTCATCTGTGCCCAACTCCATGCATCCTCTCCTGGGTAAAGAGAGGTGCCAGGGGTCCCTGGAGCGCCCGCCCACGGTTCTCTTCTACAGCAATTTCACCAGCATGTCTACAGCCGTGGGTGGGAAGACAACACACTGATGCTTCATCATGAATGCCTTCCTCTAAAATAGAGACTTCTGTGTTCGCTTTTGCAGAAATGTGCTGTAATATCAGATTTCCTTCAGTATGAAGGAGCATTGTTGATTATACGCGTGAAACCCATCAGGAGCCAGCGTCTGTGTTTCTCAGTCAATGGAAATTATATCCTCATTATGATGATAAGTCTTGATCACGGCATTGAGCAGCTGTATGTAATTGCCACATTTGTTTCACACCATCAACACCACCATCGAAAGGAAAATGTAAACTAACAGTATCTTCATCAATCATCCTGTGTTTACATGCGAAGCTATGCACATCCTCATTTACATGTTCCTGCCATAGCGTCCTGTAGCAGAACTGAATAGGAGCCAATGGAAAGTAATTAAGACAAAATAAAATGCATAAGCCGAAAAGAAAGGAAGAACTCTTTTGAAGACATCATCCAATAAAAGTAATGAGAAATCAAATATGATTGAGTGGATTTAATTCAGGGTTAGGGTCTGTAGTAGAACACATTTCCTGTAGTTAATTCTCTGGATGGTTTTCGTTTGTGACTTTTTAGTGACTTGTCACCAGAGAGAGTGTTTCCTCTCAGACTCATCAGGAAGGAACACGGCAGGCCTGTCTCTATATCTCTATGTTATGGAGTGTTTACCGCTGAAAAAGAGCTATTGATTTGCTTTCATTTCCCTTCCTGGGTTGAATTAAAGCAAACAACATGATACAATCATTACCATGCCACACGTTGTTTACAATTTTCTGAATCAACATGCAAAGCCTGTTTGTTTAGACCACTGTAGTTGATGTTTGAATCAACACACAAAGCCTGTTTGTTTAGGCCACTGTTGTTGATGTTTGAATCAACACGCAAAGCCTGTTTGTTTTGGCCACTGTTGTTGATGTTTGAATCAACATGCAAAGCCTGTTTGATTAGGCCACTGTTGTTGATGTTTGTTCTCTTTCTTTATAACCTGATTTTGTTTTCTCTATTTCTCCAAATTCTTTGAGAGACTAGCTGAGGACCATCTCACCTCTACCTTACCTGACACCCTAGACCCACTCTAATTTGCATACCGCCCCAATAGATCCACAGACGATGCAATTGCCATATCATTGCACACTGCCCTATCCCATCTGGACAAGAGGAATACCTATGTAAGAATGTTGTTTATTGACTACAGCTCAACCTTCAACACAATAGTACCCTCCAAGCTCATCATTAAGCTTGTGGAACTGGGTCTGAACCCCACCCTGTGCAACTGAGTCCTGGACTTCCTGACAGGCCTTCCCCAGGTGGTGAAGGTAGGAAACACCTCCACTACGCTGATCCTCAACAGAAGGGCCTCACAAGGGTGCCTGCTCAGCCCTCTCCTGCACTCCCTGTTCACCCATGACTTCTTGGCCACGCACGCCTCCAACTAAATCAAGTTTGCAGACGACACAACAGTAGTAGGCCTTATTACCAACAATGACAAGACAGGTTACAGGGAGGAGGTGAGGGCCCTGGTGGAGTGGTGCCAGGAAAATAACCTCTCCCTCAAGGTCAACAAAACGAAGGAGCTGATCGTGGACTTCAGGAGACAGCAGAGGGAGCATGCCCGTATCCACATCAACGGGACCGGAGCGGTGAATATGAAAAGCTTCAAGTTCATCGGTGTACACATCACTGACAATCTGAAATGGTCCACCCACACAGACCGCCCGCATCCACAGGGTTCTCCAGAGGGTGGTGCAGTCTGCCCAACACATCACCGGGGGCACACAGCCTGCTCTCCAGGAGACCTACAGCACCCAATGTCACAAGAAGGCCAAAAATACAGTGCCTTCGGAAAGTATTCAGACCCCTATAATGCATATTTTGTTACGTTACAGCCTTATTGTAAAATTGATTCTATAGTTTTTCCCCCTCATCAATCCACAATGCGTACAATTCTTAATGCGTTTGAGCCAATCAGTTATGTTGTGACAATCTAGGGTTGTACACAGAAGATAGCCCTATTTGGTAAAAGACCAAGTCCATATTATGGCAAGAACAGCTCAAATAAGCAAAGGGAAATGACAGTGCATCATTGCTTTAAGACATGAAGGTCAGTCAATCCATAAAATGTTGAGAACTTTTAAGGTTTTGTTCAAGTGCTGTCGCAAAAACCATCAAGCGCTATGATGAAACTGGCTCTCATGAGGACCGCCAAAGGAAAGGAAGACCCAGAGTTACCTCTGCTGCAGAGGATAAGTTCATTAGAGTTACCAGCCTCAGAAATTGCAACCCAAATAAATGCTTCACAAAGTTCAAGTAACAGACAAATCTCAACATCAACTGTTTAGAGGAGACTGCATGAATCAGGCCTTCATGGTCGAATTGCTGCAAAGAAACCACTACTAAAGGACACCAATAAGAAGAGACTTGCTTGAGCCAAGAAACATGAGGAATGGACATTAGACCAGTGGAAATCTGTCCCTTGGTCTGATGAGTCCAAATGTCAGATTTTTGGTTCCAACCGCCATGTTTTTGTGAGATGCAGAGTAGATTAACGGATGATTTCCTCATGTGTGGTTCCCACCGGGAAGCATTGAGGTAGAGGTGAAATGGTGTGGAGGTGCTTTGCTGGTGACACTGTCTGTGATTAATTTAGAATTCAAGGCACACTTAACCAGCATGGCTACCACAGCATTCTGCAACGATACGCCATCCCATCTGGTTAGCGCTTAGTGGGACTATCATTTGTTTTTCAACAGGACAATAACCCAACACACCTCCAGGCTGTGTGAGGCCTATTTGACCAAGGAGAGTGATGGAGAGCAGCATCAGATGACCTGGCCTCCACAATCACCCGGCCTCAACACAATTGAGATGATTTGGGATGAGTTAAAAGAAAGTGTGTTTTTCACAGTGTGAAAGAAAAGCAGCCAACAAGTGCTCAGCATATGTGGGAATTCCTTCAAGACGGTGGGAAAAGCATTCCAGGTGAAGCTGTTTGAGAGAATGCCAAGAGTTTGCAAAGCTGTCATCACGGCAAAGGGTGGCTACTTTGACAAATTTTCGTAACACTTTTTTGGTTACTACAGTGGTTCTTCAATTTCAAGTTTTGAGTTTATGAGTTTATGCCGCAACCGTTTGTGGTAGATGGTGGCAGATTGTGGTTAATTGCGTCATTCTGGCAACAATGGCTGACACTTAAATGATTGGGGGGCAGGTGCGGGCAGTGATCAGTTGAAAAGCATGCATTTAGTTTTAATTGCATTTAAGAGCAGTTGGAGGCCACGGAAGGAGAGTCGTATGGCATTGAAGCTCGTCTGGAGGTTAGTAAACACAGTGTCCAACGTGGGGCCAGAGGTATACAGAATGGTGTCATCTGCGTGCTGCAGTATGCCACAACCTTTAAAGAAAGAACCACTGTACATGATTCCACATGTGTTATATCATTTAATGTCTCCACTATTACCCTTGAATGAGTAGGTGTGTCCAAACTTTTGACTGGTACTGTAAGTACTTCAATCAAGTTGTAGAAACATCTCAAGTATGATCAATGGAAACAGGATGCACCTGAACTCAATTTTGAGACTCATTGCAAACTCATGTATTTTTATTTCACCTTTATTTAACCAGGTAAGCTAGTTGAGAACAAGTTCTTATTTGCAACTGTGACCTGGCCAAGATAAAGCATAGCAGTTCAACATATACAACAACACAGAGTTACACATGGAATAAACAAAACATAGTCCAATAATACAGTGGAAAAAAAGAAAACAAAAAGTGTATATACAGGGAGTGCAAATGAGGTAAGATAAGGGAGTTAAGGCAATAAATAGGCCATGGTGGCGAAGACATTACAATATAGCAATTAAACACTGGATTGGTAGATGTGCAGAAGATGAATGTGCAAGTAGAGATACTGGAGTGCAAAGGAGAAACATAAATAAATAAATACATTATGAGGATGAGGTAGTTGGATGGGCTGTTTACAGGTTGGCTATGTACAGGTGCAGTGATCTGTGAGCTGCTCTGACAGCTGGAGCTTATAGCTAGTGAGGGAGATATGAGGCTCCAGCATCAGTGATTTTTGCAGTTTGTTCCAGTCATTGGCAGCAGAGAACTGGAAGGACAGGCGGCCAAAGGAAGAATTGGCTTTGGGGATGACCGGTGAGATATACCTTCTGGAGCGTGTGCTACGAGTGGGTGCTGCTATGGTGACCAGTGAGCTGAGAAAAGGCGGGGACAAACCTAGCAGAGACTTGTAGATGACCTGGAGCCAGTGGGTTTGGCAATGAGAGTGAAGCAAGGGACAGCCAATGAGAGCGTACAGGTCGCAGTGGTGGGTAGTATATGGGGCTTTGGTGACAAAACAAATGGCACTGTGATAGACTGCATCCAATTTGTTGAGTAGAGTGTTGGAGGCTATTTTGAAAATTACAAGTTAAGTCGAGGATCGGTAGCATGATTCGTTTTTGTATTGTATGGCATTGAAGCTCGTCTGGAGGTTAGTAAACACAGTGTCCAATGAAGGGCCAGAAGTATACAGAATGGTGTCGTCTGCGTAGAGGTGGATCAGAGAATCACCAGCAGCAAGAGCAACATCATTGATGTATACAGAGAAAAGAGTCGGCCCGAGAATTGAACCCTGTGGCACCCCCATAGAGACTGCCAAAAGTCTGGACAACAGGCCCTCCGATTTGACACACTGAACTCTATCAGAGAAGTAGTTGCTAAACCAGACGAGGCAATCATTTGAGAAACCAAGGCTGTTGAGTCTGCCAATAAGAAAGTGGTGATTGACAGAGTTGAAAGCATTTGCCAAGTTGATGAATACAGCTGCATAGCAATGTCTCTTATTGGTGGCGATTATGATATCATTTAGGACCTTGAGCATGGCTGAGGTGCACCCATGACCAGCTCTGAAACCAGATTGCAAAGCGGAGAAGGTACAGTGGTATTCTAAATGGTCGGTAATCTGTTTGTTTGCTTGGCTTTCGAAAACCTTAGAAAGGCAGGGTAGGATAGATGTAGGTCTGTAACAGTTTGGGTCTAGAGTGTCTCCCCCTTTGAAGAGGAGGATGACCGCGGCAGCTTTCCAACCTTTGGGGATCTCAGATGATACGAAAGAGAGGTTGAACAGGCTAGTGATAGGGGTTGCCACAATTACGGCAGATAATTTTAGAAAGAGAGTGCCCAGATTGTCTAGCCCGGCTGATTTGTAGGGGTGCAGATTTTGAAGCTCTTTCCTAACATCAGCTATCTGGATTTGGGTGAAGGAGAAATCGGGGAGGCTTGGGCGAGTTGCTGGCATGGCCAGCCGTCGAAAAATGCTTATTGAAATTCTCAATTATAGTGGATTTATCGGTGGTGACAGTTTTTCCTAACCTCAGTTCAGTGGGTGGCTGGGAGGAGGTGCTCTTATTCTCCATGGACTTTACAGTGTCTCAGAACTTTTTTGAGTTTGTGCTACAGGATGCACATTTCTGCTTGAATAAGCTAGCCTTAGCTTTCCTAATTGCCTGTGTATATTGGTTCCCGAACTTCCCTGAAAAGTGGCATATCATTCGGGCTATTCAATGCTAATGCAGAATGCCACAGGAAGTTTTTGTGCTGGTCAAGGGCAGTCAGGTCTGGAGAGAACCAAGGGCTTTATCTGTTCCTGTTTCTACATTTTTTGAAAGGGGCATGCTTATTTAAGATGGTGAGGAAGGCACTTTTAAAGAATGACCAGGCATCGTCTACTGAAGGGATGAGGTCAATATCCTTCCAGGATACCCAGGCCAGGTCGTTTAGAAAGGCCTGCTCGCTGAAGTGTTTTAGGGCGCGTTTGACAGTAATGAGGGGTGGCCGCGGACCCATTACGGATGCAGGCAATGAGGCAGTGATCGCTGAGAACTTGGTTGAAAACAGCAGAGGTGTATTTGGAGGGCAAGTTAGTTAGGATGATATCTATGAGGGTGCCCATGTTTTTAGATTTGGTAGGTTCATTGATCATTTGTGTGAGATTGAGGGCATCAAGCTTAGATTGCAGGATGGCCGGTGTGTTAAGCATGTCCCAGTTTAGGTCACCTAGCAGCACGAGCTCTGAAGATTGATGGGTGGTAATCAGTTCACATATGGTGTCCAGGGAACAGCTGGGGGCAGAGGGTGGCCTATAGCAAGCGGCATCGGTGAGAGACTTGTTTCTGGAAAGGTGGATTTTTAAAAGAAAAAGCTCAAATTGTTTGGGTACAGACCTGGCTAGTAAGACAAAACTCTGCAGGCTATCTCTGCAGCAGATTGCAACTCCATCCCCTTTGGCAGTTCTTTCTTGTCGGAAAATTTTAAAGTTATGGATGGAAATTTCAGGGTTTTTGGTAGTCTTCCTGAGCCAGGATTCAGACATGGCTAGGACATCCGGGTTGGCTAGGGCAGTGAATAAAACAAACTTAGGGTGGAGGCTTCTAATATTAACATGCATGAAACCAAGGCTTTTACGGTTACAGAAGTCAACAAATGATAGAGCCTGGGGAATGGAAGTGGAGCTAGGCACTGCAGGGCCTGGGTCAACCTCCACATCACCAGAGTAACAGAGGAGGAGTAGGATAAGGTTACGACTAAAGGCTAAAAGAACTGGACGCCTAGTACATTCAGAACAGAGAGTAAAAGGAACAGATTTCTGGGCGCGGTAGAAAAGATTAAAGGCATAATTTACAGACAAAGGTATGGTAGGATGTGAATACAGTGGGGGAAAACCTGTGCATAGAGTGACGATGAAATAGATATTGTCTCTAGGAATATCATTTAAACCAGGTGATATCATCGAATGTGTTGGAGGTGGAATTAGTGTTCACTAAGGCGTATTGAGCAGGGCTAGAGGCTCTACAGTGAAGTAAGGCAATAAATGCTAACCAAAACATCAATGGACAAGGCATATTGATGTTAGGGAGAGGCATGCGTAGAGTCCAGTGAGAGGCTTTAGACAGCTAGAGGCCCGGGGATAGCAGCTAGCAGAAGGGCCTTAGAAGGACGTCGCGACGGAAGAAAGTGTGTCGTGGCCCCCTCATGCTAAATATGTCGGCAGACGGATCAGCAGGGCTCCGTGTGGTAAACCAGGCCAAATTGGCAAAATAGTTATAGTGGCCGAAGAATTTGTCCGATGGGCCTCTTAAGCTAACAGAATAACAAAATGTGGAAAAATTAAAGGGGTTTGAATACTTTCCGAATGCATTGTACAGTTGAAGACCTTAGCCAAATACATTTAAACTCAGTTTTTCACAATTCCTGACATTTAATCCTAATAAAAGTCCCTTTCTTAGGTCAGTTAGCATCACCACTTTATTTTAAGACATTCCCAGTGGGTCAGAAGTTCACATACACTCAATTAGTATTTGGTAGCATTGACTTCAAATTGTTAACTTGGGTCAAAAGTTTCAGGTAGCCTTCCACAAGCTTCCCACAATAAGTTGGGTGAATTTTGGCCCATTCCTCCTGGCATAGTTGGTGGAACTGAGTCAGGCTTGTAGGCCTCCTTGCTCGCACAAGCTTTTTCAGTTCTGCCCTCAAATTGTCTATGGGATTGAGGTAAAAGGGCGTCGTGATGGCCACTCCAATACCTTGACTTTGTTGTCCTTAAGCCATTTTGGCACAACTTTGGAAGTATGCTTGGGGTCATTGTTCATTTGGAAGACCCATTTGTGACCAAGATTTAACTTCCTGACTCATATCTTGAGATGTTGCTTCAATATATCCACATAATCTTCCTTTCCTCATGAAGCCATCTATTTTGTGAAGTGCACCAGTCCCTCCTGCAGCAAAGCACCCCCACAACATGACGCTGCCACCCCCGTGCTTCACGGTTGGGATGGTATTCTTCGGCTTTCAAGCCTCCTTCTCTTTCCTCCAAACATAACGATGGTCATTATGGCCAAACAGTTCAGACCAGAGGACATTTCTCCAAAAAGTATGATCTTTGTCCCCATGTGCAGTGGCAAAACCTAGTCCGGCTTTGTATGGCGGTTTTGGAACAGTAGCTTCTTCCTTGCTGAGCGGCCTGTCAGGTTATGTCAATATAGGACTCGTTTTATTGTGGATATTGATACTTTTGTACCTGTTTCCTCCAGCATCTTCACAAGGTCCTTTGCTGTTGTTTTGGGATTGATTTGCACTTTTCACACCAAAGTACGTTCATCTCTAGGAGACAGAGCACTTCTCCTTCCTGAGCGGTATGACGGCTGCGTGGTCCCATTGTGTTTATACTTGTGTAATATTGTTTGTACAGATGAACGTGGTACCTTCAGGCATTTAGAAATTGTTCCCAAGGAAAAAACAGACAGATTTTTTTTGAGTTCTTGACTGATTTCTTTTGATTTTCCCGTGATGTCAAGCAAAGAGGCACTGAGTTTAAAGGTAGACCTTGAAATACATCCACAGATACACCTCCAATTGACTCAAATTATGTCAATTAGCTTATCAGAAGCTTCTAAAGCCATGACATAATTTTCTGGAATTTTCCAAACTGTTTAAAGGCACAGTCAACTTCTGACCCACTGGAACTGTAATATAGTGAATTACAAGTGAAATAATCTGTCTTTACACAATTGTTGGAAAAATTACTTGTGTCATGCACAAAGTAGATGTCCTAACCGACTTGCCAAAACTATAGTTTGTTAACAAGAAATTTGTGGAGTGCTTGAAAAACAAGTTTTAATGACTCCAACTTAAGTGTTTATAAACTTCCAACTTCAACTGTATTACTTCATTATGAATGTGTGTGTTTTATGGAAATATAGTAGAATTACCTTTTTCCAAAGTATATTTGATCCCTACAGAAGAGAAACTCTACCATAGTACATGTTTTTTTTTGTATTACTTTTTTTTTTATCAAGGTGAGCAAAGGTTACATAAATATGTAACTTAGTGGGTTAAATTCCTAAAAGGTTCTGCTGAGACAGTTCTATAAATATCTAACTTAGTGGGTTACATTCCCAAAGGTTCTTCTGAGGCAGTTCTATGAAAATGTAACTTAGTGGGTTACATTCCCAAAAGGTTCTTCTGAGACGGTTCTATGAATATGTAACTTGGGTTATTTTCCCAAAGGTTCTTCTGAGGCAGTTCTATGAATATGTAACATGGGTTATATTCCCAAAGGTTCTTCTTAGAGAGTTGTATGAATGTGTATCTTGAGTTACATTCCCAAAGGTTCTTCTGAGACAATGCTATGAATATGTAACTTGGGTTACATTCACATACGTTTATTTTGAGACAGTTCTATGAATATGTAACATGGGTTACATTCCCAAAAGGTTCTTCTGAGACCGTTGTATGAATATGTAACTTGGGTTACATTTGCAAGAGGTTCTTCTGAGACAGTTCTATGAATATGTAACTTGGGTTACATTTGCAAGAGGTTCTTCTGAGATAGTTCTATGAATATGTAACTTGGGTTACGTTCTCCCAGGTGCAAAGTTTCACTATGTGCTCTGCTTTTATTTAAATTATTTCAACACATTTAATATTAATGTTATAGCATATATTCAATTCAATAACACAAATAAAAACATGCTAAATGGATTTAGTATGGATTAAACAAACATTTAATTTGGATTAGTTAATTTGTTCAATTATCATGTAAAGTAGGCCAATGATAATAGGTATAATGAAATCAAAATAACCCCAATGAATAACACAATATCCATCTGTTGTATTCCAAACTAAATTTGTATCAATTGCCATTGCATCTATTCCAAATGTTATGCCTACTTTTGTAAATTATTTGGGGCAGTTTTGCAATTAGAAAATGTTGTTCTTTATCACCTGGTTTGCAGAGCTTTATCCTCTAGTTGTACTTTACATATCAAGCATTAAATCCCACTGTGGAAATGCATTTATGAGCAATAATTACACTACACTACTGACTCACTCTATTGACTAAGTCCCACATGAATGAGGAAATAGGCACGGAAAATAAATTATTGCTCACAAATTACATACGGGTATCATAGCTTGATTATACACTGAGTGTACAACACTTTAGGAAACACCTGCTCTTTCCATGACATAGTTGAATCCAGATGAGAGCTATGATCCCTTATTGATGTCACTTGTTAAATACACTTCAATCAGTGTAGATGAAGGGGAGGAGACAGGTTAAGGAAGGATTTTTATGCCTTGAGACAATTGAGACATGGATTATGCATGTATGCCATTCAGAGGGTAAATGGGGGGGGGGGGGGGGGGCAACTCAATATTAGGAAGGTGTTCATAATGTTTTGTATACTCAGTGTATTTCCCACTATGTCAACCTGCTGTCTAAAAACACAGATAAAAAGCAGTCCGACATTCCAAACCTGTGTCCTTCCAACTGCAGTTATATCTTATCTCCCAAAGACAAACATCCCTGTTATGAAGTTATATCACCAGCGTTGTCATGGTTTTGGGAGCAGGTGAAGGTGAAGGGATTGCAGTCAAATCCTTCATTTGTTATTCCTCTCCCAGCAGCAGCAGCAGCTCCGGTAAGGCAGTGAGTGGACTGGCCCCACTCTGCAGCAGCAATGCTGTCAGAGAACCCATCCCTCTTCCCTCCCTGGCTGGCTCTGTCCAGTTACCCAGCTCTTTGGACAGAGAGACTACTTGGCTGATTGAAACAACTCCCCATCAACCTGACACGACTTTGCTTTTATCAGTCTTCTTCTTAATTACTCGTCGCTCGTTAAAGGAAGGTACGTCATGTTTTTGTTTTTGAGCCTAGCTGTTCAAGGAGCCAAAGGCCCACTCTCACCTTGAAGATGTCTTAAAAAGATCAAGTGATCACATGAGCACTTCCTGTTCATTTAGGCAGGGGGATATGAGGCACACAGGCTTGATGAGGGCTGTTGCTAATTTATGGCGCAGCGGGTCCTGTCAGAAATCCCAGAGTTCAGGCAGTGTCAGGACATGACCGGGCCCAGCGGGACACAGACAGGAAACAGCCAGAGAGCATTAAATTCCTGACGAGCTGTAATGGTGTCACTATCCCCTGCTCTCTCGGGAAAATAATAACTTCCTCTCAGTGCCACAAGAAGGACAAAAAGAAAAATTTCTCCTCAGGTTCTGCAATGACACAATCGGATAATAATAGGAGTCAACCGGAGAAAAAAAATACCATGTGACATTTGTATAATAATCAAGATGACTCATTGTTACACAGTTCTGGATGTGCATCATACCCTGTGCTTCTCTTTCCGTTGACCACCAATCTTGTCCTTGATCACTGCATATTATCAGCAATCCAATATAATTGGAGACCGATATCTTTCTGCTTAGCTGAGTTTTGGTAAGGTTTATCTGTATTGTGGTTGGACAGAGTGCTACAGATGTATGATCTTAATTTTAGCCAGTTTTCTACAGCAGGAAAATAATCCTGCAGCAACAGAAAATGTGAATTATTATGTGGATTAGAATTAATGGAGATTTGTGTAGGGTTTAATACATTTTTCATAAGGGGAAATCAAGTCTGAAATGTCAAAGTGGAAATTACAAACCAAAGCCTTTAAACCTCAAATACACTACCCATTTTACATTTATTGCATTGCAGGAAAGTTATCCTGCAACAAGGTGATCAAATTAAGATCCTACACCTGTAGTGTTAAGATGATGATAGCTCTTTAATGGGATACTACGGCTCATTAGGAGACTGTAAATTCATTACATATGCTTAGTCATTCCACTAGTGCACTGATTCCTGCACCCCTGCTATCTACCCGGGTACATAGCCTGGGAATAGAAAAATATATACTGTAGGTACCCAGCAAGAGAAAAAAGTATCCATGGTGACTCCATTGTGTCTCCATTGAGTCTCCATCGTGTCTCCATACCCTCCCGCAGTATTTATATCATCTCAATTCTATTCTGCAACCTGTTTCCCTGAGCGGGAGTAGAACAGACTCGCCTGTGGATGAGTTTACAGATTTTCACACCCTAGAGATGTCGAGATGGATGGGTAGTCTTTTGTCCTTCTCATAGCTCTCTCTCAGTGGCGAGCCATTATTCACGGCAGTTTTCAGCGCCACATTTTTGGGCTCGCTTGTTTTGCATGTTATTTTGGCATTAAAATGTGTCACATATCAGTTTGCAAACAATATTTTTAGAAATATACAGTACCATTCAAAAGTTTGGACACACCTACTCATTCCAAGGTTTTTCTTTATTTTGACTATTTTATACATTGAAGAATAATAGTGAAGACATCAAAATTATGAAATAACAGATATGCAATCATGTATTCTTCAAAGTAGCCACCTTTTGCCATGATGACTTCTTTGCACACTCTTGGCATTATCTCAACCAGCTTCATGTGGTAGTCGCATGGAATGCATTTCAATTAACAGGTGTGCTTTGTCAAAAGTTAATTTGTGGAATTTCTTTCAGAGTTTGAACCAATCAGTTATCTGAAATATAAAATATATTTTGATTTGTTTAACACTTTTTTGGTGTTTTCACTATACAATATTTTACAATGTAGAAAATAGTAAAAATAAAGACAAACCCTTAAAATGAGTAGGTGTGTCCAAACTTTTGACTGACACTGTATATCATTGAGTTAATAAAGCCGCATACAAATATGTTTTCTTTTTTCACTTTCTTGAGTAAGGCAGCTCCGAAATGCAGGTGTTTCAGCCTAGATTTGTGCTTTCTGTGGTGGGGCAAGCCAGCAGAAAATACGGACTATTGCGCTATGATTGGCTCAGTGTTCTGTCACTCATGGGGACACTACGTCAACTCCAAGTCTAAGGGTAGAGCTCTAGAACTCTAGCCCCTTGGGTGCTGCCATAGAGTTACATTAGAAGTGCCCATCCAAGAAGGCTCAAGGTCATTTGCCACAGATAAAATGACGGCAAATTACGTTATATCTACAGTAGCTTTGATTGGACTGATCATGTCAACATCACACTTTCAAAATCTTAGCTAGCAGTCATCCATCACGGATCCCTCCAGAACTGTTTCATTATGCACACCTGGTCCCCATTTCCCTGATTGCATAAATGTGCCCTTTGGTTCACCATTGGGCTGTCGATTATTGTTCCAATATCCGTTGGTCGTGTGAGTACCTGTGCTGTTTTGTTTTGGCTTTCGTGCTGCTTCTTTTGCGCAGATGATTACGGGTCTCGTCCCATGTGGAATCATTGTGTGCGTGAATGTTACGGGTCTCGCCCCAGTGTATTTATTCTAGGTACTCCTCACTCTTTTGTTTGGGTTCCAACCCTGTGTTTTGTATACGTGTTTGTTTGGTCTTCGTACAGGCACGGTGTAATTTGGGTCAATAAAAATCCCATATTACGCATTCCTGCGCCTGTCTTCCGATCCCATTATACCAACGTGACATTATCATCATGAATCAAGTCGACATTCTACTGCCAAATCTGGTTTAATCCTTGTCATATGAAGATAAATATTGAAGAGAAATTATAGATAAAATGTTTGGAAAGAATCAGTGGCTAACTGCAAGCATTGCAAAGCAATCATTAGCCTGCTATTCAGTGGAGTGGTTGTGTGGCCCTAAGTCTAAGATTAAGGGTATCTTTTCCTAGTTAAAAATTATAAACATTCAACATTGGCCATGCTGTCAATGGAGCATGATTTGTGCCGCTCTCAAAACAACTTTTAACTCGGAACTGAAAAAACTGACTTGAGTGATTTCAAGACAACTGGGAACTCGGGAAAAACGAGCTACGACTGTTAAAATACTTTTTGAACTATCATCCAACTCTGAATTGTAAATCGGGAATTTGGGCCTCTTTCTAGAGCTACAACCTGAAGATCACTGACGTCATCAGTTCTCTTGAAAGCGCCATAAATCCAGAGAATGCTAGATTTTGATAACAAAGTTTGTTGACAAAATTCTCCCACGACGGACTGCTGCACCACCTTTCTGTTCAAGTGAGCACAGCACACAAGGTGAGTCCAAACATGTCTTGTATGTTGCTGCATAAATGATGTAATATGCCAGGGAGGTATGTGTACTGTAGCTAAGAATCAAATCAAATCAAATTTAATTTGTCACATACACATGGTTAGCAGATGTTGTGTAGCGAAATGCTTGTGCTTCTAGTTCCGACAATGCAGTAATAACCAACGAGTAATCTAACCTAACAATTCACAACAACTACACACAAGTGTAAAGGGATGAAGAATATCTACATAAAGATATATGAGTGATGGTACAGAATGGCATAGGCAAGATGCAGGAGATGGTATAGAGTACAGTATATACATATACATATGGGATGAGTAATGTAGGGTATGTAAACATATAAAGGTGGCATTGTTTAAAGTGGCTAGTGATACATGTATTACATAAAGATGACAAGATGCAGTAAAAAAAATGTACATCAATTTTTCCAATATTAAAGTGGCTGGAGTTGAGTCAGTATGTTGGCAGCAGCCACTCAATGTTAGTGGTGGCTGTTTAACAGTCTGATTGCCTTGAGATAGAAGCTGTTTTTCAGTCTCCCGGTCCCTGCTTTGATGCACCTGTACTGACCTCGCCTTCTGGATGATAGCGGGGTGAACAGTCAGTGGCTCGGGTGGTTGCTGTCCTTGATGATCTTTATGGCCTTCCTGTGACATCGGGTGGTGTAGGTGTCCTGGAGGGCAGAGAGTTTTCCACCAGTGATGCGTTGTGCAGACCTCACTACCATCTGGAGAGCCTTACGGTTGTGGGCGGAGCAGTTGCCGTACCAGGCGGTGATACAGCCCGACAGGATGCTCTCGATTGTGCATCTGTAAAAGTTTGTGAGTGCTTTTGGTGACAAGCCAAATTTCGGAGGTTATTTTCCTGACACCACACTCCGAGGGCCCTCACCTCCTCCCTGTAGGCCGTCTCGTTGTTGTTGGTAATCAAGCCTACCACTGTAGTGTCTTCTGCAAACTTGATTATTGAGTTGGAGAAGAGGGCTCAGAACGCACCCTTGTGGGGCCCCAGTGTTGAGGATCAGCGGGGTGGAGATGTTGTTACATACCCTCACCACCTGGGGGCGGCTCGTCATGAAGTCCAGTACCCAGAAGCACAGGGCGGGGTCGAGACCCAGGGTCTCGAGCTTGATGAAGAGTTTGGAGGGTACTATGGTGTTAACTGCTGAGCTGCAGTCGATGAACAGCATTCTCACATACAGTTGGGAGAACAAGTATTTGATACACTGCCGATTTTGCAGGTTTTCCTACTTACAAAGCATGTAGAGGTCTGTAATTTTTATCATAGGTACACTTCAACTGTGCGAGATGGAATCTAAAACAAAAATCCAGAAACTCTAATTGTATGATTTTTAAGTAATTAATTAGCATTTTATTGCATGATATAGGTATTTGATCACCTACCAACCAGTAAGAATTCCGGCTCTCACAGACGTGTTCATTTTTCTTTAAGAACACCTCCTGTTCTCCACTCATTACCTGTATTAACTGCACCTGTTTGAACTCGTTACCTGTATAAAAGACACCTGTCCACACACTCAATCAAACAGACTCCAACCACTCCACAGTGGCCAAGACCAGAGGGCTGTGTAAGGACATCAGGGATAAAATTGTAGACCTGCACAAGGCTGGGATAGGCTACAGGACAATAGGCAAGCAGCTTGGTGAGAAGGCAACAACTGTTGGCGCAATTATTAGAAAATGGAAGAAGTTCAAGATGACGGTCAATCACCCTCGGTCTGGGGCTCCATGCAAGATCTCACCTTGTGGGGCATCAATGATCATGAGGAAAGTGAGGGATCAGCCCAGAACTACACGGCAGGACCTGGTTCAATGGCCTGAAGAGAGCTGGGACCACAGTCTCAAAGAAAACCATTAGTAACACACTACGCCGTCATGGATTAAAATCCTGCAGCGCACGCAAGGTCCCCCTGCTCAAGCCAGCGCATGTCCAGGCCCGTCTGAAGTTTGCCAATGACCATCTGGATGATCCAGAAGAGTAGTGGGAGCAGATCATGTGGTCTGATGAGACAAAAATAGAGCTTTTTGGTCTGAACTCCACTCGCCGTCTTTGGAGGAAGAAGAAGGATGAGTACAACCCCAAGAACTTATCCCAACCGTGAAGCATGGAGGTGGAAACATCATTCTTTGGGGATGCTTTTCTGCAAAGGGGACAGGACGACTGCACCGTATTGAGGGGAGGATGGATGGGGCCATGTATCACGAGATCTTGGCCAACAACCTCCTTCCCTCAGTAAGAGCATTGAAGATGGGTCGGGGCTGGGTCTTCCAGCATGACAATGACCCGAAACACACAGCCAGGGCAACTAAGGAGTGGCTCCGTAAGAAGCATCTCAAGGTCCTGGAGTGGCCTCGCCAGTCTCCAGACTTGAACCCAATAGAAAATATTTGGAGGGAGCTGAAAGTCCGTATTGCCCAGTGACACCCCCGAAACCTGAAGGATCTGGAGAAGGTCTGTATGGAGGAGTGGGCCAAAATCCCTGCTGCAGTGTGTGCAAACCTGGTCAAGAACTACAGGAAACTTATGATCTCTGTAATTGCAAACAAAGGTTTCTGTACCAAATATTAAGTTTGGCTTTTCTGATGTATCAAATACTTATGTCATGCAATAAAATGCAAATTATTTCTTAAGAATCATACAATGTGATTTTCTGGATTTTTGTTTTAGATTCCGTCTCTCACGGTTGAAGTGTACCTATGATAAAAACATTACAGACCTCTACATGCTTTGTAAGTAGGAAAACCTGCAAAATCAGCAGTGTATCAAATACTTGTTTTCCCCACTGTAGGTATTCCTCTTGTCCAGATGTTAGGGCAGTGTGCAGTCTGGTTGCGATTGCATCGTCTGTGGACCTATTGGGGCAGTAAGCAAATTGGAGTGGGTCTAGGGTGTCGGGTAGGGTGGAGGTGATATGGTCCTTGACTAGTCTCTCAAAGCACTTCATCATGACGGAAGTGAGTGCTACGGTGCGGTAGTAATACCAAGTGTATTTTGTGTAGTAAGTTGTTAGTAGCCCATGTGCCTCGCCCTAATGATTTGGTTAATTTTCAACTTTTATTTTTGCCTACTGTTCTGACTTGGTGATGCACATAGCCTATAACCTGTTTTTGAGAAATTGAATCATTGAATTTTGTAAGAGCTTTCATTGTCTGCTTATTTTCCCCATTTATTTATCCTACAGTTCTGACTTGGTGTACAGGGAGAACACTTTAAGAACGGCCACTGTTCTGAATTCTGTCATTGAACATTTCAAAAGTGGTGAACAAATAGTTATATTGACTACGTCCGTCCTAGCTTGCTCATTAATGTCTTAATCAAAAAGACGGATTACCTCTTAGTTTGTACATTGCAATTGTCCATAGAAGTCACATTTGTTTAAGCAAGTCAGCCATTTCAGCTATTTATTTTTAAAAGGCAGTAAATTAGGCTGAATGAACTGTTTTGCTGCCAGACAAGCCTCCGGTGATAGCCAGGTGTAGCAGTGGTATTGTGCAATTGATGAATTGTTTAGTGTTGTGTTGTGTAGTGTCTTTGCCCCACCAAGATTTACATGCTAAAATCGCCACTGCTCTCTCTACATATTTGTTCCCTCTTTTGCCAGTTGGTTGTAGTGTACAGACGGTTATTTTCTCTTTTCCCACTGTTATGGCTGGCGTGCTAACTGGGGGTGGATCGGATAGACACATGGCGCTCTCTTTGTAGACATTTTCTGTGGTTGAACAGTGCCAGTTAAACATGATGTTTATGAGGGACCATGCTGAGGTGCCATGGGGCTGATGCAGCCAGGGCCTTATGGATGCTTGTTGCATCAATTCAGGTGTTTAAGCTTTGGTCTCACCTCAGTTATTGCAGTTTTTCTCTGACATCAATATTATCGATTGTCATTATAGGTTAGGATACTTCTCTCTGGCTGGTTTCTATTGTATGTAATTTATAATCCCTGAGAAGCCGGTGTTAGGAGGATCTATTGGCACGGGTGTTGTTATGCCCGAGATGAGGTCGAGGGCCAGCAAACCGTGCTAATATATCCTCAAAACACCAGCATCGAGGGGATTATCACTTTTATACAATGGGTTACTAACATATTCAAATAATGCTAGACATATTTTCATTAAAAATGTTATTTTGATTAAATGAATCATACCTTTTCCATCCTTTCACAAGATATAGTCCCGACACAAATCTAGGGTTTCTAGAGACGCGACTCAGTCGTTCAGGCTTTTTTGTTCTCAATCTATTGACGTGACCCAGTTGTTCAGTCTTTTTGTTCTGTTTCTATGGACACAACCCAGTTGTTCGTACTAAATGTTCAATTGCCATACTGGCTGGTAACATTCTTATCCCTTGATTGCTAGCTAGCCAACTATGGCTAACTTACATTCACTACAAGAAGTGCAGCCAGAATAACAGAAAAATAGCTGCATTTGCATAAGTTTAAGCTGTTTTCTAGTGACATTTATTTGGATACATCCATAACAATGAGCTAATGAGGCGCAATTTCGCCTGGCATAGAAAATGTGCTCACTTGTCAAGACACTGTTGTTCAGAAGAAATAGCCAACAACACAGCTACAGTAACACAATCACTTCAAACTGAAGCTGGAAAGACTGCAAATTAGCTGTTTTTCTTTTGACCTTTTTTCAATTGAACTTCTTTTGTCTATATCCATAAAAATGATGCCAGCTGATTCATGATCTCGACTGGCTTAGAAAATCTGCCTGTCTCTCTTTTTATAGTGAAAATCAAGTTTATAAATTGCTTGGCTGGACTGATGAGTCAATGGATTGTGCAATCAGATGGAACAGAGTAAATAAGCATTTTAACATCATAGATTTAGCCGGGGGCAACTTGTAGAATAGACACCGGCTGGAATGTGGTTTTAACCAATCAGCATTCAGGAATAGACCCACCCATTGTTTAATGTTTTATGGAATCTATTGGAATCTCTTGAAATCCTGAATCCAGTACAGTACAGTACAGTACTTTAGTTCCTGAGACATAGCACCCTGGGGACTGTGATTTGTGGTGCCTGTGGGATGTTGTTGAGTGATGATTCATCTTGGTGAATAGGCCAGTGATACAGATTATTGTCCCTGTCTGGGATAGTGATACTGATAGTGCTCATATTGGGAGATGCTGCCTTTCCCATGCATGGTATGACCAGAAATTAGATGACCTCAGATTCATTAATATACTACCAAGTGACAGGCTCCAAGGAGGTTCACTTTGAGTACCCAGGTGATTCTGTCCGACAGCTGTGCTCAGTCAAGGGACAAGAGTCCATATATTCTATGATGATATGTGCTGTTGTGAGATGTTGGTGCAATATTTTACAGTATAAAACTGTCCCATCCCATTTGTGCGAAGCATTCAAATCTAGCGCGTATTAAGAACTGCACTTGTGCTGAACTCCTTCATTCAGAGCACCAAGGTAAGGTTATACTTCCAAACCATATCATCACAATAAAATATTAAATGGAGCTTTTTAAAAGTTGCACCTTGAATTATGCTCTCAAGGTGTTGACTAAATTGACTAAAATTGTGTCAAGTGCTTTCAAAATCTAAATCTATAAATTGTGAAGTGCTGTAATTTTTTTGGGGAAAAGTGCCGTAAAAAACTTCACACTATGAGGCATGCTTGAAGAAAGACCATCATATAAATGAAGGCTGTTTTCAGAGGAGGAGGTTTTGGGCCAATCTCAATGCAGAAGCACATAAATCCCTCTCAAGACACACATGTGCCAAAAGCCAACAGCCATTTCTCTTCTGATTAGCCTCCTATTTTACCTGGAGGGCAGAACAGAAACTTGTTCTAAGATCACTGAAGGTCCTCCCATATCTCTGCAGTGTTCATGAAACATGACACAAGCTCCAAGCTCCACAAGCATCTGAAGATCGTAGCTAAGAGCGTGGACAATGTCACTTCTTGTATGCCAAGTTATTTAGAGACAGCATGAAGGAGTCGACACAAATTAAAACACAGAGATGTTATTTTATTTTATGTGCCATGTAGGTCTTTGACCCCCCTCTGACCTAATTCATTCATGTTGAGGGGAATTCCGACCCAAGTTAAGAGCGTAAATTCATTTATGCACTTTTCTCTCTATGATTATGCCGACCTCGAACTTCAGCATGAGAATAGCAAGCTATTCACCCTCTATTGGTTTGGGTTGGAGATTAAATAAATTAAGGTGTGGCTGGGGTGTGTCTACAGATATGGAGTATTCTGACCCTACTTAATTCCACCACCTTCACACTCGTGGAAACCATGAATAAGGTTCTAGTAAACATACCGGTTCCAAGAGGAAAAAGCATCTACTTCATTTTTGCAGATTGAAATAACACCCTTCTCCATGCACTGTAATTTACATATTGATAAGAGCTATTGATAAGAGCTAGGTAAATTAGTAATCTGTTTGGATAAGAGGATCGTAAATGTAAATGACACTTGTTTTATTTTACCTTATAATCGCTGGAGATAAATGTAAAAACCAGTCATATGGCAGCAAACTGAAGCATATCAACATATCAACTTTCCCAGAGAAAAGTTTATAAAATGCTGTATCATTATGCCTAATTTTAATTTTACAGTACAGCCTTTTAACTTGCAAGGATGGGCCCTCTTGAATGTCTTAATTAAGATAAATGTACTCAAAACCCTATTGAATGAAAACTCCATCAGAAAATCTGTTAGCCAGCCAGTGGGAGGGTTTTCAGCGGTTGAATTACATTTATTCAGCAGTACAATGTAGCCGCACCTGCAGAGCACGTTAAGCAGCTGAATAAGGTAAGTCTGAGTACCAAATCCGGAAAAGTGCATCGAAAGATGTCTGTCGGAAAGGCATACATTTCCTGAATCAGTCTGAATCGGCCCCGCAACGCCTTAAGAGAAGTCTTAATTTGCCTCTGGTTATGAGGTTGCTATTGCAATGAGAGACAAGGATAGTACACAAATAACCTTTATCACATTAAAAGAAAAAAAACATATTTGTGAATATAGAGAGAAATCATTTATGTTTGGGACATTTAGCATTTCATAGTTGTGTCACATTAGAGGTTACAATTCAATTATGTAATAAACATAGAACATGTTTTGAATTGGGAGAATATCTACTTTGACCTCAAAATGCTGCAGTGAGTAAGCAGAAAAGTTGGCAGCAATGTGACTTTTTTGCTGTGTCAAAAGTTAAGTTGAGAACAGTGCAATTGGGAAAAACAAAACAACAACTTAGAATTGAATGACATGAAAGGGCAACAGGAGCGTTTTATGACATCACCTACCAGGGTTGAACGTGTACCACAGTATAATAGTGAGTTATCAAAGTGTTGCATAAATAAATAAAATAGTTGATTCTAAAAGGGTAGTATACATTCTTGAAATACAATGTGATCACAATGTCACGCAGGTCTCGCTTTAGAATGCACTCGGCTTTCTAAAAGGATGCATTTTAAGTATTTTCCTTTGTAGTTGTC
Source organism: Oncorhynchus clarkii lewisi (assembly GCF_045791955.1). NCBI lineage: Eukaryota > Metazoa > Chordata > Actinopteri > Salmoniformes > Salmonidae > Oncorhynchus > Oncorhynchus clarkii. The sequence continues at coordinate 19,702,123 of NC_092177.1, forward strand.
AAAGCCAATCACTGCTCAGAGCCCTTTGGGGAGAGGTAGACTTTCAGAAGAAGCTCACGCAGGCAAATACCATCTGGAGGTGTTTATAGCCAATCTGCAAACCTAACAGGGTGCACGCTGAAGTTTGTCAACACTCTTATTGATTTGACATGACCTTTGATAATGTCACAGTGCTCTCTAATGTCTCCGCAAGGGCTGGCCGGAATGGCTCCCTCCCGCTGGCAAATCTTCAAAACCCGACCCTAGGCAACACAGTAACTAGGTTCTGGTTTCAATGATGGACTCTTTTGGCATAGAGGAACTATGTCACTGCCTACGTCAATAAGGGGGGGGGGGGGGGGGTATCAGGGGACTCTTACATCAAATCACGAGGGAGACATGCCAGAACGTCACAATTTAAAACCAAAGTTTTCAGGCAAAACCTTTGTAGTGCTTTTACTGAAGGTAGTTGATTCAAACTAGCCAATTGCGAAATGCACTCATTAAAAAATAACCTGTGTGAGCTCCATCTTGCTAGGTACTATTTTTTCAAACTGATAAAGTAGTGACGTAGGCAGTGATGTAGTTCCTATATGACAAAAGAGTTCATCATTGAAACCAGACTTTAAAAAACCACCCCCAGGTGGTAAGGGTAGGTAACAACACATCCGCCATCCTGATCCTCAACACAGGGACCTCTCAGGGGTGCGTGCTCAGCCCCCTCCTGTACTCCCTGTTCACTCAATGACTGCACGGCCATGCACGACTCCAACACCATCATTATGATCATCACATATCATCTGATTAATGAATGGTATCCATTAAGGCCCATATCATCTGAGAAGATGTATGATGTATGTATGTATGATGAAGGAATAATTATTCAGAGTGTCCTGATGCTGGGAGCCAGGCTGTGGAACATGGATGACCTGACTGACTGATCATCATAACACAGGAGTGATATTGTATGTCTTGTCAACCAAGACATTAACCCCAGATTAAGAATAGGGAAAACAGTACAACCTCCTTGAGAGAATCTATCTCCTTTGGCCTAAATGTAATATGAAGGTTTAGGTGGTGTTGGATTTTGAAAATGGCTATCAACAAGGCACACACAAAGAAAATATTTTCATCTTGTTTTTAACACTGGAGTCACCATTTAACACACCATTTGATTTCCAGCATGAACAAGTTTAAAACTTCTTCATTATAATGTTTTCATTAATGCCTCTTTCTATGCTGTTTTACACACAACACCAAATCAATATGGATAGCGCTTAATGCAGTTATGGTGATGTATTTCTAAAAAGCTGTCATGGCCCAGTGAAGGGTGAAATCACCCCAGGAGCTGAGATGTTACAATAAGGCATGTTGCCCCCCCCCCTCCAGCTGCTAGCTAACAGCCAAGTGGAACAGTTACTGCTACAGTAGTAACACACACACAGCTCCATCTTATATAAAGATCACCTACTTTTAACGCTTTGCTGTGGCTGCTAAAGATCTTTGGGTTAGTTGATGAGGTTTTATTTTTTTTATAGAGAGTCAGTAGTGATTTTGTTGGCACACCACAGTGGTTGAAATGAATGCTAACTCACATTGAAACGTCCATTTCATTCCCAGGTATTTCAACAAACAACAAATGTTGGATCGGCTCCTGAAGAGTTGACCTTGTAAGAGCCTGATTGGCAGCATGCTACTGACAGTAAACAACTGTGTAAATATAGAGCAAATGAAAAAGAAGCACATCTCACAGTGTCCTCAACAATAGGCTAATATCACAATCATTGCATCTTCTGGTTGATTTTCTATGTGTTCAAGTACAGGTGTATCTGTGAATGTGAGAAGAGGAAATTGAATCTAGTCTCAGAGTATGTTACAGTGCATGGTACTACCAACATGGTACTAACAGCATGGTACTAACATCATGGTGCTAACATCATGGTACTAACACCATGGTGCTAACATCATTAACATAATGGTACTAACAGCATGGTACTAACATTATGGTGCTAACATCATGGTACTAACATCATGGTGCTAACATCATTAACATCATGGTACTAACATCATGGTACTAACAGCATGGTACTAACATCATGGTACTAACAGCATGGTACTAACAGCATGGTGCTAACATCACGGTGCTAACATCATGGTGCTAACAACATGGTACTAACATCATGGTGCTAACTGCATGGTACTAACATCATGGTGCTAACATCATGGTACTAACAGCATGGTGCTAACAGCATGGTACTAACATCATGGTGCTAACATCATTAACATCATGGTGCTAACATCATGGTGCTAACATCATGGTACTAACATCATGGTGCTAACATCATGGTACTAACATCATGGTGCTAACATCATGGTGCTGTCATGACGTTGGCCTGGGGGGTAGGTTTATGACAGTCATAAATACCTCTACCCCCCTGTTTTCTCTCTCTACCCTACTGATGTTACATTTGCAAACCCCTTGGTTAACATAGAGATTATGGGAACATTAGAAGGTGGGGGGAAATTAACTATATTCTGGTAATCTGAGCAATTGAACATATGCGGTGGTACTTAATGAATATGATGTCAGTTCGGTTGTCATCTGAGACATTCTCATCAATGATAAGATGACATAAACTCTACAGTGGAAAGTCAACACTTCAGAGTTATCGGATTCACATGGAATTGTTGTTCAATTTAAATGTTTGAAAATGAAAGTATTCGTCATGGGATGACATGTGATTTTAGCTTCTAAAATGTGAGATTTGGGTTTTCATAAGGTAGGGCTCTATCTGCTCAATCAGTGGCCCGCACCTGTGAAGGGACATGGGCTATAAAACTTTTCAAACACGTCCTCCTCTCCCTTCCTATATAAAGCCTTGACGACAATATAACCTCCTTTTCCGAGGATGTGAGGACGACGGTCCGATGTCAGAATGGTTCAGATAATACAGAACGAAGCCAACATCAGCGTGAGCTTTGGTTGCGAATGGTATGAACTTTGAACTCTTATTCACTACAGAAGTGATACCTCCTAGCCGTTGAGTTAGCAACAGCAGCTGCAAACGCAGGTTAGGAAGGAACAGACAGAGTATCCCATCTACCACACAACGACGTTACTACAACATATCCAATTGACCACCAGAGACATTCTTCAAAGGACAAAGGACTCGGTTTGGCAACACGGCCTTCCATCTACCACCAACCTACCAAAGTGCAGCTCAGAGTAAATATTTATTGCATTTTCCTTTTCCAAATGGGCGGTAATTTAGAATGCATAAGATACTGTATTTACGATAGCACAGCTTCTCCTTGTGTCCCTCAGTCTTCCCGCTCTTTCACTCAAACCCAGCCCTTTTCTTTTGTGTAACCAGCTGTCATATCTGTTCTGCCCGCTAGGGACGTTTTCCTTTATGACGTAATTTGTAATCAAGTTATGATTAATTATGTGTATGTGTAATTCTGTGTGATTAGTTAGGTATTTAGTAAATAAATAATTAAACCCAATTTTGTATTGCTGATTCAACTTGTTAGCCAGGGTTCATAAAGAAATTACAACTTTCAGATGAGACTGAATTAAGGTGACGATTAATATTGATGTAAAATATTACTAGGTCTTAAAGAGTTTATTCTGAAGATAACAATTCTACAAATACTCTTTCGTGGTGCCCCGACTCTCTAGTTAATTACATTTACATGATTAACTCAGTCAGGTAATAATTATTACGGAGAAATTATTTTATAGAATAGCATGTCATATCACTTAATCCGGCATAGCCAAAGACACGACAGTGTTAACAGCATGGTACTATCAGCATAATACTATCAGCATGGTGCTATCAGCATGGTGCTATCAGCATGGTGCTAACAACATGGTACTAACAGCATGGTACTAACAGCATGGTGCTTACAGAATGGTGCTAACAACATGGTGCTAACAGCATGATACTAACAGCATGGTATTAACATCATGGTACTAACATCATGGTACTAACAGCATGGTGCTAACAGCATGGTGCTAACAGCATAGCACTAACAGCATGGCACTAACAGCATGGCACTAACATCATGGCACTAACAGCATGGCGCTAACAGCATGATACTAACAGCATGGTGCTTACAACATGGTGCTAACAACATGGTACTAACAGCATGGTGCTAATAGCATGACACTAACATCATGGCACTAACAGCATAGTGCTAACAGCATGATACTAACAGCATGGTGCCTTTAGCATGGTGATAACAACATGGTGCTAACAGCATGGTGCTAACAGCATGACACTAACAGCGTGGTGCTTACAGCAGGATACTAACAGCATGGTGCTAACTGCATGATACTAACAGCGTGGTGCTTACAGCATGGCGCTAACAACATGGCACTAACATCATGGCACTAACAGCATGGTACTAACAGCATGGTGCTAACAGCATGGTGCTAACAGCATGATACTAACAGCGTGGTGCTTACAGCATGGTACTAACAGCATGGTGCTTACAGCATGGTATTAACATCATGGTACTAACATCATGGTACTTACAGCATGGTATTTACAGCATGTTGCTTACAGCATGGTACTAACAGCATAGCGCTAACAGCATGGTACTAACAGCGTGGTGCTTACAGCATGGTGCTAACAACATGATACTAACAGCATGGTACTAACAGCATGGTGCTTACAGAATGGTGCTAACAACATGGTGCTAACAGCATGATACTAACAGCATGGTATTAACATCATGGTACTAACATCATGGTACTAACAGCATGGTGCTAACAGCGTGGTGCTTACAGCATGGTGCTAACAACATGGTACTAACAGCATGGTGCTTACAGCATGTGCTAAAAGCATGGTACTAACAACATAGTATTAACAGCATGGTAGGAACAACATAGCTGTTGCTTTGGATAACAATTCAACAATATGTTACTGTCACATCAATTCAGTCAGTGACAGCCTCTTTTGGGTTACAGAAATCCTTATCTTTCCACCATCAGTTGTGGCTGACACCTTTGTGTTGGGTCCTGTCTGACTGGCCAGACACTCTGCCTGCCCTGCTGCAGCCCCAGAATGCTTTGGCACTGTGACTGACCTCGTGCTTTATACCCGCATTCTCGTGCTTTATTGTCCGCATTCTGATTGTGCCCATATTTTCAGAAACATGTCGACACATGGTATTAAAATGTGTCTCTTATCTGTCCACTGTGTCCGCATTGCAAACAGATTCCCTTCATGCAAATTATTTGACAGATATTCTTTTAAAATAATATGTATTTATTTATTTTAAGAAACATATTGATGCCATAATTCAATGGTGCCACCTGTCAATGATTTTAGAAGGTGGATAATGATGATTTGAATGGTTTATCTCTCCAGATCTGTCTACACTTTTAAGATATCCAGACAATGCGTGCATGACTACCTCCAGAGGTGGGCAGGAAGATCTGATCACAATCAGATCACAATGTGTCTTTTGATTGTCTTCAACCGTCTGAAAATGTGGGCACAACCAGAATGTGGAGAAGATCACGACAAAGGATGCATGATAGAACAGAGAGACAAATGTTCATTTCAAGTGACTTAAGTAATGCACAACCAAACCCTAATATAAATCCAGACGGCTCTTTTACGATTGTCAATGATATGAGGCACTGCATCTAAGCATCAGCCAAAGTGTTTACTCTGGAGTCATTGTGGGCCTGGATCTATGGAACAATCTGTTTACAAAGATGTAGGAAATAATAAAATAAAGCTCTTGTATTGGCTTATTGTACATTACTGTTCCTTACTTATACAAAATAGACCACACAGAGCATGAACAAACTTCTGTTTACTGTTCCTTATTTATACAAAATAAACCACACAGAGCATGAACAAACTTCTGTTTACTGTTCCTTACTTATACAAAATAGACCGCACAGAGCATGAACAAACTTCTGTTTACTGTTCCTTACTTATACAAAATAAACCACACAGAGCATGAACAAACTTCTGTTTACTGTTCCTTATTTATCCAAAATAAACCACACAGAGCATGAACAAACTACTATTTACTGTTCCTTATTTATCCTAAATAAACCACACAGAGCATGAACAAACTACTGTTTACTGTTCTTTATTTATCCTAAATAAACCACACAGAGCATGAACAAACTACTATTTACTGTTCTTTATTTATCCTAAATAAACCACACAGAGCATGAACAAACTACTGTTTACTGTTCTTTATTTATCCTAAATAAACCACACAGAGCATGAACAAACTAATGTTTTGCTTGCTTTGCATTAGTATTTATTCAGATGTGTAATCTGCTTCCATCGATAGGTATCATGTCAGCCCCGCTTTCAACTATTATCATCTCTTCCCAGATTTGTATTTATATATGTTTCTACCTATTCTTCAAACAGAAATTAAGCAAGCAAGAACAACAAAGGCTTCACCTCAAAAGTAATATTTTCCTTTCATTTGCAGCATAACCAGAGCACTAATAATCTCCCCTCTTGAGCCCCCAGCCCACAGTCGTGGCTGCTCATCATGTTGGACTGGGGCATCATATATCCACTGTAGCAACACTTCACTAATGATGTTGTTGCTGATGGTAAGATAACGGCCTAATATCTCCTGAATGCAGCATGCGCAACATAATGAAAACAGATTAGCCCTTGGTTGCACAAGATGTCAAGCATACATTACTGCAGTGCTTTGTGTACACTGAGGGACTACTAACAGGCAAGCTCATACAATATAAATGTGTATCTTGCAGAAGGATCACTAATTATAATATGTAGGTGGGACCTCAGAACAAACTACTGTTTTGGATTCGGGCTGTAACACAACGAGTCAAAGGGTATGAATACTTTCTGAAGACACTGTACACACTCACTCACACACTACATTGACACTACCACACAAAACCCACACACATTCACATACACACGCACGCACACACACACACACACACACACACACACACACACACACACACACACACACACACACACACACACACACTTTTACACTCATCAAATGCTGCTGCTTCTCTGGTCTTTATTTTACTCGTATTATTATCTATCCTGACGCTTAGTCACTTTACCCTGCCTTCAAGAACAAAACAAAAAGAATCCTGCAGCAACAGCAAATCTGAATTATTGTTTTGCGTAACGGAAAATTAAGTCTGACATTTCTAAGTGGAAATTACAAACATCAGAAGCCTTTTTAAACCTCAGATACACTACATGTTTAAAATGTCCTGCATTGCAGAAAAGTTATTCTGCAACAAGGTGATCAAATTAAGATCTGACATCTGTACTGTCTCAGATCCGCAGCAGTAGCAGTTTACAATAAAATGCCAGGGATGGACCTCACTGGATGTTTGAAATCCTGTGTTCATTTTATCGGTATGGTATAGGCTTTTTTTTGCCCCTGTAAGTCACTGGTCTATCTGCTAGTCTTATGTGCCTATTGTTTTCAGTGGCACATTGTTTTGACACCTGTCTACTTCTTCAATGATTGGGAAATCTCTCTACAAACATGCTCTAGTTTACTGATTGGCCCCGAAAAAAATGGGGATGGCTTGACAACTTCTCTTGTGGAAGTGATTTTTAGTTCATCCTTGTTCACCATTAGTGCAGTAATTTCTTGTCCAGCTTAATGATCTCTGCTTTAATTACTGTGTCTTTATGCATTGACATCATGTCTGGAGTGGTGATGACAGTGTCATGTGAAGTTGGCTTGGACTCTCCCTGGTAATTTATCACAAGGGCTCCCTTCAAACCGTATAGAGTAAATTCAGTGCTATAACACAATTTATAAGTAGAGTTCATTTCCGATTGAGCTGACATATGTAGCGTCTACTATGAATGTAGTCTCCGCCAACGTTGGAACGTTGCCTTTAAAGTTCAGTCACAGTATAGGGCTGATCTTCCGCGATATGGATTGAATGGAGCCCTACATAGGAACTTCCAGGAGAAGGTTAGAGGGTGTAGTATATGCAATGAGATACCATCTGGTGAGCCTCTATGGAAGGCTCTGATTGAATTCTGTTTCCTGCTAGAACTCAACAATAAAAAAGCATCACAATCACTTAATTTGCATAAAGCTCTTTATCCTCCCCCAATTAAAGAGCTGAACAATGGGCTTTGGAAGAAAGGAAACTTTTGGAGCCAAACTCCCACATGTGTGTTGTTGTGAATGTTGGCTTGAAAAACATGAACTGAAAGGAGGATTTAACCCAGTTTAGGAGCACACACACGTCGCCGCTGTCACTCAAGCTCAACTTTGGCTTTGTGCTGCACCTTCAGAGAAGTGCTTGCTGTCATAGTCGGAGAATTTCGAAAAGGATCACTTCGGAAGCTTTTAATAATCAGCTTAATCACAACACATTAAAATACACAGCACTGCCTTTACTTTGGAAAATATCACAATGTATAAACAACAGTTATACTGAAACCAGCAGATCCTTGTATTTGTATGTGTGATGTGTATAATCTCAGTTAAGAGAAGGGATCAAAATATTTGATGTGTAATCTCAGTTAAATAAAGGGATCAAGAGATGCTAGAACAAGCAGTGGAACCAGACCGAGGAGCTCCACCCTCTCACTTTGCGAGTTACAGGTCGAATGTCCTCTCCCTTCCAAAATTAGAAACACCTGTGAAATTGTGATTTGTCCAAATAACCAGTGACCCCCCAAAAAACTGACCACAACTACTGCTGCTCGTTATCCTACGCACCCAATTCAGTCCTGACAGATTCTACAGTTATGCTTACGTTGATCTGTCCACGAGAGATGAGTGTTTTTGTGAAGTGAGTGTGCGCTGTGCTTCTCTGCAGTGATGAGGTAAGACATGGACTGTGCGTGGTGTGTCTGTCAGATGCTAAGGGAATAGGTAGAGCATTAGAAACTTCAGCTGTGTGGACTGTTGCCTGTTTCTGGAACACAATCAGTGGGTTAAGCATCTGCCATTGGATGATGCATGGCCCAGCAACACCACATCGCTCATGTTGTCACCCTGTGATGTACGCAAAGGCCAGACATAACACCGTAGTCCAAATCAATTACAATAACTCCCCCCTCAGTGCGACTAGAGACTACTTACAGTGGGCCAGGTTAGGAAGGCCTGAGCAGGTGTTCTCTTATTGCCGCTCCCAGTGCCATTCGAGAAGTGTCTTCCTGTTCTCCTTTCATTAAAAGATGCTTTCACACAATTTCACTCCCATGAAAATAATTCCTATGAGATATCACCAAATACATGTGGTATGCTGAGAACCACACAGGGAGGATTGGTTCCTGCTATGAATACACCTGTCCACCTGACCACCTGTCCACCTGACCACCTGTCCACCTGAACACCTCCCCACCTCCTACTGATATCTGAGTCTGGCTGTTTGCACCAGAGCACATTGGGCAACAGACAACTGGGGTGTTGGGAAAAGCAATGCATAGAGCACGGATGGCAAATTATTCATATGTGTTTAATGATGCAGAATCAAATAATCAATCAAATAATCAATATGTATTATCCATTGGTACTTTGATGCCTGATTTCTGATCGGTCTAAGAAATTAATTGTATAGTAGTTCAGCCAATAACTAAAACATACCCAATGATACTAATTTCTATGTTTTGGCCTTGAATGATAGTACCTACGTGTCATCACTGACATTGTGTGTCAAACTATTGGACAAAATATGACAATATACATTTTCCATTTAACTGGCAAAGGTGCAGGGATTATGAGTCAGTACTAAGAAAGTACAGGGGTAAGACTATTCTGAAACCAGAGATAAGTGGAGATTTAACACGGACTGTATCTGGCCAAGGCTTCATACAATCCCTCTTGTAATGTTTTGTGAAATTTTAAGTCAAATCTGCTTTAGTCATGAACTTAAAATAGTGTAGTAATTGGTCACAATCGTGCAGAAGCAGAGTGGTTCTAGATAAGCGCTGTATGATGGTACAGTCATACTATAGATAAAAAAAGGCCCTTTCAATGTAACGGTTTATTAATGCCTGATTCCTAACTAAAGAAAAGACAGCATGTTTCTCCCAAGAATAAAATATTTATTAGTTCCACTTCATTGATCAGCATGTCCTTTATGAGCAAGAGTGTTTCTAAGTTTGCCCAAATTAATGCCGATTGGCTGACAGCTGTGGTATATCAAACTCGATACCACGGGTATGACAAAACATGCATTTTTTACTGCTCTAATGATGTTGGTAACCAGTATACAATAGCATTAAGGCACCTTTGGAGTTTGTGAAATATGGCCAATATGTATATTGGGCATATATACCCCCCCCCCCCCCCCATGCCTTATTGCTTAATTGTAACATGTACAGTGCCATTTTCCATGCATGTGCATACAAAGAGAGCGGGGGTATGAGAGTGATTTGGTGGTTCATGAGAATAGCAACTATGCTGACTCCTCTCAAGATCATTCCAACGCCCCATAAAAGCCGCCTCTCTCAGACCCAGTGGAATCATTTGAAAAGTATGCCTCAAAGGTTTGAATAATCACTCTACCAGCTGTCACTTTTCATATTGCAGGGGTTTTTCCTTTGCTTTTCTCTGAAGCTGTGCTGAACCGTAACCATTTGTTTAAAATGTCTGTACCTCAAACAGAGAAGTTAAAAGAAACCCACAAACACATCTTGGAGATATAGAATTATCAAAGGTATGATGATGAAATTTGTGGGCCACTTCATAAAGTGTGTAAATATGCGTTGAACATTCAATAAGTTTTATTAATTATACAGAATAATGTATTACCAATGTGTACATTAAAATGCCTTTTGTACATTTAGCAAAATGAGTAATTAGTAAGTGAAAAGACAGCACGCTGTATATTTCAATTATTATTTTATTGAAAAGTGAAAGACTAAAGTTACATACATGGGATGCTTTAGTGAATTTCAGAATGTCTGGAATAGAAAAGGCAGAAATAAAACAATTCATTACACAGCAGTCCCATTTTCAAGTGTGTGACATTGATCATTGTAACCCTATTCGAATATTCCACATACAGATGTAGGATATTAATTTGACTGCCATGTTGCAGGAGAACATTTTTGTAAAGCAGGAAATCTAAAATTTGTAGTGTAGTTGAGGTTTAAAAAGGCTTTGGAAGTATGTAATTTCAGACTTGAGTTTTACATAATTCACATTTCTTGTTGCTGCAGGATTATTTTCCTGCTGTAGTAAACTGGCTCAAATTAAGACCCTCCACCTGTATTTGCTGTTCAGCGTTGAAGAAATGATCTGAGCTGTACTAGCATTGATCTGTGAAGAGAAATTGAAATCTGATCATGAAGCAAAGATAGGGTTGTAGCCTACAGAACAGACCAGCCGAGTCTAAAACATGCCATGCGTTTGGATCTCTCTGTTTCTGGATTAAACTGACAAAAGGCTTTTCATGTAGCACTCAGCTTTGCTTTGTGCAATAGAACCCTTCTGATTCTCTCGGATTGATTGGATTCCATGTCTCCATCTGTCTAGAGAAAGTGATATCGGGATGTCTGCCATTGTCCAGCCAGAGGTGGCTAAAGGTCACGATGGCCGATGGGTTCATTAATTCAGACTGGCAGATAACCTCTGTGTGTCCTCTGGGCTGGGGCCGGTGTCGGGCTGGGGTTGCACGGGGCTGGGAATACATGGGGCTGCATGGTGGTTCTGGTACTGTATGGGGCTGGGGTTGCATGGGGATGGGTCTGCATGGGGCTGGATGGTTCTGGGGCTTGGGCTGCATGGTTCTGGGACTGGGGCTGTATGGGGCTGGGGTTGCATGGGGCTGGGTCTGCATGGGGCTGGATGGTTCTGGGGCTCGGGCAGCATGGTTCAGGGGCTGGGGATGCATGGTTCTGGGGCTGGGGATGCATGTTTCTGGGGCTTGGGCTGGATGGTTCTGGGGCTGGAACAGGGATGAGCCCTGCATGATAAGCAAAGACAATGAGTGGCACTGATGATTGGAATGCAAAAGTCAATGGTGGCAGGTGGCTTATTTATGCAACGGAGTGACATGGGAGCATACCGTTCCTACACCACTGTAATGCCCAACTTCCCCACCGAAACCACCAAGGTTTGTGTCCAGATTAGTAGATTAAAGTCTTAACTGTTGCCACTCCTGGCACCGTTGTTTTCCATTCCCTGAAGAGGGACAGGAAAGAAAATAATTATGGGCAATATGACAAGTCCCAGCATTAGTGTGTTGACAGTGCCATATGCCTGAAAGACAGGGGGCTGCCTTTCTCCACGAATCTGTGGTCCATGGGGAAAACAGTGCCAGAGAGGTGACATGACAATTTGATACTTAGAGGAAAGTTCCACCCTGTTTCCTGTCATTCGCAAAGCCTCGTACTGTTGCTCTCAGATACCCTGATACCAGAGAATCGAGAAGAATATCTGGGACTATCTGGGACTCTCGTTTTCCCTTGGAACACTGAACATCTCCAAAAAGAGCCACATCACTTCCTTTCTTTGTCTGTAAAATTTGATGTACTGTATGATCAAATACGCTTTTGTGTCAAAATAAACAACAGCTTTTTGGCATTGAATGAAGCTATCTCCCTCATTGGAATAGACTTGTTTTATTAATAACAGTAGCTGACTGAATGGGATCTGAATAACAATCTGAATATATGCTGTTCCATCAATGTGTCAGAGGTTTGATACAATGGCCCTGTATCCTTCAAACTCATTGTAGGCTACCACAAATCTATCTATACATTCAAAACTCTCTCGTAACTCAACATATAGGTATTTCTCCATTTTCAAAAGTCTCAACGTCCCTCAATGGCTAACATTCATCAAAGAGATCCACTGCATGGAAGAAGTAAGGTGCTTGGCTGAACATTAATTCCCACTGCAAGTTGTGCAGCACACTCCCAGTAATGTGAACTTAATTATTAATTGCCAATATGAGTTTGACAGCGAGTGATTGATCTGGAAACCGGAAGTGTTCTCCTGAAGCCAGCAGTATTAATCATTCACTCTAAATGTATTCATTATGACAGGTCACGGCCAGTGCTGCATTGCAGATGGGAGCAGAGGAACTTGATTGGAAGTAAAAGTACCCAAATGATGACTATGGAATCAGCTTTCTGTTTCACAGCTTAACATCAGTGGTTGTTTTTAAAATGCCAACGCCAGAGCAGCAGGCCACATCTGCTCTGAATAAAAAGGTCATTTCTAGTGCCCTCGATGAACATACAAGATCACCAATGATGCCGTAGTAGTACACAATCAGAAAAATGCCTGAGTCTAGTCGAGGAACATTCATATGTTTGTACCATTTTGTCCCCAAAAACAATGAACCTAAGAGCCAGTTCTAAATGGAGGTCCAGATGCAGTCCTCCATAACTGGACATAAGACCTTTTAGTTGGTTAATGCTGGCCTGCCACATCACAGATTATGTTCTGTTCAACATAAGCAGAATTTGGTAATTGCATAAATGTTCATTCTCTGACTGAAGCACATTGTGTGGCAAGTGTGGGAGGAACACATCTTTTTAACATTTTTATTTAACCTTTATTTAACTAGGCAAGTCAGTTACGAACAAATTCTTATGTGATACAGCCTGGATTTGAACCAGGATGTCTGTAGTGATGCCTCTAGCACTGAGACTCAGTGCTTTAGACCACTGCACTACTCGGTAGCCCCAATATAATAACTGTGAAAGTGTGGGAGGACCGATTCCTGGAACGTTTGTTCCCTTTTCATGCCATGGCACTAAACATTTCACTACTGTTTAATAAAAAAATGCATACATCACTGCAGAATTGTTTGTTTAAGAAATAATGTAGAAAAAAACCCAGTATCTGCCTTAATACAAACTCGTCTGCAATATTGTTTGTTTAATTTGGTAAGTCAACACATTTCACTTTTCTCAATTAGATTGTAGACTGTCTTTAGGGTTTACCTCTACTGGGGTATCATTCCAAATTTCCTCTGAATGGTCCTGGCCAGTTGGGAGAGTGCCAAATTCTCTAATACGACGTTGGAGGCGGCTTACGGTTGAGAAATTAACATTACATTTTCTAGCAACAGCTTTGGTGGACATTCCTACGGTCAGCATGTCAATTGCACACTCCCTTTAAAACTTGAGACATCTGTGGAATTATGTTGCGACAAAACTGCAAATTTTATAGTGTCCCTTTATTGTCCCCAGCACAACGTGCACCTGTGTTATGACCATGCTGTTTAATCAGCTTCTTTTTAAAATGCATTTTGAATTTTTTTAGTATTTATTTCATATTCAAAACATACAATATACTTGCAGTGAAGCCTCTCAATAACTACATCATACCAGTCATCCAACAGATTCCCATTCAGAGCAACACACAGAAGCATCCAGGGTCAATGCCCTGTTCAAGGGCAAAAAACGTGAACCCGAACCCTCCAAGATCCCCCCACCGTTCCCCAATAGCTGTCCCTCAAGCATTCGAGACCACTCCCACTCCTCCCAAGGAAAAGACAGAAGAAAACAGAAAACAACAATTCAAAAAAATAAAAAAATAAATAATAATAAAAATACATTTAAAACAAAGGACATCAAGGACAACTAAAATCATAACAGCAACGCCAACTGTATATGTTTGTGTGCATGTCTGGCTTCTTTGTGTGCATGTTTAATCAGCTTCTTGGTATGCCACACCTGTTAGGTGGATGGATTGTCTTGGTAAAGGAGAAATGTTCACTAACAGGGACATAAAGAGAGAAATAAGCCTTTTGTTCATATAAAACAATTCTGGGATCTGTTATTTCAGCTCATGAAGAATGGGAACAACACTATACATGTTGGGTTTATATTTTTCTTCAGTATACATGATTTGACAAATGTTATTTTAATTATCCTAGAGGCCAATTTGTTAAGACACCACTGGCTCGCTGATGATTGGCGTAGACTCAGATTATGCAGCACTTGCAGTATAATGATAGCTACAAAGCTTTGTGTTTTTACCAATGGCAACTGTCCATTTTCAAAGAAAATAGACCAGCCTTTTGACAGTTTTGCAGAATCATAAATGATTGCGCTGGGAGAGACTTCCCAAAGAATGAAAACATTGCATCATGGAGGACATATTTATTGTGTTGTATTAAATGTGATAAATAATATCTGCCTGAAAAGAGCAGGCCCTGCACAAGAAGAACAGCTAGCTCTAGAATATCAAACAGCCATTCAATTTTTCATAAGAGGGTGTCCCTTCTGCATTGCTGGAGACACAGAGCTATGCTTTCCTGATTCACGCTAATGGCTATTAGGCATACTGTAGGAGTTTTACCACAGTAGATACATTATGTCACTCCCAAAGCATGTCAGAATTTCCACGGATACCCTGGGTATTCCACTCAAACACAAACATCTTGCCACGCTACTTTTTTTCCCACACACAGTGAGAAAGGGGACATTTCCAATCCCCTGGCTCTTACAGCTAGAGCCACTATCGCCATAAAGTATACGACAGATCACGATGATAGTACTAACAGAACATCTTTGTTTATAGACATTCTGATTTGGTCTATAGAATCTGCTGTTCACTGACTCTAATAACCTCACCCAGCCTTTTGTAATCAATTGATGAATGAAGGTTTTGTGTCTTTCCAAGAAGTTACTGAAACTGAGCTCCTGAACCTGCCTTCGGTTACAACCTGGACTCAGGGATAGAAGTAACATAATAAATGCAAATCTGTCTCCCTCCATTTAGATATCACATTTTCATTTAGGTACAAAAAAAAGTATTTGTCACATGCTTCATAGACAACAGGTGTAGACTAACAGTGAAATGCTTACTTACGGGTCCTTTTCCAACAATGCAGACTTAAGTACAAGATACAAATATATTTTTAGAAATAGTGACACATGGAATAATTAATAAAAATAATGAGTAAAAGTAACATGGCTACACACTGAGTGTACAAAACATTAGGAACACCTGCTCTTTCTATGATATGACTGACCAGGTGAATCCAGGTGAAAGCTATGATCCCTTACATCAAGAACTACACCACTGCTGTTAAAAAAAAGGTTTGTATCAAGAATGGCCCACCACACACAGGTCATCCAGCCAACCTGACAATTGTGGGAAGCACAATTGTCAATATGGACCAGCATCCCTGTGGAAAGCCTTGTCCATGCTCCAAAAAATTGAGACTGTTCTTAGGGCAACAGGGTGTGCAACTCAATATTAGAAAGGAGTTCATAATGTTTCGTACAGAGGGAATATAAAAAAACATGGCTGTGTACAGGAAGTAACATTACCGAGTCGATGTGCAGGGGTATGAGGTAATTGAGGTAGCTGTATACTGTACATAGGTAAAGTGAATAGCAGCAGCGTATGTGGTGAGTGTGAAAGTGTGTGTGTGTGTGTGTGTGTGTGTGTGTGTGTGTGTGTGTGTGTGTGTGTGTGTGTGTGTGTGTGTGTGTGTGTGTGTGCGTGGCTTCAGTATGCATGTGTGCATCAGTGGAGGATCCTCAGATGAGGAAGGGGAGGATCATCCTCCTTAAGGAATACAAATAAAAATAGTGAAACATTGAAAAAGTTATCCTTTTTAGAAAACGTAAACAAAAATGTATTAAAACACACTGTGTTGCAATGAAGGTCTACAGTAACCTCAACAGCATTCTGTAGGATAGCACCATGGTGTAGCTGGAGGACAGCTAGTTTCCGTCTTCCTCTGGGTACATTGACTTCAATACAAAATCTAGGAGGCTTGTGGTTCTCACCCCCTTCCATAGGCTTAAGCAGTAATTATGACAACTTCCGGAAGATGTCCTCCAACCTATCAGAGCTCTTGCAGCATGAACTGACATGTTGTCCATCTAATCAAAGGATCAGAGAATTAATCTAGCACTGAAAGCATAAACTACAGCTAGCTAGCACTGCAGTGCATAAAATGTGGTGAGAAGTTGACTCAAAGAGAGAGAAGACAATAGTTTAACAGTTTTGAACAAATTCATTCATTCAAAAATGAAGGAGAAACAAGAGAGAGAGAGAGCTAGCTATATTTTGATGTCTTTTTTTCACTTTCACTTTCACTTACTTAGCTAGTGAATGCAGCTAGCTAGTTTAGCCTACTCAAACACCCGGCTCAAACAGAGAGGGATGCTATGTTAGCTAGCCGGCTATGACTATCCAACACTGGAACCCTTGCTGACTGTGCACTGTACTGGATGATTGTAGCGAGTTTATTAACATGTTAGTTCTAGTAGCTATGTTGATGTTAAAACCTGACACTAATTAGCATAACGCAGCGGACATAAATATTCCTAGAAAGTATTCCTATTCATGAATATCACAAGTGAAATATATTGAGACACAGCTTAGCCTTTTGTTAATCACCCTGTCATCTCAGATTTTCAAAATATGCTTTACAGCCAAAGCTAGACAAGCATTTGTGTAAGTTTATCGATAGCCTAGCATAGCATTTTGTCCAGCTAGCAGCAGGTAACTTGGTCATGGAAATCAGAAAAGCAATCAAATTAAATTGTTTACCTTTGATGATCTTCGAATGTTTTCACTCACGAGACTCCCAGTTAGATAGCCAATGTTCCTTTTTTTCAAAAATGTTATTTTTGTAGGCGAAATAGCTCCGTTTGTTCTTCACGTTTGGCTGAGAAATCGCCCCGAAATTGCAGTCACAAAAACACCGAAAAATATTCCAAATTAGCTCCATAATATCGACAGATACATGGCAAACGTTGTTCATAATCAATCCTCAAGGTGTTTTTAAAATATCTATTCGATAGTATATCCACCGGGACAATTAGTTTTTCAGTAGGACCGATTGGAATAATGGCTACCTCTGTATTTTACGCGAGAATCACTCTGGGAGCATCAGGTGACCACTTGTGCAATGTAGCCGCTTACGAGTATTCTTCAACATAAATGCGTGAAACTACGTCACAATGCTGTCGACACCTTGGGGAATACAGAGAAAAGGTAATCTGGTTGATAGCCCATTCACTGCTCAATAGGGACGCATTGGAACGCAGAGCTTTCAAAACATGAGGCACTTCCGGATTGGATTTTTCTCAGGCTTTCGCCTGCAATATCAGTTCTGTTATATTCACAGACAATATTTTTACAGTTTTGGAAACTTTAGAGTGTTTTCTATCATAAGCTGTCAATTATATGCGTATTCTAGCATCTTGTCCTGACAAAATATCCCGTTTACTACGGGAACGTTATTTTTCCAAAAATGAAAATACTGCGCCCTAGTCACAAAAGGTTGTTAATATGGTGACAACGATATAGGCTGTGTGTAGCGGTTAGTGGTTATGATATGAAGATTTGTCATGGAAAGTTTTTTTCACCTGGTCACAGAAAGCTGATGTGTTGTGCACTGAAGTCCACAAGCGCAGGGAAAAGGGGAGAGCGTGTAGATGCGAGAAGGAATAGAACGATCAAAGTGATCATGCTGTTATGTGGCTGCTATGAAAGTGCAATGTGTTTGCGTGTGATCAGGGGTCTATTCATTCTGACGATTCTGTTGAAAAAAAATCTTAAATTGATGTATACGGAACGAAAAGGGGGTAAACATACCTGAATTTTTCCACTTGTAACTGTTGAACTAATGATTACACCCTAGATCAGCTAGACGCAGGCAAGAGTGTGCAAGGCGTTATTGAATGTGTCAATGTCTGTCACCTTGTGCACCTACGTTGTAAACTTTAATTCATAGGCTAGGTTGTAGCAACCTCACGATGGGTATAGGGAAAATTCAAGTGTCATGTACAGTGGTATCCTAAACCTATCTACGTTACATTGAGCTGGGTGAGTGGAATAGGAATGACAGTCATCCAATATGCTGTAATAGAAATAAGGTCATGGCACACCAATATTGTTATCTTCCTCCCTCATCTGAAACATCACTGACCTCCACTGGTGTGCATGTGTGCGTGTGTGCGTGTGTGCGTGTGTGCGTGTGTGTGTGTGTGTGTGTGTGTGTGTGTGTGTGTGTGTGTGAGATTTGGACTCTAGTCACGTGACTTGGTCTAGATTCTACACAAGTTGCAAACACTTGCCACTCGACTTGGACTTCAGCATCTATGACTCCTGACTTAACTTGGACATGAGCTGTATGACTGGAGAGACTTGATTTGTCAACTTGTGCACTATGTAGTCTATCTGTAGTTTATATCAGAGTGCAGCAGGTTCTCTGCCTGTCCTCTGGTATTTATTTAGCAAACTAGACAACACATCATTCAAGAACTCTTCACAGAAATGTTGCAGCTGCCTACACGTAAACTCTATGGGAAGAAAACAAGACGATTTCTCAGTCTGATCAACTAGGCTACTAATAACAACCACTTCTCCATAGGCACCCTGTCCCCTCTTGCCATTCAGGAAGTGAAGTGGTAATGTTATGTAGCCTATTTATATACCCATCTATTTGTGTTGGGAGCAGTTGCGATTTTAGCATGTAAATCTTGGTGTGGTAAAAAAAATAAAAGTGGGATGCATGCCAGCAAAGCCACTACACTACACTAAACAATACATTAATTGCAATATATCGATGACAAACGGTGCCCACAATCTGTTAGGGCCTACATAAAGCTTCCCCAACAGCAGAGTCCCAACAGCAGTCCCAACACCTTACACCTGCTACACTTGGTGATCAGTGGGGCCTTGTCTGGCAGCGAAACAGTTAATTCAGCATCATTTACTGCCTTTAAAAAAAACATTGCTGATATGGCTGACTTGCTGTTTCTACTGACAATTGAAATGTACAAACTATGGCATAAGGGACGACAAGCGGATAAGAGGCAATCTGTAAGACATGAATGAGCAAGCTAGGGTGGACATGGTCATATAACTATCTATTCAGCACTTTTGAAATGTACAACAACAGAATTCAGAACATGGGCCGTTCTTACAGTGTTATCCCTGTACACCAAGTCAGATCCATAAGATAAATAAAGGGCTCATATAAGAACAATGGAAGCTCTTACAATATTCAATGATTACACTTCTCAAAAACAGATTATAGGCTACACGTGCACCACCAAGTCAGAACAGTAGGCGGAATTAAGAGGTGAAATTAGACCAAATTATTAGGGTGAGGAACATAGGCTACTAACAGCTTACTACACAACATACACTTAGTATAACTTTCTTCGCTACAGTATACATATCTCCCTGGCATATTACATAATTTATGCTGAAGCATACAAGACATGTTTGGACTCACAATGTTATGCTGTGCTCACTTGAAGCGGTCCTTCATGGGCAAATGTTGTCATCAAAGTCTGGCATTCTCTGGATTTATGGTGTCCTAGGAACTCTAAGAAAAAAAAGTTTAATCATAATGACGTCAGTGATCTTCCGGTCGTAGCTCTAGAAAGAGGCCCGTGTTCCCAATTTACAATTCCAAGTTAGATGGAAGATCAAAACAAATGTTCCCAGTTGTAGCTCATTTTTCCAGAGTTCCCAGTTTTCTTGAACTAACTAAAGTCAGATTTTGCAGGTCAGAGTTAATAGTTGTTTTGAGTGTGGCACAAATCATGCTTCATTGACAGAATGGCCAATGTTTATTAGTTAGACTTTTAAACTAGGAAAAGATGCCCTTATGGTGGACTTAGGACCACACAGCAACTCCACTGAATAGCAGGCTAATGATTGCTTTACAATGCTTGCAGTTAGCCACTGATTCCTTCCAAGCCACTCATTGTTGAATTTGCAATTACCAACTTGTTGTGTAATGCTTTTTGTTTTTTTTACAACTGTTTTTATTGACATTTTCTTTCACAGTAACAATAAAATATTGTAATGAAATATAGTATATTCGACATGTTTTCATACATTCGATATGCCATGGGAACATGCTATTTAAATGAGGTAGGAATGTGTTAGCGCATACGAAAATATACAATTCTTAATTAATACTTTCATAACAAAACATACACTACCGTTCAAAAGTTTGGGGTCATTTAGAAAAATCCTTGTTTTAAAACTAAATCAATTTTTTCGTCCTTTAAATTAACATCTTATTGATCTGAAATACAGTGTAGACATTGTTAATGTTGTAATTGACTATTGTAGCTAGAAACGGCAGATTTTTTTATGGAATATCTAGAGTTGAAGTCGGAAGTTTACATGCACCTCAGCCAAATACATTTAAACTTTAAGTTTTTCACAATTCCTGACATTTAATCCTCGTAAAAATGATCTGTCTTAGGTCAGATAGGATCAACACTTTATTTTAAGAATGTGAAATGTCAGAATAATAGTAGAGAGAATAAATTATTTCAGCTTTCCCAGTAAGTCAGAAGTTTGCATACACTCAATTAGTATTTGGTAGCATTGCCTTTAAATTGTTTAACTTGGGTACAAATGTTTTGGGTAGTCTTCCACAAGCTTCCCACAATAAGTTTGATGAATTGTGGCCAATTCCTCCTGACAGAGCTGGTGTAACTGAATCAGGTCACCATAAATGGTTGGCGTGTCTAAACACATATTGGACACAATTTGAGGGATTTTAAATGATATTATTAGTAACCAATCAGATCAGTAACCAATCAGATCAATAGGACTTTAGATGTTTTCAAAGGCCTCCTTGCTCACACAATCTTTTTCAGTTCTGCCCACAAATTTTCTATAGGATTCAGGTCAGGTCTTTGTGATGGCCACTCCAATACCTTGAATTTGTTGTCCTTTGGCCATTTTGTCACAACTTTGGAAGTATGTGTGGAGTCATTGTCCATTAGGAAGACCCATTTGTGACCAAGCGTTAACTTCCTGACTGATGTCTTGAGATGTTGCTTCAATATATCCACATCATTTTCCAGCCTCATGATGCCATCTATTTTGTGAAGTGCACCAGTCCCTCCTGCAGGAAAGCACCCCCACAACATGATGCTGCCACCCCCGTGCTTCACGGTTGGGATGGTGTTCTTCGGCTTGCACGCCTCCCCTTTATCCTCCAAACATAACGACGGGAATTATTAGTAAATGTTTCCTAAAGCATCTTCACAGGGTCCTTTGCTGTTGTTCTGGGATTGATTTGCACTTTTCACAACAAAGTAATTTAATCTCTAGGAGACAGAACGCGTCTCCTTCCTGAGCAGTATGAGGGCTACGTGGTCCCATAGGGTTTATACTTGCATACTATTGTTTGTACATATGAACGTGGTCCTTCAGGCGTTTGGAAATTGCTCCCAAGGACGAACCACACTTGTGGAGGTCTACAATTTTTTTTCTGAGGTCTTAGCTGATTTCTTTCTATTTTCCCATGATGTCAAGCAAAGAGGCACTGAGTTTGAAGGTAGGCCTTGAAATACATCCACAGGTACACCTCCAATTGACTCAAATTATGTCAATTAGCCTATCAGATGCTTCTAAACCATAACATCATTTTCAGGAATTTTCCAAGCTGTTTATAGGCACAGTCAACTCAGTGTACACTTCTGACCCACTGGAATTGTGATACAGTGAATTATAATGTGAAACAGTGAAATAATCTGTCTGTAAACAATTGTTGAAAAAATTACTTGTGTCATGCACAAAGTAGATGTCCTAACCGACTTGCCAAAACTATAGTTTGTTTTGGTTGAAAAATTAGTTTTAAGGACTCCAACTTAAGTGTATGTAAACTTCCGACTTCATCTGTAACTCTATGGCAGCACCCAAGGAGCCAGAATTTTAGAGCTCTACCCTTAGACTTGGCCATGACATATTGTCCCCTTGAGTGACAGAACACTAAGCCAATCACTGTACAATGCTCCATGATTTCTGCTGGCTTGCCGCACCACAGAAGGCACTGAGCTAGGCTGAAACACAATTTTTTTTACTAAAAAAAAACATTAAAGAGACCATGTTTGTATGTGGCTTTATGAAAATATCTTAGGGCTAGGCCACTTTTTTTCTCAATTTCCACCTGAATGACGTGCCCAAAGTAAACTGCCTGTTGCTCAGGCCCTGAAGCCAGGATAAATATATAATTGGTACCACTGGAAAGAAAACACCTTGCAGGTTGTAGAAATGATAAAATAATGTAGGAGAATATAACACAATAGACATGGTAGGAGAAAATCCAATGAAAAACCAACGTGATTTTTTTTTTGAGAGACCATGCTCTTACAATGGCAGGTGTAAGGGAATAAGGAAAATTAGCTCTCAGGATGCAATTCCTATGGCTTCCACAGGGTGTCAGCAGTCTATGTTCAAGGTTTCCGGCTTGTAACTTCAAAAACAAATAAGAAATATCACTTTAAGTACAGGGACGCAGTCTGGAAATTCGTGTTTGCGCAAGTGATGAAGACAGGACGCACCTGCTGGAATCAGTTTCCTACTGAACATGCTTCTTTCCGTAAGAAATATTATAGTTTGATTACATTTTAGGGCATCTGAGGAGTAGATAGAAACGTATTTTGACTTGTTGAACCAAAGTTTAGGGGTAGATTTTGGATTGTTTCAAATCGATGGCACCAACTAAACTGACTTTTTGGGATATAATGAAGGATCTTATCTAACAAAACAACACTACATGTTATAGCTGGGACCCTTTGGATGACAAATCAGAGGAAGATTTTCAAAAAGTAAGCAAATATTGAATCACTAAAATCCAGAAAATCACATTCTAGGATTTTTAATGAATTTATTTGCAAATTATGGTGGAAAATAAGTATTTGGTCAATAACAAAAGTTTATCTCAATACTTTGTTATATACCCTTTGTTGGCAATGACAGAGGTCAAACGTTTTCTGTAAGTCTTCACAAGGTTTTCACACACTGTTGCTGGTAATTTGGCCCATTCCTCCATGCAGATCTCCTCTAGAGCAGTGATGTTTTGGGGCTGTTGCAGGGCAACACAGACTTTCAACTTCCTCCAAAGATTTTCTATGGGGTTGAGATCTGGAGACTGGCTAGGCCACTCCAGGACCTTGAAATGCTTCTTACGAAGCCACTCCTTCGTTGCCCGGGCGGTGTGTTTGGGATCATTGCCATGCTGAAAGACCCAGCCACGTTTCATCTTCAATGCCCTTGCAGATGGAAGGAGGTTTTCACTCAAAATCTCACGATACATGGCCCCATTCATTCTTTCCTTTACACGGATCAGTCGTATTGGTCCCTTTGCAAAAAAACAGCCCCAAAGCATGATGTTTCCACCCCCATGCTTCACAGTAGGTATGGTGTTCTTTGGGTGCAACTCAGCATTCTTTGTCCTCCAAACACAAAGATTTGAGTTTTTACCAAAAAGTTATATTTTGGTTTCATCTGACCATATGACATTCTCCCAATCTTCTTCTGGATCATCCAAATGCTCTCTAGCAAACTTCAGACGGGCCTGGACATGTACTGGCTTAAGCAGGGGGACACGTCTGGCACTGCAGGATTTGAGTCCCTGGCGGCGTAGTGTGTTACTGATGGTAGGCTTTGTTACTTTGGTCCCAGCTATCTGCAGGTAATTCACTAGGTCCCCCCGTATGGTTCTGGGATATTTGCTCACCGTTCTTGTGATTATTTTGACTCCACGGGGTGAGATCTTGCGTGGAGCCCCAGATCGAGTGAGGTTATCAGTAGTCTTGCATGTCTTCCATTTCCTAATAATTGCTCCCACAGTTGATTTCTTCAAACCAAGCTGCTTACCTATTGCAGATTCAGTCTTCCCAGCCTGGTGCAGGTCTACTATTTTGTTTCTGGTGTCCTTTGACAGCTCTTTGATCTTGGCCATAGTGGAGTTTGGAGTGTGACTGTTTGAGGTTGTGGACAGGTGTCTTTTATACTGATAACAAGTTCAAACAGGTGCCATTAATACAGGTAACGAGTGGAGGGCAGAGGAGCATCTTAAAAAATAAGTTACAGGTCTGTGAGAGCCAGAAATCTTGCTTGTTTGTAGGTGACCAAATACTTATTTTCCACCATAATTTGCAAATAAATTCAATAAAAATCCCACAATGTGATTTTCTGGATTTTTTTTCTCATTTTGTCTGTCATAGTTGAAGTGTACCTATGATGAAAATTACAGGCCTCGCTCATCTTTTTAAGTGGGAGATCTAGCACAATTGGTGGCTGACTAAATACTTTTTTGCCCCACTGTATATATTTATATTGTTTGCAAACTGATTTGTGACACGTATTAATGACAAAATAACATGCAAAACAGGCAAGCCCCCCCAAAACATATTATTATTTTTTGCAAAAAAATGTGGGCTATGCCCCACCTGCCCTGAATGACGGGTAAATACTGGTTAGGAGAAAATGTGTATGTGATCAAATTTGGTTTAGGCTATATTCAAACTTGGGCTGGCTGGCTAGGCTACCTTGACCTTTTAAATTCAAAATGCTAAACTGAAATTAATCAATCACAATACTGATTACATAAATAGACTGTGTGATGCAAACCTGCATAAAGCAATCTCAGCCCTTTGAGTTCCATTGTCCAATTGCAGTGTTTGTGTCTGTGTAAAGGAACGTCTAGTTTTCAAATATAACTCATATTAACAAGTACAAGGTTACTGCATATTTACAGGGTTTTCATCCTCCCAAGGGCCAAAATGTCATTAAATTGATGTGACCTGTTTAGAAAATATACAGTTGAAGTCGAAAGTTTACATACACCTTAGCCAAATACATTTAAACTCAGTTTTTCACAATTCCTGACATTTAATCCTAGTAAAAATTCCCTGTCTTATGTCAGTTAGGATCACCACTTTATTATAATAATGTGAAATGTCAGAATAATACTAGAGAGAATGTTTTATTTCAGCTTTTATTTCTTTCATCACATTCCCAGTGGGTCAGAAGTTTACATACACTCAATTAGTATTTGGTAGCATTGCCTTTAAATTGTTTAACTTGGGGCAAACGCTTAGGGTAACCTTCCACAAGATTCCCACAATAAGTTGGGTGAATTTTGGCCCCTTCCTCCTGACAGAGCTGGTGTACCTGAGTCAGGTTTTTAGGGCTCCTTGTGTTGTTCTGAAATTATTTCTCAAGTGTTTTATATTTTTGTATTGGCTAACACATTCCTACGTAATTTAATAAGCCATTTTGCCACAACTTTGGAAGTATGCTTGGGGTCGTTGGCCATTTGGATGACCCATTTTAGAACAAGCTTTATGGCAAGAACTCCACCCCCCCATTCAGCTGAAAAGGTGGCGCAGGGAATTCAAAAATAATATTTCGAACTATTTAACTTTCACACATTAACAAGTCCAATACCTCAAATGAAAGATAAACATCTTGTTCATCTACCCATCATGTCCGACTTTTAAAATGTTTTACAGCAAAAACACAACATATATTTATGTTAGACCACCACCAAATCAAAGGAAAAACGCAGCCATTTTTTCCAGCCAAAGATAAAATCACAAAAGCAGGATTAGAGATAAAATGAATCACTAACCTTTTGAAAATCTTCATCAGATGACACTCATATGACATGTTACACAGTACATTTATGTTTTGTTTGAAAATATGCATATTTATATCCACAAATTTCAGTTTACATTGACGCCATGTTCAGAAATTCCTCCAAAATGTCCGGAGGAATTATAGAAAGCTACGCCAGATAACAGAAATACTCATCATAAACTTTGACTAAAGATACATGTTCTACGTATAATTAAAGATACACTGGACCTTAATGCAACCGCTGTATCAGATTTTTTAAAAACGTTACGGAAAAAGCCTAGCATTGCAATAATCTGAGACGGCGCTCAGACGTAAAAGTATTTCTCTGCCATGTTGGAGTCAACAGAAATACGAAATTACAACACAAATATTCCCTTACCTTTGATGATCTTTCATCAGAATGTAGTGTAAGGAGTCCTAGTTCCACAATAAATTGTTGTTTTGTTCCATAATGTCCAATACTAGTGTCCAAGTAGCTGCATTTGCTATCACTTTCAGCACACGTGCCCAAAAACTGACTGCTGGTCAAGGATAACTCGCACGAAAACTTCCAAAAGATATATTCCAGGTCGAATAAACTGGTCAAACTGAGTAGAGAATCAATCTTCAGGATGTTATTATCATATATATCCAATAACGTTCCAACCGGATCATACGTTTTCAGCTGGAGCCAAATGGAACGGCGGTAGCACCCACAGAGAAATGCGCCACAGGAAAATGGCATTCTGTCGGGACACTGACTTTTTCCCCTCCCATTAGGTCAAAGTTCACAGCAAATGCTCCATTCCACTTTCTACTGAATGAGGACATCTAGTGGAAGGCGTAGGAAGTGCTACCAGATCCACATCTTGTTGGGAAAGGAGGGGGCGATGAGTCAAAGTTGTCCCAACTTTCAGGATTTCACTTCTTGTTTGGAAGATTGCCTGCCCTATGAGTTCTGTTATACTCACAGACATAATTCAAACAGTTTTAGAAACTTCAGAGTGTTTTCTATCCAATAGTAATAATAATATGCATATATTAGCAATCTAGGACAGAGTAGGATGCAGTTCACTATGGGCACGCAATTCATCCAAAGTGAAAATACTGCCCCCTATCCTCAACAAGTTTTAACTTCCTGACTGATGTCTTCAGATGTTGCTTCAATATATCCACATAATTTTCCTGCATGATGCCATCTATTTTGTGAAGTGCACCAGTCCCTCCTGCAGGAAAGCACACCCACAACATTATGCTGCCATCCCCGTGCTTCACGGTTTGACTTGCAAGCCTTCCCTTTTTCCTCCAACATAACAATGGTCATTATGGCCAAACAGCTCTACTTTTGTTTCAACAGACCAGAGGACATTTCTCAAAAAAATACAATCTCTGTCCCTGTGTGTAGTTGCAAACCGTAGCCTGGCTTTTTTGTTGCGAAGCAGTGGCTTCTTCCATGCTGAGCGGCCTTTCAGGTTATGTCGATATAAGACTCGTTTTACTGTGGATATTGATACTTTTGTACCTGTTTCCTCGAACATCTTCACAAGGTCCTTTGCTGTTGTTCTGGGATTGATTTGCACTTTTCGCACCAAAGTACGTTCATCTCTAGGAGACAGAACGCGTCTCCTTCCTGCGTGGCATGACGGCTGCGTGGTACCATTTTCTGAGGTATTGGCTGATTCCGTCTGATTTTCCCATGATGTCAAGCAAAGAGGCACTGAGTTTGAAGGTTGGCCTTGAAATACATCCACAGGTACACCTCCAATTGACTCAAATTATGTCAATTAGCCTTTCAGAAGCTTCTAAAGCCATGACATAATTTTCTGTAATTTTCCAAGCTGTTTATAGGCACAGTCAATTTAGTGTATGTAAACTTTTGACCCAGTGGAATTGTGATAGGGTGAGTTATAAGAGAAATCATCTGTCTGTAAACAATTGTTGGAAAAATGACTTGTGTCATGCACAAAGTAGATGTCCTAACCGACTTGCCAAAACTATAGTTTGTTAATTAAAAGACATTTGTGCAGTGGTTGATAAACAAGTTTTAATGGCTACAACCTAAGTGTATGTAAAATTCCGACTTCAACTTCAATATTTTAGCAATTACATTTACTTTTGATACTTTTGATACTGAAACCAAATACTTTTCGACTTTTACTCAAGTAATATTTTACTGGGTGACTCACTTTTACTTGAGAAACTTTCTATTCAGGTATCTATCTATACTTTAACTTAAATAAGTCAGTTGGGTACTTTTTCCACCACTGGTGGCAGGTAGCCTAGTGGGAAAGAGTGTTACTGGGCCAGTAACAAAAAGGTAAATGGTTTGAATCTCAGAGCCGACTAGTTGGAAATTCTGTTGATGTGCCCTTGAGCAAGACACTTAAACCTAATTGCTCCTATAAGTTGTTCTGGATAAGAACGTCTACTAAATGACACAAATGTAAATTGGCCCCTTGCCCATATACAGTGGGGAGAACAAGTATTTGATACACTGCTGATTTTGCAGGTTTTCATATTTACAAAGCATGTAGAGGTCTGTCATTTTTTTACGTTTCCTGTAGTTCTCGACCAGGTTTGCACACACTGCAGAAGGGATTTTGGCCCACTCCTCCATACAGACCTTCTCCAGATCCTTCAGGTTTCGGGGCTATCGCTGGGCAATACGGACTTTCAGCTCCCTCCAAAGATTTTCTATTGGGTTCAGGTCTGGAGATTGGCTAGGCCACTCCAGGACCTTGAGATGCTTCTTACAGAGCCACTCCTTAGTTGCCCTGGCTGTGTGTTTCGGGTCGTTGTCATGATGGAAGACCCAGCCACGACCCATCTTCAATGCTCTTACTGAGGGAAGGAGGTTGTTGGCCAAGTTCTCACGATACAAGGTCCCATCCATCCTCCCCTCAATACGGTGCAGTCGTCCTGTCCCCTTTGCAGAAAATAATCCCCAAAGAATGATGTTTCCACCTCCATGCTTCACGGTTGTGATGGTGTTCTTGGGGTTGTACTCATCCTTCTTCTTCCTTCAAACACGGCGAGTGGAGTTTAGACCAAAAAGCTCTATTTTTGTCTCATCAGACCACATGACCTTCTCCCATTCCTCCTCTGGATCATCCAGATGGTCATTGGCAAACTTCAGACGGGCCTGGACATGCGCTGGCTTGAGCAGGGGGACCTTGCGTGCACTGCAGGATTTTAATCCATGGCGGCGTAGTGTGTTACTAATGTTGTTTTTTTGTGACTGTGGTCCCAGCTCTCTTCAGGTCAATGACCAGGTCCTGCCGTGTAGTTCTGGGCTGATCCCTCACCCTCCTCATGATCATTGATGCCCCACGAGGTGAGATCTTGCATGGAGCCCCAGACCGAGGGTGATTGACCGTCTTCATGAACTTCTTCCATTTTCTAATAATTGCGCCAACAGTTGTTGCCTTCTCACTAAGCTGCCTGCCTATTGTCCTGTAGCCCATCCCAGCCTTGTGGAGGTCTACAATTTTATCCCTGATGTCCTTACACAGCTCCCTGGTCTTGGCCATTGTGGAGAGGTTGGAGTCTGTTTGATTGAGTGTGTGGACAGGTGTCTTTTATACAGGTAACGAGTTCAAACAGGTGCAGTTCATACAGGTAATGAGTGGAGAACAGGAGGGATTCTTAAAGAAAAACGAACAGGTCTGTGAGAGCCGGGATTCTTACTGGTTGGTAGGTGCTCAAATACTCATGTCATACAATAAAATGCAAATTAATTACTTAAGAATCATACAATGTGATTTTCTGGATTTTTGTTTTAGATTCCGTCTCTCACAGTTGAAGTGTACCTATGATGAAAAAATACAGACCTCTACATGATTTGTAAGTAGGAAAACCTGCAAAATCAGCAGTGTATCAAATACTTGTTCTCCCCACTGTAAATATATTCTTACAACTACTAATGAAGCACTGTCAGACCCTATAGGGTCCTGATTTTTTCCAGGTTAGGTTACCAGATTAGGAAAAGCTCCAGGCCTCATGGAAAACAATCCTCTGGGGTCTGTGGCACCACATCTGCATCAGGGTGTCATCGGTCCCAGAAATCATTGCATTCTGGTTTCAAAGACTATGTGGTAGTGGGATGAAAAAAAGCGATGCAGTTTGTAAAACATGTGGGTCCAAAATTACTGATGCATTGCAATGAAATTGGCATAAAACATTTAACCATTGACTGTAAATCGCTTTGGATAAAATTGACTAAATTATATATTAAATTACTTGAGGACCCGAAACCCAATATGATGATCTTTTGACTTAACTAGACCTGAGCTTTGGAACTTTACTTTACTTGAGACCTGCCCACTATTAGTTGTGACTTGACTCGAGACTCGAAGGTTAAGATTTGAGACTTGCTTAGGACTTGTAAAAATTGTGACTTGGTCCCATCTCTGGTGGATGTAGTTTGTGTGTTTGTGTGTGTCTCTGTGTGTGCGTTGGGGTATCAGTGTAAGTCTGTGTGATATGTTATGTTTGATACACAAATTACAATCCGTAAAATATTTTAGAGAATTGCAATTCGTATGATATGTTACGATGCCGCTTTGTTGTGACTAACGTTAGCCAGACTAGGGTTAGGGGTTAAAGTTAGGGTTAAGGGTTAAGGTTAGGGATTAGGGTTAGGAGTTAGGGTTAGGGGTTAAGGTTAGGAGAAGGGTTAGATAATATGTTAAGTAGTTGCAAAGTAGCAGAAAAGTACTGTGTAGTTGCAAAGTTGCTAATTAGCTAAAGTTGCCTGTGAAGTGACCTACTATGTTACATCTTGTCTTTGTGGCTGTAGGTTAGGTTACAGTGAAAA
The DNA here is from genome assembly GCF_045791955.1 of Oncorhynchus clarkii lewisi. Taxonomy (NCBI): domain Eukaryota; kingdom Metazoa; phylum Chordata; class Actinopteri; order Salmoniformes; family Salmonidae; genus Oncorhynchus; species Oncorhynchus clarkii. Next base: position 19,733,252 of record NC_092177.1, read on the forward strand.
ATGCTTAACCCTTGTCCACTGAGAACCTTTCAACACAGTATGTTTCATGCCAATGGCTATCATCACTGTAGGCCACCGAGGGAGTTTCAATGAAAGGCCATTGCCAAGAATTTTCCAGATCCAGGATTAATGGGTAAGGCCACTGAAGCCTTTCAATTCAAACCGTTCAATGTGACATTTTCGTAAAATATCTCTCAATCTAAGCTTAGAGAGATCCATAGAGATCCCTCTACTGGGGAGATGGGTATTTGGGACTAAATCCTCCCAGAGACAGACGATCATTATCTTTGAGTTTCACAGTCCAAGTGCACAGTAAAATAAGAGACAGAAGTTATACTACCAAAAAAAGTGGCACTGGAAGCTCAAACGTTTTCTGAATGCACCATTGAATTAGAATGAAACTACAGTGGAGTTTTGAAGCTTGAACAGTGTGCTAATAATTGAGTCTACCTAAAGCTCTACTTCGACTTTCACTCTCTAGAAGAAACAGGTTTGAAAGGTTTCCACACAGTTGCTGGCTTGATGATAACGAACTCTATGTGTAACCAAGCTACACATCTGCTGTATTCAGACTCTCTCGTGGGCTGAAGTACCTCATCCCACTAAATCATCCCACGACTACAAGCATGTTCACGTATAGATAATTCATTGCAAGAGGACACTTTACTTCCACATCAAGCTTGACCAATGACTCAGAAATGCACTGGACTGAGAATAAAAGCCTTTAAAGCGTTTGACTCTCTGTGCAAAGTGATTGGCTCCTGACTGGGAGATCTCCTCTACCTGACAAAATAGCTTATTTTAATCTTTGAGTACTGTACATCTTTAATGTGTTGACAGCCCTCACAGGGACAGTAACACAACAGAGGTGAATTACCTGATTGGGTCGTCTATACCCTCCCTCCCTCCCTCCTCCCATACCCTCCCTCCCTCCCTCCTCCCATACCCTCCCATGGCTGACACATGTAATCTGTTCTGTGGTTAACTGCATGAAAGTGATGGCATGCCATAATCACATGTGTTCACCTGCTTTCACTAATTGTGTTAGAAGCTAGGAATTTTGGTTGAGAACCAGAAAATGAAATGGCTTTCTTTTGAATTGCCAGCTCATTGAATCATAATACTTCAAGTCAAATGTTATTTGTCACATGCATCAAATACAACAGGTGTAGACCTTAACCAAAATAGATTTTAAAAAGTATGTAAGAACATTTTGCTAAATGAACTAAAGGAAAAACAGTAGCACAATAAATTAACAATAACGAGGCTATATACAAGGGGTACTAGTACCGGGTCAATGTGCTGGGATACAGGTTAGTCTAAGTAAATTGAGGTAATATGTTCCTGTAGGTAGGGGTAAAGTGACTATGCTAGGGAATAAACAGAGAGGAGCAGGAGCATGGGTGAAGGAATGTGAATACAGTACCAGTCAAATGTTTGGCCACACCTACTCATTCAAGGGTTATTATTTATTTTTGATTATTTTCTGAATTGTAGAATAATAGTGTAGACATCAAAACTATGAAATAACAAAACAAGTGTTAATCAAATCTAAATATATTTGAGATTCTTCAAAATAGCCACCCTTTGCCAGCTTGGTACACTCTTGGCATTCCCTCGACCAGCTTTATGAGGTAGTCACTTGGAATCCATTTAAATGAACAGGTGTGCCTTGTTAAAAGTAAATTAGTTTAATTTCTTTCCTTCTTAACACATTTGAGCTAATCAGTTGTGTTGTGACAAGGTAGGAGATGTATACAGAAGATAGGCCTATTTGGTAAAAGACCAAGTCCATATTATGGCAAGAACAGATCAAATAATAAAAGAGAAACGACAGCCCATAATTACTTTAAGACATGAATCTGGAAAATTTCAAGAACTTTGAAAGCTTCTTCAAGTGCAGTCGTAAAAGCCATCAACTGCTATGATGAAACTGGGGACCGCCATAGGATAGGAAGACTCAGAGTTACAGTACCTTTGCTGCAGAGGATAAGTTCATTAGCTACCAGCCTCAGAAATAGCAGCCCAAATAAATGCTTCACATAGTTCAAATAACAGACACATCTCAACATCAACTGTTCAGAGGAGACTACGTGAATCAGGCCTTAATGGTCGAATTCTGCAAAGAAACCACTACTAAAGGACACCAATAATAGGAAGAGATTTGCTTGGGCCAAGAAACACGAGCAATGGACAGTAGACCAGTGGAAATCTGTCCTTTGGTCTGATGAGTCCAAATTGGAGATTTTTGGTTCCAACCGCTGTGTATTTATAAGACGCAGAGAAGGTGAACAGATGATCTCTGCATGTGTAGTTCCCACTGTGAAGCACGGAGGAGGAGGTGTGATGGTGTGGGGGTGTTTTGCTGGTGACACTGTCAGTGATCTATTTAGAATTCAAGGCACACTTAACCAGCATGGATACAACAGCTTTCTGCAGCGATACACCATCCCATCTGGTTTGTGCTTACTGGGACTAAGACAATGACCCAACACACCTCCAGGCTGTGTAAGGGCTATTTGACCAAGAAGGATAGTGATAGTCTGCTGCCTCAGAAAACATGGCCTCCACAATCACCTGACCTCAACACATTTGAGATGGTTTGGGATAAGTTGGACCGTAGAGTGAAAGAAAAGCAGCCAACAAGTGCTCAAACATTTGACTGGTACTGAATGTGTGTGTGTGGCATCAATATGCATGTGTATGTGTTTTGTGCGTGTCCGTGTGTATGTGTTGTAGAGTCAGTGTAGCATGTATGAGTGTGTGGTTGGAGTCCAGTGAGTGTAAATCAAGCTTGTGCAAGAGTTAGTGCACAAAATGATAATAAGTCCGGGTAGCCATATGATTAACTGTTCAGCAGTCTTATGGCTTGGGGGTTTGAGTTTGAGTTTATTTTATTTTTAAAGGGACAGTGCACATTAATCAACGTTTCAGTAAATGTGCCGGTTTTAGCCAGCCGGCTAATTTTAAACCGCAGTCCCTTGGGCAGGTTATTAAAAACAATTACAATATAGACAATAGCAACACAGGACAAGCAAGACGTAGCATTACAGACATAGCAACATAGAACAAAAAGCAACAAGACAAAATTCATAAAAGCAACAAAGTTTTTCCACACCTCACAAGCTACAGACAACAGACAACATGGAAAGCAGCAACACACAGCTAGGGACCATGTTCACTAAATCTGATTGACCTTCATCCATGTCTTCAAGCATTTTGTGAAAGTGTAATATGTGGTGCAGTTATGTGTGTCTGATGGCAGTGTATTCCAGACATGGGTAGCTCTCACAGAGAAAACAGATTTAAGGGAACTATACAGTCACCTCTCATGGCAGACCTTGTGGATCTGCTGCCATATGTTTGGGTTTTCTGTTTAACAAAAATACTGAGTGGAGGGGGACCAGGCCATTTAGGATCTTGAATACAAGACATGCATAAGATTTTCCCAACTCAGGAGCTCATGCTTTCTGAGGATGTAACAGTGGTGATGGCTATTGGGCTTCCTATCAAGCGACTTTGAGAGCCTGTTTGTAGACAGACTGAATAGGTCTTAATGTTGTACAGCAAGCTTGGGCCCAACTAGTCAAGCAGTATGTTAAGTGGGGGAGTATCATATATTTTAAGTACAGCTTTGCTACTGTAGAAGCTCCGGTACCGCTTGCCGTGCGGTTGCAGAGAGAACAATCTATGACTTGAGTGGCTGAAATCGTTGACAAGTTGACCTTAATGATCACAGTCAATGGGTGATTCATCATCCTGGGTTACCCTACCTGCAACATGGAGGAGGGCAGCACTTTCAGGGCAGTCATCTACTCATGGTTTCTTTGATTTGCATGAAGGGCTGGGGTCTAAACAAGCCCTTGAATACTGTAGGATAACTTCAAAGATAAAATACGGGGCTTAAGTGTCAGTGCTTATATCATTTTCAGCCTCATTGGTCAATTGATCTTGACCAGCCTCATCGTATTTCATCAAACTGCATGGAAACAATAAAAATTTGTCTGTGCATATCTTGTCTTTAAATGTCAGAGCAATAGGTGGAGAAAAGTCTACGTTGATCTGTGCTGAGCAAAACATTTTATTAATTACAAACATTGATTGATCAGAGGCTGTTGGTGAAGAGTATTGATTGGGTACTGTAAGTGCACTACATTGATCCAAACTGTACCCTCACACTTGACCCTGAACCTCCTCTCTGTCCCTGTACTCCTCGCTCCCTCTCTTGCCCCCTATCTCTCTCGCCAGAATTCAGTTAAAGTGCTTAGAAGATTGCAATGCATTTCCTGTCACGTTGTTTACATTGTGTTGGTTTGTCAACGTTGTTATGTTACTCCTCTGAAGCGCTAAACAGTTACTGAAAAACACTTGTGGATGACTTCAAAACCTTGTGAATAATTTCCCCCATCTAAACTTCCAAGGTCAGTTAGCGCAAGGACCTCCCCCTGAGGGGTGAGAAACCATTTACAGGGAGTAAATTAGTTTGCTTCAATTATCACATTATATTCAACCCATTATCACTAAATACTGACATACTTAGATAATTAGAAATTAATCCTCCATTTTTAAGCAAATTACCTTTGGACACAACAGAACACTGGATGAGAAAACAAAACAGTTTTTCATTATACATTTTTTCTTTCAATAACGTCATCTCTGAACCAAACAGAAACCAGAACCAAGACATTTCATGACACTTGGCTAGTGATTATATTTATAAAGATACAGGGCGAGAGCCAGATGCAGACACGTGAGGCAGATAGTTTGAATCTCTGATATTTATTATAAAATATGGGGCAGGCAAAAGACAGGTCGTGGACAGGCAAAAGATCATAAACCAGGGCAGAGTCCAGGAGGTACAGAGTGGCAGGCAGGCTCAGTGTCAGGGCAGGCAAAGGTCAGAACCGGGAGGACTAGAAAAACAGAGTCTTGTAAAAAGCAGGAGCACGGAAAAAATACGCTGGTTAACTTGACAAGACAAGACGAACTGGCAAAAGACAAACAGAGAACACAGGAATAAATACCCTGGGAATAATTGGGAAAACGGGTGACACCTGGAGGTGGGTGGAGACAATCACAAAGACAGGTGAAACAGATCAGGATGTTACAATATTAGTTTAATGAAAACATTTTGGCAGGCTTTGGAGATTAATCAATGGCCAGCCATGATCATAATAATCGTTATGATGTGGGATATCGCCATGTACCTCTGAAAGTCTGCTCTGAGAAATGGATGCCCAACCATATCATAATCATTTGGGAAATTCCACACTAGTGGTACATCTACTATGTTTCTTAAGAAAGAGGAATATCTCAGCATTTACCATGTTTCAAAACAGGAGATCATATCTTGTCTCTCCATTAGAAAGGCACCCAGTAATTTCTCTGCTGGTAAGACAACTTTGACAAAATTGACATGTTGTTATTGAAACAACCTACTGTCAGCTCGACTGAACTGACAAGTCATCATGAAATTGACATTTATGGTGACAGGGGCTCCTGTGGAGGGATGCCAAGGGGAGGACATGTCAGCAGCCTTTTTGTGAATACCGAATATACATTACCTCTCCTAAGCATTGCTATCACGCATACTAAAGCACTGAACTGTTTCTCTCACCGTCTTCAGAGAGGCCATCACCCAAGGCTTATGGTATGGATGCCTTGAGTAGAATGACATTTCAGTAACAATTCCTGTTCTTTCTATTGTCCTGTTCAATGGGTACTCAGTGTACTATAATCATGTCCCATTTCTACATCAGTTTGACTGTTCTGGTATGCTTATAGTCATCAACGTTAGCTTAAGAACACAATACTTTCCACAGTTTATCCGCTCTGCCCATTTCTCCTTTAGTCCATTGTCTTACAACACTATCTGAGCAGTACAGCTCACTACATTTAACAATGAACATCAAAAGTAAAGCACATTTGTCACTTGACCCAAAATGTTGCTTGTGAATAATAGAGTTATAGAAGCAGTACAACTGGAATACAGAAAGGCAAACAATGTCACTCCAACAGAGTAATGGCAGAGATAACGACACACGGCTCAGGAGAAATTTCACAGGAGAACGCCTTTTTGCATTTGCTTTCACTTATATTCCTATTAAAGTTCTAACTACACTACATTGTTTGTTATTGGATGAAACACATCATGGAACTCACCCTCTCGGTACCAGTTTCTGGTTTGAATGTAGAGTAGGTCTTCATGTTCTTGGCTGTGAGGTGCTTAACATGAAACAGTGGCAGAGAAGTCATATGTTCAGTAATACCTAATCATTTGAATACGATTTATTTCCAATAGAATTGCGCAATCATTTATTGGCATGGTGTCATTGAACTTGACAAGAAGCATGGTCCTGCAATTCAATAAAGGTAGCCTATGTGGTTGGAACCAATGAGAGTGCTGGCTTCATTATAAATGTCATATTACTCCTATAATTACGTGCTGTAAGCTGTTGAAAGCGCACATTTATGACTGTTCAGCTAGAGTTAAGGTCAATGACCAGAGTACATTTCAATATATTTGCATAAAATGTCCATATCAATCTATGCATGAATTTCATGTAATTAAGAAATCTATAACGCACACTGACTGTCACAATTACCATTTACACGGTCCCCTTGGATACAAATGTGTCATTATATTTAAAGTGTTAGAAGGGAGGTACAGGGTGGAGTGTAGAGTTTGAGATAGGCTTCGTGGTTTTTGAAAATACCGTACATGTAATTAATAATGTCATTCATTGTGCATAATCATGTATCTTTCTCTCTTTTCACTTCTCACCACTTATGCTAATATGGTTTGAAAGTCCAAAGTGTAAACAACTTACATTTCCTATCAAGACACGGCCTAGAAAATATAACAGATATAAACCCTAACCTTTATTCTAACCATAACCTTAACCATTACCCTATCCCTTATTCTAAACCTAACCCTAACCCCAACTCTAACCTTAGCAAGCAGTATTTGGATAGTCCGGATTGTCCACCTGTCATACTATCAACAAACTATCTGTTGATAAACAACTGACTATCTGTTGATAATATGAACATCTGTAGAGCATCTACAGATGGACAATCCGGACTATCCAAATAAAGTGTGACCGATATGAGATATGAAAATAACGGCATCTACAGAATAGAATATATCAAGCAAATCAATAGGTGTCACATCCTCACTTAATTAACCCCGTAGAGTGCATAAATCAAAATTACATAACAAAAAATCCTCATCAAAATCCGTCAGTTCAAAATAGAGATATATTTTTGTATTGGATGCGTCTCAATCCACTGCATCTGCGAGTGTCACACTTCCGCATTAGTGGTGAAAGGTGGCGGAACTAGAGTGGTGTTTGTCAGACCATGACATATCACGAAAGTCTTATCACGTAAACATCTGTAGCGTCTGAACGGTTTGACCTACAAACTATTATGACTCTCAAATCAAATTGTATTGATACACATATTTAGCAGATGTTATTGCGGGTGTAGCAAAATGCTTGTGTTCCTAGCTCCAACAGTGCAGTAATATCCAACAATTCACAACAATATACACAAATCTAAAAGTAAAATAATGGAACTAAGGAATATATAAATATTAGGATGAGCAAAGTTGTGGTGGCATTGACTAAACTACAGTAGAATAGAATACAGTATAAACATATGAAATGAGAAAAGCAGTATGTAAACATTGTTAAAGTGACTAGTGATTCCATGTCTATGTATATAGGGCAGCAGCCTCTAAGGTGCAGGGTTGAGTAACCGGGTGGTGGCCGGCTAGTGATGGCTATTTAACAGTCTGATGGCCTTGAGATGGAAGCTGTTTTTCAGTCTCTCGGTCCCAGCTTCGATGCACCTGTACTGATCTCGCATTCTGGATAATAACTGGGTGAACAGGCCGCAGCTTGGGTGGTTGATGTCCTTGATTATATTTCTGGCCTTCCTGTGACATTGGGTGCTGTAGGTGTCCCGTCGGTGATGCGTTTGGCAGACCACACCACACTCTGGAGAACCCTGCGGTTGCGGGCGGTGCAGTTGCCGTACCAGGCGGTGATACAGCCCGACAGAATGCTCTCAACTGTGCATCTGTAAAAGTTTTTGAGGGTCTTAGGGGCCAAGACAAATTTCTTCAGCCTCCTGAGGTTGAAGAGGCGTTGTTGGACCTTCTTCACCACACTGTCTGTGTGGGTGGACCATTTCAGATCATCAGTGATGTGTGTGCCGAGGAACATGAAGCTTTCCACCTTCTCCACTGCGGTCCCGTCAATGTGGATAGGGGCGTGCTCCCTCTGCTTTTTCCTGAAGTCCACGATCAGCTCCTTCATTTTGTTGACGTTGAGGGAGAGGTAATTTTCCTGGCACCTCTCAGCCAGGGCCTTTACCTCCTCCCTGTAGGCTGCCTCGTCATTGTTGGTAATCAGGCCAACTACCGTTGTGTTGTCAGCAAACTTGATGATTGAGTTGGATGCGTGTGTGGCCACGCAGTCATGGGTGAACAGGGAGTACAGGAGGGAGCTGAACACGCACCCTTGTTGGGCCCCTGTGTTGAGGATCAGTGAAGTGTAGGTGTTGTTTCCTACCTTCCCCACCTGGGGGAGGCCTGTCAGGAAGTCCAGGACCCATTTGCACAGGGTGGGGTTCAGACCCAGGGCCCTGAGCTTGAGGATGTGCTTGGAGGGTACAATGCTGTTGAAAGCATGAACAGTCAATGAACAGTCAATCAACAGCATTCTTACATAGGTGTCCCTATTGTCCAGGTGGGATAGGGCAGTATGCATTTCAATGGCAATTGCATCATCTGTGGATCTAAGCAAATTGAAGTGGGTCCAGGGTGTCAGGTAAAGAAGAGGTGATATGATCCTTAACTACCCTCTCAAAGCACCTGGGGGAGGCCTGTCAGGAAGACCAGGACCTATTTGCACAGGGTGGGGTTCAGACCCAGGGTCCTGAGCTTGATGATGAGCTTGGAGGGTACAATGCTGTTGAAAGCTGCGCTAGAGTCAATGAACAGCATTCTTACATAGGTGTCCCTATTGTCCAGGTGGGATAGGGCAGTGTGCAATTCAATGGCGATTGCATCATCTGTGGATCTAAGCAAATTGAAGTGGGTCCAGTGTGTCAGGTAAAGAAGAGGTGATATGATCCTTAACTACCCTCTCAAAGCACTTCATGATGACAGAAGTGAGCGCTACGTGGCCATAGTCATTTAGTTCAGTTACCTTTTCTTTCTTGGGTACAGGAACAATGGTGGACATCTTGAAGCAAGTGGGGACAGCAGACTGGGATAGGGAGAATGTGTCCGTAAACACTCCAGCCAGCTGGTCTGCGCATGCTCTGAGGACGGGCTAGGGATGCCGTCTGGGCCGGCAGCCTTGCGAGGGTTGACACGCTTAAATGTAGTAAGTAAGACAGACATGTAATGCTGGTGAGTTACTGTCGCTCTGATATACAAAAGTTATTTCCGGCTCTATGTAATAACACCAAAAACGTTCTAGGCTAATAGTGTGGGAAGGTACACGTAAAAAGTTGCATAGCAGCTAAACTGGAAAGTCTTTCCAGAAGAGTGGAGGCTGTTATAGCAGCAAATGAGAGACCAACTCCATATTAATGCCAATGATTTTGGAATGAGATGTTTGACGAGCAATTGTCACATATTTTTAGCCATGCGGTGTGCTTCCAGACACAAATGAGAGAACACCTCACAGCCTCGCTGGTTAGGCTGTTACATGTTATCTAGCGCGTTCGTGATTAACTATTACTTTCTTTGCCTACGTTTATTGAAACCGGTCATATTCAGCAGGTGTTGCACGTTCCCAAATTAATCTGTTAGTCTGCACTCTGGCACAAAGACGAGAGTGCTCTGAAGTCAGAGTAGATAGCCAGAGTGAATTTGTGAATGCAAGAGATATGCTAACTGGACAAAAGTCATTCAAGCTAACCAAATGAGACCTGCATCTCAGGCTGTATATAGCCACCAAAAACAATATGAGGGGAAAAAGTCAGTCACTTACCCACTCCTCCAATGACATGACATCCTCCTAGCATCTAGCTAGCTATCTAGCTAAAATTAGGCTCCATGTTTTTAGCTTGCTACATAAATAGATATGCTAGCCTATTAGCCGTGTTATTACTGACTTGTGATCATTGCCCTTGCTAGTTTGATTGTGTTGACATTCCCAGCCTTAGTTACATTCATCTGTTTTTGTCCAAAATATTGAGTCATTGAAACTGAAGCAGTGCATCCCGAATGGAGGCAGAAAACAATGTACCAGGCCAGCTGGGATTTACAACCTAGAAGCAATATTTTTTGAACTACCAAGAAATGTATTGGTGAATTATATTAATCATGCACTAAACTGCATCAGTATGTTCCACCAACAATGTCTTAGTGTACGTCATAGAATGTTGAGTAAAAAATAACCTATTTTAATAAAATCTCTTATACAGTTGGTTTCGGTTAAGACGGGATAAACTGTGTTCAATACCGGAGGAAAACAAAGTGTAGCGAGCTTTCAGTTCATGCACCTCTATTAAACAGTACACTTCACTCTACACTCATTCTGAACAGGGCTACTTCTTCATTACACAAAGGAAAAAACCTCAACCAATTTCTAAAGACTGTTGACATCCAGTTGAAGTGATAGGAACTGCAAACATATTTCTATTAAATCGGGCTTGCCATAGAAACCTAATGGAAAACAGATTGACCTCAACAAAAAAATTCCCTGGATGAATTGTGCTTGGGGTATCGCCTGCCAAATACGTTATGTTATTCTCACAGACATCATTCAAACACTCAGTGTTTTCTATCAAATACTACCAATTATATGCATATCCTAGCTTCTAGGCCTGAGTAGCAGGAAGTTTACTTTGGGTACCTCAGTCATCCAAACTTCGGAATACTGCCCTTTACCCCGAAGAAGTTAACTAGCAAGAACTTGAACGACTTTTGTCCAGTTTGCATATCTCTTGCGTTCACAAATTCTCAGCAAACTTATCATGTGTAAATATTTGTATGAACATAACAAGATTCAACAACTGAGACATAAACTGAACAAGTTCCACAGACATGTGACTAACAGAAATTGAATAATGTGTCCCTGAACAAAGCGGGGGTCAAAATCAAAAGTCACAGTCAGTATCTGGTGTGGCCACCAGCTGCATTAAGTACTGCAGTGCATCTCCTCCTCATGGACTGCACCAGATTTTCCAGTTCTTGCTGTGAGATGTTACCCCACTCTTCCACCAAAGCACCTGCAAGTTCCCTGACATTTCTGGGGGAAATGCCCTAGCCCTCACCCTCCAATCCAACAGGTTCCAGATGTGCTCAATGGGATTGAGATCTGGGCTCTTCGCTAGCCATATCAGAACACTGACATTCCTGTCTTGCATGAAATCACGCACAGAATGAGCAGTATGGCTGGTGGCATTGTCATGCTGGAGGGTCATGTCAGGATGAGCATGCAGGAAGGGTAACAGATGAGGGAGGAGGATGTCTTCCCTGTAACGCACAGCATTGAGATTGCCTGCAATGACAACAAGCTCAGTCCGATGATGCTGTGACACACCGCCCTAGACCATGACGGACCTTCCACCTCCAAATCAATCCCGCTCCAGAGTGCAGTCCTCGGTGTAGCGCTCATTCCTTCAGCGATAAATGCAAATCCGACCATCACCCCTGGTGAGACAAAACCTTGACTCGTCAGTGAAGAGCACTTTTTGCCAGTCCTGTCTGGTCCAGCAACGGTGGGTTTGTGCCCATAGGCGACATTGTTGCCGGTGAAGTCTGGTGAGGACCTGCCTCACAACAGGCCTACAAGCCCTCAGTCCAGTCTCAGCCTATTGTGGACAATCTGAGCACCGATTGAAGGATTGTGCGTTCCTGGTGTAACTCGGGCAGTTGTTGTTGCCATCGTGTACCTGTCCCGCAGTTGTGATCTTCGGATGTACCAATCCTGTGCAGGTGTTGTTACACGTGGTCTGCCACTGCGATGACAATCAGCTGTCCATCCTGTCTCCCTGTAGAGCTGTCTTAGGCATCTCACAGTACGGACATTGCAATTTATTGTCCTGGCCACATCTGGAGTCCTCATGCCTCCTTGCAGCATGCCTAAGGCACGTTCACGCAGGTGAGCAGGGAACCTGGGCATCTTTTTCAGTAGAAAGGCCTCTTTAGTGTCCTAAGTTTTCATAACTGTGACCTTAATTGTAAGCTGTTAGTGTCTTAACGACCGTTCCACAGGTGCATGTTCATTTTATTGTTTATGGTTAATTGAACATACATGGGAAACAGTGTTTAAACCCTTTACAAGGAAGATCTGTGAAGTTATTTGTATTTTTACGAATTATCTTTGAAAGACAGGGTCCTGAAAAGGGACATTGCATTTTCTTTTTGTTTTAGAAGCAGAGTTGCAATATCTGTCGATGGTGTTAAGCGTTATCCGTTTTGCTCTACGACCCCCACAAGTGTCACGGTACTTTCCTGCCTACCCCCAAAAATGGATTACTATATGTAAAAAAATATGTTCCAGTCAAAAGTTTGGACACACCTACTCATTCTTGATATTTTTCAAAGTAGCCACCCTTTGCCTTTATGACAGCGTTGCACACTCTTGTCACGACTCCTACCGAAGGTGGCTCCCCTTCCTGTTTGGGTGGCGCTCGGCGGTCGTCGTCACCGGCCTACTAGCTGCCACTGATCCTTTTTCCTCCCACTTGTCTGTTTATTAGTTACACCTGTGTTTAGTTAGGTTAATTGGTCCGCCCGTCTGCTGGGTTTGCGGGATTGTTTTATGTGTACTCTTGTGCACGCCTGTAAGTCACGGTTTTCGTGTACGTGTGTTGTTCGGGACTGTTTAGTTCCTCTGTGTTTTGGGGCATTTGTTTGAGTGGCGTCGTTTTCACCTGTGTGGTGAATAAAGAAGTGTCGCTACTCTGCATCTGACTTCTTCCTCCACTACAACCTGGGCATTGCAACTCTTTGCATTCTCTCAACCAGGTATTCATTTCAATTAGCAGGTGTGCCTTGTTTAAAGTTAATTTGTGGAATTTCTTTACTTCTTAGTGCGTTTGAGCCACTCAGCTGTGTTGTGACAAGGTAGGGGTGGTCTACAGAAGATAGGTCTATGTGGTAAAAGACCAAGTCCATATTATGGCAAGAACAACTAAAATAAGCCAAGTGAAACGGCAGTCCATCATTACTTTAAGACATGAAGGTCAGTCAATCTGGAAAACTTCAAGAACTTTGAAAGTTTCTTCAAGTGGAGTCATAAAAGCCATGAAGTGCTATGATGAAACTGGCTCTCTTGAGGACCACCACAAGACTCACCAGCCTCAAATTGCAGCCCAAATAAATGCTTCACAGAGTTCAAGTAACAGACACATCTCAACATCAACTGTTCAGAGGAGACTGCGTGAATCAGGCCTTCATGGTCGAATTACTGCAAAGAAACCACTGCTAAAAAGGACACCAATAATAAGAAGAGACTTGCTTTGACAAAGAAACAGGAGCAATGGACATTGGACTGGTGGAAATCTGTCCTTTGGTCTGATGAGTCCAAATTGTATATTTTTGGTTCCAACCGCTGTGTCTTTGTGAGACGCAGAGAAGGTGAACAGATGTTCTCCGCATGTGTAGTTCCCACCATGAAGAATGGAGGAGGAGGTGTGATTGTGTGGGGGTGCTTTGCTGGTGACACTGTCAGTGATTTATTTAGAATTCAAATCACACTTAACCAGCATGGCTAGCACAGCATTCTGCAGCGATACGCCATCCCATCTGGTTTGTGCTTAGTGGGACCAACATTTGATTTTCAACAGGACAATGTCCCAACACACCTCCAGGATGTGTAAGGGCTATTTGACGAATGAGGAGAGTGATGGAGTGTTGCATCAGATGACCTGGCCTCTACAATCACCCGACCTCAACCCAATTGAGATGGTTTGGGATGAGTTGGACCTCAAAGTGAAGGAAAAGGATCCAACAAGTGCTCAGCATATGTGGGAACTTGTTCAAATCTGTTGGAAAAGCATTCCAGGTGAAGCTGGTTGAGAGAATGCCAAGAGTGTGCAAAGCTGTCATCAAGGCAAAAGGTGGCCACTTTGAAGAATCTTTAAAAAATGTAACCGTTTTTTGTTTACTACATGATTCCATATGTGTTATTTCATAGTTGCTATGTCTTCACTATTATTTTACAATGTAGAATTTTTTAAATGTTTTTAATGTAAAACCTCAATGAGTAGGTTTGTCCAAACTTTTTGTTGGTTCTGTATATATAAATATTTCCAAACTTTTTTAATATATTTTTTTGTAGTTTTTTTTACTGACCTTTTTGCCATTTATGAATGGGTTATTCCATGTGTTTCTATGGGCTATAGTACTAAAGGCCAACATTTTGTAATATATTTTTTGTTTCCTAAATTGGGCCCACAATTCATACTTAAATAGCAACATTGTCTATAGTATGACCATCTTAAAACAATTCCATATGTCAGCTTAGCACCCCCAATTCCCCGTCTTAGACTCTAAAGAATGAATGTAGTCAAATCAAATCTACATTTATAAAGCTCAGACACCCTGCAACGTGTCAATATAGCATGATGCCTCCAGTAAAGAGGCCTGGGAAAACAAGCACATATATTGAACCACCTTGCCTGAGCTAATTGGACCAGCAATATCTTTAGAATATTTACTTTACAGAATCAATAGCCCTGCATGCACTTACTTAGAATTTAGATGTAAGCATTCCCACTGGAAGTACCATCCACAACCACACTCAAATCCGCAAAATCAAAGGCCCCCGTCTCAAATGCGTTAATAACCCTGAAAGACCATGTTAATGGGTTTGCTTGGCATTTGACAGTAGCCTGATATTGGTACCAAACAGATGGGCAGGCTAATTGGATGGGTACTTATAGCTTGGTTGCCTGTGTTCCTTTGTTCCCGTTGTTGGGGCTGTAATTGGAATACACTGCATTCTGTTGGCTTGACATGTACATATGTAACTGTAGTGTGTAGTGCTCTTGCTGGCTATGCAGTACGGTTGAAATGTGTAAATCATATTGTGGTTGATCCCAAGTGAGTTCTTATTAGACAACTGATGTCATTCTTGGCATTCAGCACTTCAGAGAAGGGTTAACCTATAGGGAAATTATGTAAATCACTCTGGATAAGAGCGTTTGCTAAATTACCTAAATGTAAATTAATTACTGTATGAATAATGTATACATGTCTGCAACCATGGTAGGGTAGCATCATTGTCAGTTGTAAAATGGGTGAATTCTATGTTACTACTGTGAAACAGTACAAATTAAACTGTGGAAGACTTTACCCTTGACTCAGAAAGAGTTGAGCTTTCATTTATCAGAAAACAAGTGAATACAGTACAGTATATTAATTCAATGTCTTGTGGGAATAAGCCTCTGCCTACGATAAACGTGTCATGGGGTTCATGTTTCTCATTTTCGATTAGTAGGTAGGTCAACTTTTTGATGTGGCCAAGCCCTAGTCCATTTAATTAGAATTCCTATCTTGTCAAATTGAACAGTGCATGGCCTCCAGCCTGCCATTGCTGATTTAAATGTGGTACAACTTAATACATGTTCCCTTATCACATCATTCTCATTGACTACAGGTGTAGGATCTTACTTTCACCTCTCCTTTTTTGCTGTGAATTTTCTTGCACCACAGGAAATGCAGATGAGTTTCGTGATTTACATAAATTCACTGAAAACCCACTTTAACACGATCATATTAACAGCATAGCACTTTTCATGTAGCCTACTTTTGTCCAGCTAAAAGCCTAATCAAGCAACATTATGGACTAAACGTTCAAATCCTGTTGCTGCAGGATTATTTTGATGTGACAATATAGGTCAAATTAAGATCCTACATCTACAGCTAAAGCTCCTGGGTCTAGCATTCTGCATTAACCTTAGCTGTCACAAGGGAACTATGATCATTTTTAGCTTTGCTCTGCCAGATCCTGTTACTCTTCCTGTTTTAGTCACAGTAACTTTTTAAATATCTTCCACAGGGTAAAGAATAGCTTATCTTCTCTTTGATTTGTTACTTGCATAAAACTTAGAACTGAATGCATCACACTTTGTTGTTTGATGAAAATGTGTTGATGGTGACAAATAATGTCTCCATACACCCCTGTGAATACAATATGTTCATCGAGATACAAAAACCTATGGAAAACATACTAAGGAAGTGATACAGTATGTTTATTTGACTTGGGGAAATTTGGGCTTAGGATCACTGCTTGGGAAATGTACTGCTGCTGTTACAGTGGTCCATGGTTTAGCAGTTTCTGATCAATATAACTTGTAGGTCATTCTTGATAAATGGATGTGGAGCTGCACACCAATGAAATCAGCCACATGTGTATTGTAGGAGAAAATGTCTAAGATAATGGCTAAATTATTTAACAGGATAAGCCTGCTTTCACCTGCCTTGGCCGATTAGAGTCTACTACTTTACAATGATTTCGGCTTTACACTTGTTGTTCATCTAAGGACGTATTCAGGAACAAGTCATATTTATTTAACTGACTTTAGTTCATCTCTAAACCCTGGTATTGATTCGACTAATACACGTGATGAAGAATTTGGATCTCCTCCTGGCCATCAAGCTCTGCAGATTTCATTAAGAAGACCCTTCTTTCTGGCATTCATATCTCAGGGGAAAAGATATGTGGACACAATTAAATAAAAAAAAAAGAGGTAGAGAACTCTTAATTTGACAGAATTACCTTCATGTCAAACCAAAAGACTGATTAATTCAATAGGTCAATAGACATTTAATTTTAAATGGACTGAGGGAATTAAAAAGAGAGTGTAGAATAGTTTGCCGATGAGAAATCTTCCTCATTATGAGTGGTGGAGAAGGGTTATGTATAATACCAATGATTAGGCCCAACAGGACTGGAATGGTTATACATAATGCCAGTGATTAGGCCTAACAGGACTGGATTATAGAGTGAGGCATGTACACACTGACAGACATGCATAGCCATTGCCAATTTCTAAAGAAGTTATATGAATATGTACATATATATGTTATCCTGTATGTTCGCCTTTCACTCTTGAATAGAAGATCTGGTCAGATTACACAGCTTGATGGGAAACCATTTTCTAACCCTACAGATTGTATATATGGGCTGCATAAACGGTCAACATAGTATGACTTGACCATATTGACCATCTCACATGATAGAAAACATAAAATCTTAGGAGATCTGTTCTCACTTTCCAGAGTCATGGTTGAAGGAAAAAGCATAATGGCATGTTGTCAAGAAGACCTTTAGTGGTAGGGCTTTATGTTCAAACTAAAGTCAGAAGACTTTGTAATGTTAGACAGTGTTCTGTTTTCATATTAGTAGTAGTTGAAACACATTACATTATTTAGGGTGATTCAAAGAACTTAATTACACAGATTTCTACAAAAGTTATTTCCTTCCCCTTATCTGAAGGATCCGTTTCTACAAGGTGAATCACTCCATTAGATTCATTTGGTGAGTCAACACACAGGACAGCATGTATTTAGTAAGTTTTGTTGACGGCAACAGATGGAGCCTTACCCCAGGGTAGCACATGAAATAGCTTGACAAAGAGCCATATTTTATATTTAAATACCCACACCAGAAGTGGAATCAATGTGTATGTAGTGCATAGTCACTCAGGGGAAGATAAACATTGCACACAACACTCATCTCTGCTCCGCAAACTATGATGCGGATATAATGAATGTATCTTAGTAATGCTGTTGTTCAATTAATTATATGTCAACCTACAGTACATGGAATTACATGTGCTTGTTGGATCCATAGATAAGGGGAAATTATTCATTTCTGGAATTCATAAACACTTTCAGTAGAAGTTTGACATTTCCTCTTGAATAATAACAACAGAAATTCTTCAAATCCCAGTTTTTCAAAAGTATCTTCTTCTTGTATTTAAATCTTCATTCCCGGCTCTCGTTTCATAACGCAGAAACACGGCAACAAAAATAGGCCATAAAGACAAATACATAAATTAATGACAGAAAATGAAATTCAATTTCCAGAGGCAAGTTGATGTACCATTTTTACCCTCTCGGATCGTAATTAAAAGGCAGTGAGCTGGAGAGGTGTTAAGGAGCCCAGCAGCGAGGGAACGTAAAGGCCTTTTTCATCATCCCAGTTGTGTTGCATGGTGAAATCCTTAGAGAACACAAGTGCCTGAGGAACGAGACAGGAGACACTTCTTCCTCGCCATGTGAAGCTCCCACACTCCCCCACTCCACCCTCAGCCAGCTGTGACAGGCCCCCAAACAACAGCAAGGTTTATGCTCTAACAATCCCACATAAACAACATTCACCTGATTTGTTTTTCTCCCCTCAGAGCATCAGTGTACTCGTGTGTATATATTTTTCAGTGATACATTGAATAGTATTGGCAGCTTTGTTCACTGTGAGGAGTACAGTCACTAATGATCACACATTACACACAAGCTATTCAGATAATTCATTAGCGGTGACAACCTTAATACTGAAGTCAATGTGGAAAAAGGAAAAACGGCTTAGTTGTTTTTTTCTTCTTCTCGTAAATATGTAGCAAGCTATTTCAACATCCCTAAAATTGCTGTCTCAATGTGAACATTGACAATCATGTCCGTCCTTCATGAGTCTCTTGTTTGAATGAAGCGTCATATACATGTGTGCATGGACAGTAGTTGCAGAAACAAAGATGCTGTATAAATGCTGATAGGGCAGGATTAATAGCATCGCTAACACTTTATTTGGGTATGGCGGTCCATCTGTAGATGTTCTACAGACTATTTACAGATTATCAGTCACATTTCAACTAACTATCTACTATCCCTAACCCTAGCACTAACTTAAAATGAAATACAAAAATTTATAAAATGTGATTTTTTTTCTACCGATGTCTATATACTCTACATTTTCAAAGTCAAAGAACAATTCTCAGTAATTGTACAAATAAAAAAAAAGTCAAATAAAAGATGTCCTGATTGCGTATGTCTTTACATCCCAGAGTTAATACTTGGTGGAAGCACCTTTGGAAGCCATTACAGCTGTAAACACATTTTTACAAGATTCTATCAACTCTTACGGCAACACACAGTACCAGTTAAAAGTTTGGACACACTTACTCATTCAAGGGTTTTTCTTTATTTTGACCATTTTCAAAATTTTCTACAAAACTTTTTTAATTACTGCATGATTCCATATGTGTAGTTTCATAGTTTTGATGTCTTCACTATTATTCTACAAACCATGGAATGAGTAGCTGTGTCCAAACTTTTGACTGGTACTGAATATCTATTGTTTTTGTGAAAATTGCTCAAGCTGAGAAAATGTGGTTGGGAGTCATTGATGAAAAGCAATATTCAAACCTTGTCTCTAATTTTCAAGCTGATTTAAATCAGGAACACTCAACACCTACTGGAAAGCCATTCAGGTGTGTCTTTGGCATTGAAATGTATATAATTACTCTACTGAAAAATATAACTTTTATCCCAGGGTTAGGCATTCAGAAGAGTGAGGCAGGGATCCTTTAACTTTTTTTATCTGGGCTTCGCTCTTTTCATATTTATTTTTATCCTGACAAACTCCCCAGTCCCTGCCGGTGACAAGCATACCCATAACGTTATGCTGCTACCACAATACTTGACAATACAGAGGATCAATAACATTGCATTCACTCATTACTGGTCTTTATGACAAAGTGAAAAGAATGAAGCCTGTATAAAATAAAATCCACTCCAAATAATCCATTCTGTTTTCAACAAGGCTGTTAAGTAATACTGCAAGACAACACGGCAAATAAATTACCTTTTGGGCATAAATTAAAAGCTACAGGTTTGAGTCAAATTCAATACAAGTGAAAGAGTAAAACCCTCTCTATTTTAAAGTATTGTGGTTGCAGCATCATGTGAAGTAAGTTGTGTACATCAGTAGAACATTTGGCAGCAAAATGTGAAGACTGTGCAAGGTGTGTGTAGACTTTCACTAGGCACTGTAGTTTGTTGATTTTGTGACCATCTGTTGAGCATCTAAAGATGGAAAATCAATACTATCCAAATAAAGTAAACTGCATCCAGACCTAAATGTCCAACAACAGTAGTCACACACAGATCCCACAACCTGCAGCCTAAAAAACCTGTCAGATACTGTGCTAAAGGTGCCAGACAGTGTGAGAGGTAAGGGTGCCAGACATTGTGAGAGGTGAGGGTGCCGGACAGTGTGAACGGTGAGGGTGCCAGACACTGTGAGAGGTAAGGGTGCCAGACACTGTGAGAGGTAAGGGTGCCAGACATTGTGAGAGGTAAGGGTGCCAGACACTGTGAGAGGTAAGGGTGCCAGACATTGTGAGAGGTAAGGGTGCCAGACATTGTGAGAGGTAAAGGTGCCAGACACTGTGAGAGGTAAGGTTGCCAGACACTGTGAGAGGTAAGGGGGCCAGACACTGTGACAGGTAAGGGTGCCAGACACTGTGAGAGGTAAAGTAGAATAGGTATTATTTTCCTGTCCGGTAATGTACTTGATGCATCATCTTCCCTCCCAACACATTCAATGGGGTGACATGGCGTAATTGAGTAAAGGTTCTGCACACCCCACACAATTGGAGATCGCCTTGCCGCCCAATGAGTTCCGTGCCCCAATGGTTAAGGTCATCAAACTGACACAGACAAGGCTTTTTGGGGATGCAGCTGGTGGTTGAGTGGGAGCCAGGCTGGCTTAATGGAGAGAGGGCAGGGGGAGATGGAAGAGCACCTGCAGGTAATGAGAGGGGCACCGGTATATCCAGAGGGCTCAGGAGGGTAAGGCAGGAGAGGAGAGGTGGCAGTACAGGAGAGCTTCTGCTGATGAAATGCGGGGCAGCATTTAGCCACTGTGTGCTGGATGGCTGGATGATTCATCAGCTTCACTGAGTCAGGCAGTACCTGATTATTTTCATTTTCCCAACTAAGTCACCATGGGGGCTTTTTGTGACTGATTCTCCTCCATTGTTCTATAATCATATTCTAAATCGAGGTCATACATCTTGATTAGTCTTCCTACATGTACTGTGGCTTCAGAAAGTATTCATACCCCTTGACTTATTTCACATTTTATTATGTTACATGAATTTAAAAAGTATTTAAAAAAAATCAAATTCTCACCCATCTATACACAATACCGCATAATGACAAAGTCGAAACATGTTTTTATACATCTTTGCAAATTAATTGAAAATGAAATGCAGAAATATCTCATCTACATAAGTATTCACACCCCTGAGTCAATACATGTGACAGTGATTGTACACCTGGATTGTACAATATTTGCCTATTATTATTTTAAAAATTATATTGGTTGTTGATCTATCAAATTGGTTGTTGATCATTGCGAGAGTCATTTTCAAGCAGAATTAAGTCAAAACTGTAACTCGGCCACTCAGGAACATTCACTGTCTTTTTGGTAAGCATTGACAGTGTAGATTTGGCCTTGTGTTTTAGGTTATTGTCTTGCTTAAAGGTGAATTCATCTTCCAGTGTCTGGTGGAAAGCAGACTGAACAAGGTTTTCCTCTAGAATTTAGCCTGTGTTGCTTCATTCCATTGCTTTTTTTAAACCCGGAATAACTCCTTAGTCCTTCACGATTACAAGCATACCCTTACATGATGCAGCCACCATTATGATTGAAAATATGGAGAGTGGTACTCAGTGATGTGTTGTGTTGGATTTGCCCCAACCATAACACGTTGTATTCAGGAAAAAAAGTGATTTGCAAAATGTTTGCAGTATTGCTTTAGTGTCTTGTTGCAAACAAGATGCATGTTTTGGAATATTTTTATTCTGTACATGCTTCTTTCTTTTCACTCTGTCAGTTAGGTTAGTATTGTGGAGTTACTAAAATGTTGATTCATGCTCAGTTTTCTCCTATCACAGCTATTAAACTCTGTAACTGTTTTAAAGTCACCATTGACCTCATGGGGAAATCACTGGGCGGTTTCCTGAGTTAGGAAGGACACCTGTATCTTTGTAGTGACTGGGTGTATTGATACACCATCCAAAGTGTTATTAATAATTTCACCATGCTCTAAGGGATATTCAATGTCTGCTTTTTTGATAATTGTATGTGTTGGTGCAGAGATGAGGTAGTCATTCAAAAATCATGTTAAACACTGTTATTGCACACAGAGTGAGTCCATGCTAATTATTATGTGACTTGTTGAGCAAATGCTCACTTATTTAGGCTTGCCATAACAAAGGGGTTGAATACTTATTGAATCAAGACATTTCAGCTTTTCCTTTTTCAACATTTTGAAAAACACAATATTCCACTTTGACATTATGGGGTATTGTGTGTAGGCCAAAGACAACACATCTTAATTTAATCCATTTTAAATTCAGGCTGTAACACAACACAATATGGAACAATTCAAGGAGTGTGAATACTTTCTGAATGCACTGTAGGTGGTTTCACCTTATTACCAGGAACCAAGACCCACCTTGAATCATTACAGCCATAATCATGTAGGTCAGCTCATGATTAAAAATAATTACAACTGATTACAGCTGATTAAGATGAGCAACAAATCAATATCAACGCATATTCATACCACACTGCCTTGTAGTTGAAGAAGAAAATTAAATAGAAAATGGACAGAGAGGGATAATTAAATATGGTCTATCATGTGTTCAGAAATGTCAAGGTTTAATAATGTAGAACATTTTGGATGAACCTCATTCCATCATTGAACTGAGAAATAGGTATTTACAAGAAATCCTCCTCCTGCAAATCTTGCAGTGAATCATTTCAAACATAATTTACATTGTTCCATAAGTGTGATATTCATTACACTGTGATATTGGCATGCATAGATAGTGGAGCAGGAACACAAGTAGAATCAACAAGTAAACATGTGGCATATATTCAATGGCTCATTAACAATCGGTTACATTCAGGAAACAACGTAGAGAGCTAACCTGTTTTTGTTCTCCTCTGGGTAAAGGACTAGGAAAGACGAGAATGTAATGTAAACTCTGACCAACACATGCAGAGTACAGGACAAGATGCCCTGGATAGCCAATGGCCCCATTCATTAAATATTTCAAATAGAGGAGACATCCAGTCTGAGCTTCAATCCACCACTCACCTTTCCACTCAACCAACCCAACATTTATTTTTGTCCAGAAACAATGCCACCCAACAATAAACCCCATTCTCAGGAAATTAAGGGAAGTGATTAATATGAAGAGGGATTCATTAAAGTGTTTAAAGTCCTCGACAACAAAGCCTAAGCAATGTCCCAAAATATCCCCATGAAGATATTTTAGGAAAGGACTAAGACATTAGCATTACAAAGAGGAGGATGGCGGCATTGCATGGGGATTGTCAGTAGGACGCCAGCCAATCTATTTCTGCTGTGTGGGGAAATGAGCCACAGATATCCCTGGCATAGACACAGGCAGAGAGACACAGAGAGAGACACACAGAGAGAGAGAGAGAGAGAGATGGAGAGGGAGAGAGAGAGAGAGAGACAGAGGGAAAGTTGTAGACGGCATGTCATGAAATAATATAGTCTTGTAAAAGGCAGGGTCAATCTAATCCCATAGTCTAATCCTGTGATATAATCCTATATGTCCTCAGGTGCCATCAGCCCTGCTGTATCAATCTGAATATGTAAGAAAGTTGTTGAAATACATAATCCAGAAGGTAGAACAAAAATCGACCAGTTCTATATTTTATTAGTGATACAAAATGTGAGAATTTGTGGAATCTATAATTTATAACAACCATATTTATTGTGATGTAATGATACTAAATCAAATTATTTGAATCTGAATTTGTATTCAATACTGGAGAGATATAAGAAGGGAGCTACTTTAATATTAACTTTAATATTAACTGTCAGGCGGTTGTTAACTGGTGCAGTGAATCAGGCGCAGGAGAGCAGAAATGAGTGTACAAGGTGTTTAATTCCATGGCAGCACCATTATACAGACAATACTCAAAGTGCGGAGAAATACATGTCACTCGAAAATAACGGGCGTAAATACATAACCCGGCAAACATAACCAGCCGACAAGTACCGCCATGAACAATCAATAAACACGCACACTAACATGTGGGAAACAGAGGGTTAAATAATAAACATGTAATTGGGGAATAGAAACAAGGTGTGTAGAAAACAAAGACAAAACAAATGGAAAATGAAAAGTGGATCGGCGATGGCTAAAAGACCGGTGACGTCGACCACAGAACGCCGCCCGTACAAGGAGAGGGACGGACTTCGGTAGAAGTCGTGACAGGACCCCACCCCCCTTGAGCCGCGCGCCGATACCAGCATCGAGGACGACCCGGAGGACGAGGCGCAGGTTAATATGGTAATCGGGGGGAAGCTGTAACCTGTACCATTACCTCGTTCAGTCTCCTCAGGACTTTGAATGGTCCCACAAACCGCGTACTCAGCTTCCGGCAGGGCAGGCGGAGGGCAGGTTTCGGGTCGAGAGCCAGACCCGGTCCCCCGTTGCGAACACCGGGGCCTCACTGCGGTGGCGGACACAGCTTTCTGATGCCTCGCGGCCCGCTGAAGGTGCACATGAGCGGCGTCCCATGTCTCCTCCGAGCGCCTAAACCATTCGTCCACCGCAGGAGCCTCGTTCTGGCTCTGATGCCAAGGCGCCAGAATTGGCTGGTACCCCAGTACGCACTGGAAGGGGGAGAGGTTAGTGGAGGAGTGGCGGAGCGAGTTTTGGGCCATCTCTGCCCCGGGTATGAACACAGCCCACTCCCCTGGCCGGTCCTGGTAATAAGACCGCAGAAACCTACCCACATCCTGGTTCACTCTCTCCACCTGCCCGTTACTCTGAAAACCTGAGGTAAGGCTGACCGAGACCCCCAGACGTTCCATGAACGCCCTCCAGACCCTTGAAGTGAACTGGGGAACTCAATCTGATATTATGTCCTCAGGCACCCTGTAGTGCCGGAAGACGTGTGTGAACAGGGCCTCCGCAGTCTGTAGGGCCGTAGGGAGACCGGGCAAAGGGAGGAGAGGGCAGGACTTAGAAAACTGATCCACAACGACCAGGATTGTGGTGTTACCCTGTTAGGAAGTCCACCGACAGGTGCGACCACGGCCCGTTGTGGAACGGGTAAGGGTTGTAACTTCCCTTTGGGCAGGTGCCTAGGGGCCTTGCACTGGGCGCACACCGAGCAGAAGGAAACATAAACCCTCACATCCTTAGCCAAGGTGGACCACCAGTACTTCGCACCAAGATAGCGCACTGTCCGACCGATGCCCGGATGACCAGAGGAGGGTGACGTGTGGGCCCAATAGATCAAAAGGTCGCGGACAGCAGATGCCCAACTAGACACTGGAGGGGAGTGGGCTCTGTACGCAATGCCCGCTCGATGTCCGCGTCCAGCTCCCACACTACCCGTGCCACCAGGCAAGAGGCCGGGAGTATGGGCGTGTGATTCATGGACCGCTCCTCCGTGTCATACATCCGGGTCAGTGCGTCTGCCTTAGCGCTCTGGGAACCTGGTCTGTAGGACAGGGTGAAGAAAAAACGGGTAAAGAACATGGCCCACCTTGCCTGGCGAGGGTTCAGTCTCCTCACCGCCTGGATATACTCCAGATTGCGGTGGTCAGTCCAGATGAGAAAAGGGTGTTTAGCCCCCTCAAGCCAATGTCTCCATGCCTTCAAGGCCTTGACGACAGCCAACAGCTCCCGGTCCCCCACATCATAGTTTCGCTCCGCCGGGCTGAGCTTCTTTGAAAGGGGCAGAGCTTTGGTGGCGTACCCGAGCTCTGAGAGAGCACGGCTCCTATCCCAGCCTCGGACGCATCCACCTCCACTATGAACGCCAAAGAGGGATCCGGATGAGCCAGCACGGGAGACGAGGTTAACAGAGTCCTCAGGTGAGCCCTGTCCGCCTCAGCCGACCACTGCAAACGCACTGGTCCGCCCTTCAGCAGTGAGGTAATAGGAGCCGCTACCTGACCATAGCCCCGGATAAACCTCCGGTAGTAGTTGGCAAACCCTAGAAACCGCTGCACTTCCTTTACCATGGTGGGAGTAGGCCAATTACGCTCGGCTGAAATGCGGTCACTCTCCATCTCCACCCTTGAAGTGGAAATGCGGTACCCTAGGAAGGAGACGGACTGTTTAAAACTTCTTAGGGATAGGCATCCCGGGACAGTTGTAAATCATGCAGCAGGATAGCAGATTTTAGAGAAACGACAAATGTCAGTACATATAAGTTTCTTATATCAGCCAGCTGAAAGCTTAAATTCTCATTAATATAACTGCACTGTCCAATTTACAGTAGCTATTACTGCGAAAAAATGCCATGTTATTGTTTGAGGAGAGCTCCTAACAATAAAACACTTTTTTCACCGCGATAGGTTTGATAAATTCACCTCTGAAGGTGAAATGTGTACTTACATTCTGAAATCTTGCTCTAATTTATCATCCAAAGGGTCCCAGAGATAACATGAAGTGTCGTTTTGTTAAATAAAATATTTTTTTCATAACATAAAAAGGTCCATATAGCATGCACGATCGATTATGTATTTAATTTCGTTCAATTTGCAAAAAAAGGAATCTGTGAAAATCTAACCCTAAACAATGTTTCAACCAGTCAAATCACGTTTGTAATTATTCCTCAGAGATCCTAGAACGTAACCACAGTTACTATATCATTAGGGGTGAAGTATATCCTATAGGACACCAAATTTGTGCGATGCCTTCATGGCACGCCGATGACGCGGGGGGTCTTCACTGGATTGACTGTAACTTTGTCAAATAAGCACCAATCGGGGTCAAACTAAGCTTGCTAGATAGCCAATGAGTTGGGCTTTACGGGAGTATCGGGAAACCCCGTATCGATCGCAAAATGTAGCTGCTAACCTTGTGTGACTGCAAGCCTTTTCCTTATGGACAGAAATTATAAGAATAAGGCGAGTTATGAAGTTATGAAAACTGGGTGTTTTGCAAATGTTGAACTTATAATATGGCTACTAATACTGGAAAAGCTAAATCAAAGTCCAAGTATACAGATTTGACAATATTCTTGCAGAAAAATGTAATGTGAATGTAAATGTCTCCTTCGCGATTTGCCAAAAATATACCTGGGTGACGTCCCACTAAATGTCATGTAGTTTGCTCATACTTCAAGTTATTCGTCTGACACTTTGCACATACACTGCTGCCATTTTATTACAACCAGAGTGATGGCTAGATGTGGGACCTTTCTGTTGCATTTCAAAGATGGTGTATTTTCTTCTATCAGATCTATTGTTTTATATTCTCCTACATTCAATTCACATTTCCACAAACTTCAAAATGTTTCCTTTCAAATGGTATCAAGAATATGCATATCGTGCTTCAGGGCCTGAGCTACAGGCAGTTAAATTTGGGTATGTCATTTTAGGTGAAAATTGAAAAAAAGTATCCCTAATTAAGTACAGTTTTACTCCTGAACTTATTTTAAGGCTTGGCATAACAAAAGGGTTGAATACTTACTGACTCAAAACATTTCAGCTTTCAATATTGTAAAACAATTGAAAAGCATACTTCGACTTTGACATTATGGGGTATTGTGTGTAGGCCGGTGACAAAAATCACGATTTAAACCATTTAAAATTCAGACTGTAACACAACCAAATGTGGAAAAAGTCAAGGGGTGTGAATACTTTCTGAATAATATGTCTGACATCACTTAACATTAGACCTTGAATGCAGCACATCTGGATGTTGCTCTCCTTTGGCTGTAGGTAGAGTGTTGGGTAGGACAGGCAATAGTGTCTACCAGGACTGGTCCCCCAGTGGGCAAAACTGCTTGTAATTGTAAAATGTAAAAATTGGTTGAAATGAAGTAATTTATTCCAGTTTTGCCCACTGAGTCAGTGGTGGCTGACAGCATTGTTAATAGTCAGACAGTCTATCAAGGTATTTAGAGAAAGGAGAGAAAGGACAAAACTATTCCATCATTCCCTCTTTTCCCTTTAAAGAACTTGAAAATAACCAGGATTTTTTTTTTGAAAATATCTTACTAGACTGAGGAGTGGTTCCAAACCTTTTCCGTTCCGGGGACCACCGAATCACTTTTGAGGACCACCATTCACAGATATTTTTTACATAAAATATCTTGCCAGTCAAATTTCAAGTAGATTTTATGAGATTAAAGGCTTATTATTATTAGAAACAATTTGCATTGTGAAAAGTTATTCTGAGTTCCTCTTTATACCATTAATACTCCCCCAGGGTGGTTTTGGACACAGGGTGTTTTTGGACACCCTGCAGACCACAGGTTAAAAACCACTGCTCTAGCTAGATACTAGATGTGTTAATCTACAGAATGTTTCAAATAAAATAAAAGACAGCCAGTCTGATCAATTATACAAACACACCTGAGTGGTCTGAGTACCTAACGCCACAGGGGAGTCTAATTTAGCTTTGGAGCAGTGATGTTACATGTTATCTGTCCTTGTGAAAAAAGGACCAGCAAAATGCTAACGTATTCCCATTTCATATAGATCCATCCAGCTTCAACAAATTGATGCACAACTTATTAGCGCCATTATTTCCCTCCAACTAATAGACTAAATCATTGACATAGCCTGTTTCCATGACAACATATTCTCTTTTGCATGCTGGTCAGACCAGCATTGTGAAGCCTGTCTCTCAGTATTTATTAATTCTATCAACACTAGAGACAAATACAAGACCTACACAACAAACCAATGCTCACAAAACATCCCACATGACAGTTTCATATGATTGTGTCCTTGATACGCGAATCCTGAGGATAACTTGAATCAAGATGATGATTTCAGGACTATGAGAAAATGTTTACATACCACACTGTCTACATACAGAGACCCATACGCACACACAAATGTAACTTTTTGACAAATTAATTGTTGCAAGAAAGTTTGTTGAAATGTGTTGCATGAAAAAGCTACCACAGCTAGTAAGACATAAACCAAATACAAAAGACATAAATACAATCCATACGCAACCCTCTTTTACTACAGTTTAACAACTGAGAGCGCTGACACTGCAAAGTCAGTAGTTGAATTTAAAGCTGCTGTCATTTATTGAAAAAGTCAGGAGGGCAAAGCAGCAGTGAAAATGATTACAGTGTGCTTTTCTGGTGCTCACTAGTGGATTTGGACTTTAACAAGCTCAGAGGTGGGCAGTGAGAATTTGTCTGATGAGCAACGACTATGGCTACATAGCATGGATATGACAACAAAGTAAAGCCATATCCTTCCAGCTAGCGACCGGTACAATACACTACTTCATATCTCAAGAGAGCTGTTTTGGTGGAAAAAATAGATAACCAGAGCAAAAGTTGCCGAATACACAGGTTATTTGTTTCCATGCCCGAGTCTGTTTGAGCGTGACAGTTATTTACTGCCATTTCCCTAAAGCTTGATGTGACATACAGAAGACTAATACAGTGAAGCACAGACGGACCAGCTCTATCCACTATTGACAATTCGTGAGACTAGAGTGTGAATAGTCAGCCCTACACCTCCCCACGTCTAAACATGAAAATGTTATTTTGCGTTTCTCTGTCACCGTTTGAATCAGTAGCCGTGTACATGTCAGCAGAGAGCACCGTTTGAGTCATTAGCAATGTACATGTTAGCAGAGAGCACTGTTTGAATCATTAGCCGTGTACCTGTTGGCAGAGAGCACTGTTTTAATCATTAGCCGTGTATATGTTAGCAGAGAGCACCGTTTGAATCATTCGCTGTACCTGTTAGCAGAGAGCACTGTTTGAATCATTAGCCATGTATATGTTAGCGGGGAGCACCGTTTGAATCATTAGCTGTACCTGTTAGCAGAGAGCACTGTTTAAATCATTAGCCGTGTATATGTTAGCATTAGCCGTGTACATGTTAGCAGAGAGCACCATTTTAATCATTGCCACCAATGCTCCTTATATGATGCATCACTGCACTGCACTACTCCTATGCAAACTGGCCAACTCTGTATACTACATTCAAGACCCACCGGTTGATGCTAATTTCTAAAGCCCTCTTAGGCCTCACTCCCCCCTACCTGAGATACCTATTGCAACACTCATCCTCCACATCAGGGGTGTCATACAGCCCATTCAATCCGGCCCTCGGGTGGTTTGAGTGAAAAATGTATAAAATAACAAATACGACCTAAATCAACATTGAAATTACTAAAACCAGACGGAAACTGTGTAGAAATTATAATGGTCCTACATTTATAGTCTACTCACTCTGTCCAGCTTGACAACAGTCATTTATAGTCTCTTCACTCTGTTCAGCTTGCTAGCAGTCATTTATAGTCCCTTCACTCTGTCCAGCATGCTAACAGACATTTATCGTCTCTTCACTCTGTCCAGCTTGCTAGCAGTCATTTATAGTCCCTTCACTCTGTCCAGCATGCTAACAGACATTTATAGTCCCTTCACTCTGTCCAGCTTGCTAGCAGTCATTTATAGTCCCTTCACTCTGTCCAGCATGCTAACAGACATTTATCATCTCTTCACTCTGTTCAGCTTTCTCACAGTCATCGAAAATAAAACTAGACAGTCAGGGAGCATTCACAATTCCAAAAGATATGGATTGAGGAAACATTTTTTGGCAGATTTTTACAGTGAGGAAATATAATACATTTTAAGTGTGGCCCCCCCGAACCTCGGTGAAGACAGAATGCGGCCCGTGGGGCAAAATGAGTTT
Source organism: Oncorhynchus clarkii lewisi (assembly GCF_045791955.1). Classification (NCBI taxonomy): domain Eukaryota; kingdom Metazoa; phylum Chordata; class Actinopteri; order Salmoniformes; family Salmonidae; genus Oncorhynchus; species Oncorhynchus clarkii. Next base: position 19,763,978 of record NC_092177.1, read on the forward strand.
TACACCACTGTTCTACATAAAGCAGCATATCTGCCAATCACACACTGTTAAATATCTCAAACACATCCCTGGGTATCTCCTCTTTTCAGTTTGCCACAGCTAGCGACTGGAACGATTTGCAAAAAATACTAAAGCTGGAAAGTTTGATCTCTGTCTCAGCTTTCAAGGACTCAATCAAGGAGATTCTCACTGACAGTTGTAGCTGTTATGTGTGATGTGCTTTGTCTCTGCCTATTTTGTCCCTCGTGCTGTTGTCTGCACTCAACCATGTTGTGTTGTTGTCTGCTCTTAATCGTGTTGTTGTCTGCTTTGAAACATGTTTATTTATTTATTTTATTGAACGCTTATTTAACTGGCAAGTCAGTTAAGAACAAATTCTTATTTACAATGATGGCCTACCAAAAGGCGAAAGGCCTCCTGGGGGACGGGGTCTGGGATTAAAAATACAAAATAAAGGAAAAAACACACACCACGACAAGAGAGACGCCACAACACTACAAAAAGAGAGACCTAAGGCAAGAACACAGCATGGAAGCAACACAACATGACAACAATAAAACATTGTTAAGAGCAGACAACAACAGAACATGTTGTGATGTTGTCTGCTCTCAACCATGTTGTGTTGTTGTCTGCTCTTAACTATGTTGTGTTGTTGTCTGCTATTAACCATAGTGATGTCTGCTCTTAACTATGTTGTGTTGTTGTCTGCTCTTAACTACATTGTGTTGTTATCTGCTCTTAAACATGTTGTGTTGTTGTCTGCTTTTAACCATGTTGTGTTGTTGTCTGCTCTTAACCATGTTGTGTTGTCTGCTCTTAACCATGCTTTGTTGTTGTCTGCTCTTAACCATGTTGTGTTGTTGTCTGCTCTTAACCATGCTTTGTTGTTGTCTGCTCTTAACCATGTTGTGTTGTTGTCTGCTTTTAATCATATTGTGATATCTGCTCTTAACCATGTTGTGATGTCTGCTCTTAACCATGTTGTGTTGTTGTCTGCTCTGAACCATGTAGTGTTGTTATCTGCTCTTAACCATGTTGTGTTGTTGTCTGCTCTTGACTATGTTGTGTTGTTGTCTGCTTTTAATCATATTGTGATATCTGCTCTTAACCATGTTGTGTTGTCTGCTCTTAACCATGTTGTGTTGTTGTCTGCTTTTAATCATATTGTGATATCTGCTCTTAACCATGTTGTGTTGTCTGCTCTTAACCATGTTGTGTTGTTGTCTGCTTTTAATCATATTGTGATATCTGCTCTTAACCATGTTGTGATGTCTGCTCTTAACCATGTTGTGTTGTTGTCTGCTCTTGACTATGTTGTGTTGTTGTCTGCTTTTAATCATATTGTGATATCTGCTCTTAACCATGTTGTGATGTCTGCTCTTAACCATGTTGTGTTGTTGTCTGCTCTTTACTATGTTGTGTTGTTATCTGCTCTTTACTATGTTGTGTTGTCTGCTTTAGCCATGTTATAATGTACCATGTTGTGCTGTTGTCTGTTCTTAATCATGTAGTGTTGTTGTCTGCTCTGAACCATGTAGTGTTGTTGTCTGCTCTGAACCATGTTGTGTTGTTGTCTGCTCTTAACTATGTTGTGTTGTTGTCTGCTTTTAATCATGTGTGATGTCTGCTCTTAACCATGTTGTGATGTCTGCTCTTAACCATGTTGTGTTGTTGTCTGCTCTCAACCATGTTGTGTTGTTGTCTGCTTTTAACCATGTTGTGTTGTTGTCTGCTCTTAACCACATTGTGTTGTTGTCTGCTTTTTACTATGTTGTGTTGTCTGCTTTAGACATGTTATAATGTACCATGTTGTGCTGTTGTCTGCTCTTAACCATGTTGTGTTGTTGTCTGCTCTTAACCACATTGTGTTGTTGTCTGCTTTTTACTATGTTGTGTTGTCTGCTTTAGACATGTTATAATGTACCATGTTGTGCTGTTGTCTGCTCTTAATCATGTTGTTCTGTTGTCTGCTCTTAACCTTTTTGTGTTGTTGTCTGCTTTGAACTGTTGTTGTCTGCTCTGAACCATGTTGTGTTGTTGTCTGCTCTGAAACATGTAGTGTTGTTGTCTGCTCTGAACCATGTAGTGTTGGTGTCTGCTCTGAACCATGTAGTGTTGTTGTCTGCTCTGAACCATGTAGTGTTGTTGTCTGCTCTGAACCATGTAGTGTTGTTGTCTGCTCTGAACCATGTAGTGTTGGTGTCTGCTCTGAACCATGTAGTGTTGTTGTCTGCTCTGAACCATGTAGTGTTGTTGTCTGCTCTGAACCATGTAGTGTTGTTGTCTGCTCTGAACCATGTTGTACCATGTGTTTTTGCCATAGGTCTCCCTTCATTTAGTGTGGTGGTGTCTCTCGTTATTGTGCTTTGTTTCCACTGTCTGTCTGCTGATGTATCTGGGCTTTTGTCTTCCGTCTGTGGTGTCTTTCCTGTTTTACACTTTTAATCCCTGCCCTTTTCCCCACAGGAGGCCTTTTGCCTATTATAAAATAGAATAATTGCCATGCAGCCATTGTAAATAAGAATGTGTTGTTAATTGATTTGTTTGTGAAATTAAGGTAAAATAAATAAAACATGAAATAGAAAGGATTATTTTCAGCATGTGCATGGAGGACAAAATATTTGGCACCTCAGGTATAGATAGCATTTATTCTCACCCCTCACTAAGTAAGTTAACATGTTGTCCTGGAAACTACCAGATATTGAATATAAAACAGAAATGGATTGCATGTCGTGGGGAGGACATCTATGGAGATTTTCATCTGTATCCTATATGTGATGCAGGTAGATTTGATAGATATATAGATAGATAGTAGATCATACATGAAGCTGACTCTTTTAAGGTAAAATAATTCTCCTGCACTGATTAGGGGAAACTGTGGTGTCCATGGAAACGATCCTACTGGAGGGTTTTTAAAGTGAGATTAGACCATTGTGTATGTCACACTGCAATGAGAAGCAGAATGTGCCTGGCTTAAAGATAGCCTTTATTGTGCACTATGCAAGAACCCACTAAGCCTCCATATGTAGTATACTATTGCTGTATACAATGTTTTAACTGATATTTCATTCAAGTAGCATTTCTTAGGTGAATATGCCAATGGATTCACATCAAAACTAAAGATCACTATCATTATCGTTGTTGAGTTCAAAATAGTTAATTCTGTGTGCTATAAGACAGTTAAAGAGAACAATGTTTTGAATAGAGATACAATGCTGGAGGGAGTGAGCAACATCATTATCTATCATTATGACTATTGTTGGGTTCGAGTTTGAAATGCGTGCTATTCTAGAAGTTAATGGTAGTCTATGAGGAATGTATATGGTGGGGTCAATGGAGGTTGGATAAGAGCCAGGGGCCTGGAAAGTTAAGTAAGGGAAAAAGGCAATCACATGGTTGCGGTCACTGATTAGGCTGGAGAGCTGTGGATTAGTGAGGAATGTGGGCAAAAGTCAGGTCAGGTCACATGAATGGAGAAGGAACAGTTTTATTACACACATCACTTAAGTTCCTGCCTAGCAACAGATCATTCATCATTATGACTATCTATCATTCTGACTATCTAGCAGTATAACTATCTATTATTGACTATCCGTCATTATGACTATCCATCATTATGACTATCTATCATTATGACTATCTAGCAGTATAACTATCTATTATTGACTATATATCATTATGACTGTCCATCATTATGACTATCTATCATTCTGACTATCTAGCAGTATAACTATCTATTATTGACAATCCATCATTATGACAATCCATCGTCATGACTATCCATCATCTTGACAAACCATCATCATGACTATCCATCATCATGACTATCCATCATTATGACTCTCTATCATTATGACTATCTATCTTTATGACTATCTATCTTTATGACTATCCATCATTATGACTATCCATCATTTTGACTATCCATAATTTTGACTATCCACCATTATGACTACCCATCTTTATGACTATCCATCATTATGACTATCTATCATTATGCCTATCTATCATTATGACTATCCATCATTATGACTATCTATCATTATGACTATCCATCATTATGACTATCCGTCATTATGACTATCTATCTTTATGACTATCTGTCATTATGACTATCTATCTTTATTACTATCTGTCATTATGACTATCTATCTTTATGACTATCCATCATTATGACGATCTATATTTATGACTATGTAGTATAACTATCTATAACTATCTATTCGTGACTATATATCATTGACTATCCATCATTCTGACTATCCATCATCATGACTACCTATCATTGACTATCCACCATTCTGACTGTCCAACCTTCTGACTATCCACCATTCATCATCATGACTACCTATCAATGACTATATATCATTGACTCTCTATCATTCTGACTATCCATTATTCTGAATATCCATTATTCTGACTATCCAACATCATGACTACCTATTATTTACTATCTATCATTGACTATCCACCATTCTGAATACCCATCATTCTGACTATCAATAATTCTGACTATTTATCATCATGACTACCCATCATTATGACTATCTATCATTATGACTATCCATAATTATGACTATTCATCATCATGACTCTCCATCATTATGACTATCTATCATTATGACTATCCATCATTATGACTATCCATCATTATGACAATCCATCATTATGACTATCTATGGTTATGACTATCCATCATTATGACTATCTATCATTATGACTATCCATCATTATGACTATCTATCATTATGACTATACATCATTATGACTATCTATCATTATGACTATCCATCATTATGACTATCCATCATTATGACTATCTATGGTTATGACTATCCATCAGTATGACTATCTATCATTATGACTATCCATCATTATGACTATCTATCATTATGTCTATCTATGGTTATGACTATCCATCATTATGACTATCTATCATTATGACTATCTATGGTTATGACTATCCATCATTATGACAATCCATCATTATGACTATCTATCATTATGACTATCTATGGTTATGACTATCCATCATTATGACTATCCATCATTATGACTATCTATGGTTATGACTATCCATCGTTATGACTATCTATCATTATGACTATCGATCATTATGACTATCTATTATTATGACTATCTATGGTTATGACTATCCATCATTATGACAATCCATCATTATGACTATCCATCATTATGACTATCTATGGTTATGACTAACCATCATTATGACTATCTATCATTATGAATCTCTATCGTTATGACTATCCATCATTATGACTATCTATCATTATGACTATCTATCATTAACTATCTGTCATTATGACTATCTATCTTTGGCTATTTATTATTAACTATCTATCATTGACTATCCATCATTATGACTATCCATCAGTATGACTATCTATCTTTGGCTATCTATCATTAACTATCTATCATTGACTATCTATTATTATGACTAATTCTCTGCCATGACATTCTGCAGTGAGCATGCACTCCCCATTCTCCCATGGGTTAGCATTGTTTGCTATTCATGTGTCTGTTGTCACTTTGTGATCTGAAAAGGTTAAGCCAAGGTGATGTGATGCAGGGAGTGAGTGGGTGCACTGTTGCTATAAGACCTCCAAATGACTGAAAACCTGGGGCTGAGAGAAAACAAACCCCAGCCCTCACTGAATCTTACCGCAGTGTTTTATATCCAATCAAAATGCAATACTGACCCCTAGTGTCACAGGCTAGATTGTCAGCATTGTATGCCTTTTTCCTGGAGTAAGTAAAGGGTTACAACTTAAAAGCCATGGAAGTCTAATTGTATTGATCTTTCTCCTACAGTAGTTGTTCTAGGTGGCATTTGAAGCCTGCTTTTTTGTTGACAAACTGTTTTGAATAAATGCCATATTCCTGTCACAATGAGTAGTAGCTCTTGTGAGTTCTCTGTACAGCTGTGTGCCAAGGTGTCCACCAGATAACACTGTTGTGGGACTATGTGTCACAGTGTTTGCAAAGCTTGATAACAAATGGAGCAGTTAAGACAAAGTCCAGGCCAACAATAACACGCTGCTATGTATACCCTCTGCTATAAATTATTAATAAAACTGCTGATGTTATAAGCAGAAAATTGCATAAGTCATTTTAGCCTGTAGAGGAGACGGATAGGCTATCAAGGCAGTAGGGGGATTCGACAATACACTCGCCTCACTTTTGTCAAATTTTCTCATTCAGAACAAAACAGCATGGCAGCCGTTATAATAGTGCTGGGGAACTGAACGCAGCATACAATTGAAAACCTGTTTCTCACTGATAACTATAGACACTAAATCCGTATGTTTGTATTAATCTACACTGACCAAAAGTATAACCGCAACATGTAAAGTGTTGGTCCCATGTTCCATGAGCTGAAATTAAAGATCCCAGAAATGTTCCATAAGCACAAAAATAGTATTTATCTCAAGTTTTGTGCAAGAATTTGCTTACATCCATATTAGTGAGCAAATCTCATTTGCCAAGATAATCCATCCACCTGACTAGTGTGGCATATCAAGAAGTTGATTAAACAGCATGATCATTTCATAGGTGCACTTTGTGCCGGGGACAATGAAAGGCAACTCTAAAATGTGCCATTTTGTCATGTAACACAATGCCACAAATGTCTCAAGTTTTGATGGAGTGTGCAATTGTTATGCTGACTGCAGGAATGTCCACCAGAGCTGTTGCCAGACAATTTAATGTTCATTTCTCTACCATAAGCCACCTCCAACATCATTTTAGAGAATTTGGCATTACGTGCATCTAGCCTCATAACCGCAGATCACGTGTGACCACACCAGCCCTAGACCACCACATCCAGTTTCTTCACTTGCGGGATTGTCTGAGACCAGCCACCCAGACTGTGGGTTTGCACAACCAAAGAACTTCCCCACAAACTGTCAGAAACCATCCCAGGGAAGCTCATCTGGGTGCTCGTCTTCCTTACCAGGGTCTACAATACCGAACTTCTGCAGTTCGGTATTGTAACTGACTTCAGTGGGCAAATGTTGACCATGCTGGAGAAGTGTGGTCTTCGTGTGGATAAGCGGTTTGTTGACGTCAACGTTGTGAACAGAGTGCAACATGCTGGCGGGGGGTTATGGTATGGGCAGGCATAAGCTACAGTGATCTAAATACAATTGCATTTTATCGATGGCAATTGGAATGCAAAGTGATAGCGTGACAAAATCCTGAGGCCCGTTGTGCCATTCATCCGCCACCATAACTTCATGTTTCAGCCTAATAATCCACGGCCCCATGTTGCAAGGATCTGTACAAAATTCCTGGAAGCTGAAAATGTTCCAGTTCTTTCATACTCTGCATACTCACCAGACATGTCACCCATTGAGCATGTTTGGGATGCTCTGGATTTACGTGTATGACAGCATATTCCAGTTCACGCCAATATCCAGCAACTTCCCACAGCCATAAAAGACGACTGGGGCAACATTCCACAGACCACAATCAACAGCCTGATCAACTCTATGCGAAGGAGATGTGTCACAGTGCAAATGGTGGTCACACCAGATACTGACTGGGTTTTTTTTTCCACGCCCTTAACTTTTTTCAAAGTTATCTGTGACCAACATGCATATCTGTATTCCCAGTCATGTGAAATCCATAGATTAGGGCATAATTTCTTCCTTTAAATTGACTTGATTTCCTTATATGAACTGTAACTCAGTAAAATCTTTCATGTAGTGTTAATATTTTTGTCCAGTGTAATGGCACACTGATTTATATTGTGGCCAACTATACTGTAACAAATCATTGCTATGAGGGTGTAAGGAAAACATTTTCCACAAGATGGCAATGTAGCTTCACTTATGTTTCTCTCTTTTTCTACATAGCAGATTCTGCTCCCTGTGGCACAGTCTAATCTACATTAGGTTTAGGGCACAGCTGGGCACCTGTCACAGCGGCAGTATATATGTATGTATATATTGTGTATGTGTATGTGTATGTGTATGTGTATCACTGTTAATCACAGTAGGATGCAGTGGGAGCTAAGTACATCACTGTTAATCAAGACAACTACACAGTAGGATGCAGTGGGAGCTAAGTACATCACTGTTAATCAAAATAACTACACAGTAGGATGCAGTGGGAGCTAAGTACATCACTGTTAATCAAGACAACTACACAGTAGGATGCAGTGGGAGCTAAGTACATCACTGTTAATCAAGACAACTACACAGTAGGATGCAGTGGGAGCTAAGTACATCACTGTTAATCAAAATAACTACACAGTAGGATGCAGTGGGAGCTAAGTACATCACTGTTAATCAAGACAACTACACAGTAGGATGCAGTGGGAGCTAAGTACATCACTGTTAATCAAGACAACTACACAGTAGGATGCAGTGGGAGCTAAGTACATCACTGTTAATCAAAATAACTACACAGTAGGATGCAGTGGGAGCTAAGTACATCACTGTTAATCAAAATAACTACACAGTAGGATGCAGTGGGAGCTAAGTACATCACTGTTAATCAAGACAACTACACAGTAGGATGCAGTGGGAGCTAAGTACATCACTGTTAATCAAGACAACTACACAGTAGGATGCAGTGGGAGCTAAGTACATCACTGTTAATCAAGACAACTACACAGTAGGATGCAGTGGGAGCTAAGTACATCACTGTTAATCAAGACAACTACACAGTAGGATGCAGTGGGAGCTAAGTACATCACTGTTAATCAAAATAACTACACAGTAGGATGCAGTGGGAGCTAAGTACATCACTGTTAATCAAGACAACTACACAGTAGGATGCAGTGGGAGCTAAGTACATCACTGTTAATCAAAACAACTACTCAGTAGGATGCAGTGGGAGCTAAGTACATCACCGTTAATCAAGACTACTACACAGTAGGATGCAGTGGGATCCAAAACACAAGTGAGCAAATGTTCAACCCTATCGAAATGCTGTGTGCAGGAGTAAACAATCTGTCAAACAAGTCATGCTTGTAAAAAATGACTTAGTATTGAATTTGTATTTATGTGGTCTCCTGTAAGAAGCTGACAGCCCCCAAAAGGACAAGTTGTTAATTAATGGTTGAGAGAAAAGATATGGCCTGCCATGTGGACAGGCCTAGGGCTGGGGCTGGTGCTAGGCCTAGGGCTGATGCTCTGGGCCACAGTGAGGCTGGGATGCTGGGGTTATTTTACTTTGAATAGGGAGGAGGCCCTCTCTCTGCAGCCTGGCACTGCCATAAAGAGCCCCGTTATGGGCAGCGGAGGCGGGTTGGGTAGGGAGGGCAGGCCTGGGTCTGGGGAGTACCTGTCCCAGGCAGAGACAGAGTGGGGATTGTGAGGGAGGCCTGGGCCAGCTGGGGAGGGACAGAAGGCGCTCAGTGGAGGGCAGGAAGTGGCCCTGTGTGAGGAGGGAAGGACACACACGCACACTCGCACATACACACAGACACCACGTACACACACACACACACGCACAAACACACACACGATAGCACACTGAAGAGCGATGGGGTGGTACTTTGCAGACTCCGCTGCAAGGTCACTATGGACGCAGTGCGTTTCAGATGCTCCTGGGCATAGATGCTGACAGACGAGATGTCCCTCTTTGCCGGTGACATTTAGCCTGACAGGAGAGGCTTGGCCCTGTAGCTATCTGTAAACCCTATAGGCCAAACAGCCTTCATCTACACAGTGGAGGTATTTTGCATTCATAAAGCCCATTTACTAATTAATTTATCGTTGTATCATCAAGGACATGGAGACGCCCTTACCCAGGGCAGCAAACTGTGAATACATGACATTGTTTAACTGCTTGGCTGGCAAGCTTATCCACAGTATCTTTAACTTCACATTCTATCCATCTATACAGATGAATCGTTACATTAATTAAATAATCCAAGAAATACCCATCTCAATGGTACACATCAGTATCCCCATAAAGATCATGTCATCATTCTGTCATTATTCCACAGGTATAGTGCACGGGTAGTGACGGTCTTTAAAACAGCATTCAAAAGGAATGATGAAATCACTGATCAGATCAGTTAGTATGCATGACATTTCCCTGATGTTATGGCTGAAGGCGTATGTGAGAGAAAACGTTACCATTGAGGTACCAAATGTACATATTGTTCATCAGTGTTCTCAATGCTTATGGAGGGTGGGATAAGTCTAGGAACTTCAAAATCCCTTCAGAATCCTGATTTCTGGTACATTGCATGACCAAAGGTATGTGGACATCTCATTCCAAAATCATAGGCATTAACATGGAGTTGGTCCCCTTTGCTGCTATAACAGCCTCTACTCTTCTGGAAACACTTTCCACTAGATATTGAAACATTGCTGCGGGGACTTGCTTCCATTCAGCCACACAAGCATTTGTGAGGTCTGGCACAGATGTTGGAGGATTAGGCCTGGCTCGCAGTCAGAGTTACAATTCATCCCAAAGGTGTTCGAGGTCAGGGCTCTGTGCAGGCCGGTCATGTTCTTCCACACCAATCTCGACAAACCATTTCTATACGAACCTCACTTTGAGCACTGGGGCATTGTCATGCTGAAACCGGAAAGGGCCTTCCCCAAACTGTTGCCACAATGTAGGAAGCACAGAATCACCTAGAATGTAATTTTATGCTGTAGTGTTAAGATTTCCCTTCTCTGGAACTAAGGGGCCTAGCCTGAACCATGAAAAACAGTCCCAGACCAAAATTCCCCCTCCACCAAACGTTACATTTAGCAGTATGCATTCGGGCAGGTAGCATTCTCCTGGCATCCTCTGAACCCAGATTTGTCAGTCTAACTGACAGATTGTGAAGAGTGATTCCTCACTCCAGAGAACACGTTTCCACTGCTCCAGAGTCCAATGGCGGTGAGCTTTATACCACTCCAGCTGACACTTGGTATTGTGCATGGTGATCTTAGACTTGCGTTCAGCTGCTCGGCAATGGACACCCATTTCATGAACCTCCTGACAAACAGTTCTTGTGCTGACGTTGCTTCCAGAGGCAGTTTGGAACTCGGTAGTGAGTGTTACAACTGAGGGCAGATGATTTTTACATGCTACACGCTTCAGCACCCGGCGGTCCCGTTCTGTGAGCTTGTGTCTACCACTTCGCGTTGTTGCTCCTAAACATTTACACTTCACAGTATCAGCACTTACAGTTGACCGGGGCAGCTCTACGTAGCATGACAAACATTTGATGAACTGACTTGTTGGAAAGGTGGCATGTTATGATGGTGCCACGTTGAAAGTCACTTAGCTTTTCAGCAAGGCCATTCTACTGCCAATCTTTGTCTATGGAGATTGCATGGCTGTGTGCTTGATTATATTTTATACATCTGGCAGCAACGGGTGTGGCTGACATAGCAGAATCCCCTCATTTGAAGGGGTGTCCACATACTTTTGTATATATTAGAGTAAATCTGGCAATGATATGCCATCTCTCCCCTTTCTTCTTTTGTTAAGCCCAACAAGTAGATCTCTGGATGTCAAAGGCATCTCAGATATGAGTATTTTAATGTGGATGTTTGAGCACAGCACTGAAATACTGTCAAAACAGTGGGGAACTCTCTGAAGTCAGAGTGTTGTTACCAGTGATGGAAAAAGTACCCAATTGTCATACTTGAGTAAAAGAAAAGTTACTTTGAAAATTACTCAAGTAAGTCACCCAGTAAAATACTACTTGAGTGAGTCTAAAAGTTTTAGGTTTTAAATATTCTTAAGCATCAAAAGTAAATGTAATTGCTAAAATGTACTTAAGCATCAAAATTAAAAGTATGAATTATTTCAAATTCCTTATATTAAGCAAACCAGATGACACAATTCTCTTGTTTACATTTTTTTTTTTGACGGATAGCCAGGGGCACACTCCAACACTCAGAAATCATTTACAAATGAAGAATTTGTGTTTAGTGAATCCGCCAGATCAGGTAGTAGGGATGACCAGGGATGTTCTCCCGATAAGTGTGTGAATTGGACCATTTTCCCGTCCTGCTAAACATTTAAAATGTGACGAGTACTTTTGGGTGTTATGGAAAATGTATGGAGTAAAAAGTACATAATTTTCTTTAGGAATGTATTGAAGTAAATGTTAAAGTTGTCAAAAATATAAATAGTAAATTAAAGTACAGATACCCTCAAAATTACTTAAGTAGTACTCTAAAGTATTTTTACTTAAGTACTTTACACCACCGGCTGTTACCAATGCTGTTATAGTAAAATGGTAATTCTTTACCCTGAAAATGTTAAAGTCCTCCTGAACTATCCTCTAACTTTCTTTTATCCAAAAGAGATGTGTGGACTGAAGCTTTTCTTTGCTAATCTACATCAATACTTTTCAACATCCAATGGGCATGTTAGCCAAGCGATGCTAACATTAATTATAATTCATGCATTTAGCCTAAATCATCAAAGGTACGTGCACCGTGATTTAATCAATAGATATGTCATCTTAACAAGGTTTTATGGCTTTGGCAGAAATGTTTTATAATGCAGTCACATTCAGTTAGAGCACAGACAACGATACCTGAAAGTTTGGGCTTGACAAGAGGGCTGCCAAGAAACTCTTGCAGGAGAAACTCTTGCTCTGTAACTATTTCCAGCAGGCCTTTGTCTTGTCAGGCTGTGCCCCAATCTAGTCCCCTGGGTAGTAGGCCTTGTCACCCCTCCGACTGTGTCAGGTCCACAGTGTAGGACACCGCAGTGAACCCGCCATGATGCATCCCATTCCCACTAGGCCTCCTTACCAGCCATGTTTGTGCTCATTACAAGGGTTTTGGGTTGTGTATACTACTAAAAAACTATTCTGTTCTCTCTCAGTGCCAATCCACTATGTTGTATTGTCAAGTTTGTGCACACAGAGAAGATATCCAAAGGCGTGTTGAACAAAGCTAGTGCTAACATTCGCTAACAATCAGCCTTGTTGAATTTTAACGGTCAGATCGCAATACACCCGACACCTAAATGGAAAACTAATGGAGGGCACACATGTATTTCAAATACAATTTTGTATTCATAATCAGATAACATACAGAATCAAAACCATCAGATAGCATACAGGATCAAACCCATCAGATAGCATACAGAATCAAAACCATCAGCTGGCATACAGAATCAAATCCATCAGATAGCATGCAGAATCAAACCCATCAGATAGCATGCAGAATCAAACCCATCAGATAGAATACAGAATCAAACGCATTAGATAGCATACAGAATCAAACCCATGAGATAGCATACAGAATCAAACCAATCAGCTGGCATACAGAATCAAATCCATCAGATAGCATACAGAATCAAACCCATCAGATAGCATACGGAATCAAACTCACCAGATAGCATACGGAATCAAACCAATCAGCTGGCATACTGAATCAAATCAATCAGCTGGCATACAGAATCAAACCCATCAGATAGCATACAGAATCAAACCCATTAGCTGACATACATAATCAAACCCATCAGATAGCATACAGAATCAAGCCAATCAGATGACATACAGAATCAAACCCATCAGCTGGCATACAGAATCAAACTCACCAGAGAGCATGCGGAATTATACCCATCAGATAGCATACAGAAGCAAACCCATCAGATAGCATACATAATCAAACCCATCAGCTGGCATACAGAATCAAACCCATCAGCTGGCATATAGAATCAAACTTATCAGATAGCAAACAGAATCAAACCCATCAGATGGCATACAGAATCAAACCCATCAGCTGGCATATAGAATCAAACTTATCAGATAGCAAACAGAATCAAACCCATCAGATGGCATACAGAATCAAACCCATGAGATAGCATACAGAATCAAACACATCAGCTGGCATACAGAATCAATCCCATCAGATAGCATACAGAATCAAACACATCAACTGGCATACAGAATCAAACCCATCAGATAGCATACAGAATCAAACCCATCAGCTGGCATACAGAATCAAACCCATCAGCTGGCATACAGAATCAAACCCAAATATCTCTCAAATGTATAGGCTCAGTTTCTGAATCATCTGGAAATGCAAAATCAAATATTTGTCTCCTTTTTATCTAAAAAAACACTACTGCCATGTATGAGATATGTTTTCTAAGAACATCTTACCTAAAACAAACAATTTTCAAGATATCAACAATTGCTTCTGTGAAAATCTGAAGAATACATCGCAGAACAAGCATGCAGAATGTGGTGAATGCACAGTTTTCTGAAGCTGAGATATGATGCACAGTCTTTATGGATGTGACGGTATCGTAATGAAAAAATTATACTAACACTGATATATATATATATATATATATATATATATATATATATATATTATAAGTGTTTGTATATATGTATATGTATGTAGATTATATACTTCATAAAACCTTGAAGAAAGTTAGCTTCATAGAGACAGTTTCAGGGTCTGATGTAAGGTTTTACAATACCTTTTTCTGAAATACTATGATGTTACAATTGCCTGTCTCAATAACCCCCGCTTTACAAGACTGTAGAACACATCTTAAGACACTTACATTTGGTCTGTATTGCTTTTTTAACATCTTAACAAACACTGGAGGACAGCTGAGTGGAACAATTTGCTCTGTGAGCTCTTTCTGAAAAAGCCATAAAATATGATTGACCAAAAAGTCTTGAGAGTTGGCAACCTACTATTTAATAGCTAAAATTCATGCAATTTCCTACTTCAATTGGTCAAATAAAGCCTGCACTCCAACATACAGTACTGTAGACCTTAAAGATGTAATCCTCATGTTGGGAAACAGCACCACTGTTCCCCCAGCGCCTTTGTTATTGCTTTTGTTTTGTTGATGGAACTGAGGAGAGGAGCGTCTGGCAGGGTTGTAAAAAAGCAGTACATATTGGGCTGATCCATTGCGCATGCAAGGATGTCAGAGAAAAAACGGTGTTTGTTGTTTGCAGTAACTTATTTGCTGTTGTAATATCCCAAACAGACGGGGCAGTTTCACCAATGAAGGATTCTAGTTTTAAAGATAATTATATATATGGGTTCATTTGTAAAATACTAACTTTATTTTTGCCATGGAATCACCCTTACCCAACTTTTCCAACCACGAAAAGTAGCCAATATGGCTTTTCCCTTTCTGACACACCCCCTCAAACAAGGAAGTGACAATGGGTGTGGCTAGGGAGTGACCAGGGTGGAGCCCACTGGCTATGCACATCTCAAGGAACCATGGAACGTTGTGGGTGACAGAATATACCCCAGGATAGCATACCTTGAAGGAACTTCCCACCTCTTAATTTGAATCAACCTCTCAACAACATGGAGCAGCCCCATGTGTAATTATTCAATCTAGTCAAAATCTTATTCCCTTATTAATTAATCAAACTCATTTGATTGCAAATGATGGCTCTTGTAATGAGATCTCCTGTTTCAGCAAGAGGTGAATGAGCAGTTTGCCAGGCGGTAATCATATTCACTAATTAGTCAGTTAGAGACTAATCAAAACCCTGTGTGGTTCCTGTTACAGTTATGGTAAATATTGCAAATACCAAGAGCTTGTCATTTTTGTAAATTCTGAATTTACTGAGGATGCTGTAAGTTTGTGTTTTCCGTGAAGAAGAGAGTGAATTTCTCATGCATTTGAAAAGTATTTTTTTGTCAAGAGTGAGTTCACAGTGCTTTGACACTGTTCCCTGCTTTAGCAGATTCCACTATTAGCTTTCAATCTCTGTCGCCCTCCTTGGCACCATTGACTTTACTCACCCTACTCAAGAGATCTTTGGAAATGCAGTCAAGATAATGGAAAATAAAGCACACATTCAACACATTGACACCCTCATTTCCTGATAGAAGTTATGTTAACCAATTCACAGCTTCTCTTGGTTAAAATGGGTGGCAAAATGTATTTGGACTGATGGTACAGGTGCAGATAGGAGCTGAAAAGAACATACATTACTTATATGCCTATATTGGATTTTAATTTCATGTTTGACATATTTTCAATTATTCATTGCTTATTTTCCCCTATTATCATAAAGGTTCAGTTAATGGCAAGATCCTTTTTTGCCAATGAGAGATGATTGGATAGTTGCAGTCACTGATGCGCACACACACACACACATTTGTGTCATCCAGTTGTTTTCTGCAGTACATTCTTATAGTATGCGTCAAAATAAACAAAGCTAGACTGGACTTGTTCATTTCATTCAACATTAGCAAGGCAAGGATGAAAGTTTTCTGTCTAAGGGGGAAACAACCAGTTATTTCATTATTTTTGCTCTAGAGTTAGTGGTCTCTTTCCAGAGATAATTCTCTAGTTGTAGTAGTCCTTACTATTACAGGAGAGAAGACGCTGTACCTCAGGGGAGGACAGTGGACGACTTGTGTCCATTTTGTATAGCTCATAGTCATAGAAACTGGATGGGAGAAAACTGCCTATAAAATGTCATATTTAGCTAGAGTAAGTGTGCTGTATCTCTTTAGCACTCAGAAAAGCCCAATCTTCCAACTCATACTATAGCCTCATGTTGTTGGTTTATACCGGCATTTCAAGGTTAAGGCTTGATATTGGGTGATTTAACTTTCATTCCTCTGTGTTGATCTGTTTTATTTTCAAGCACACAAGATTGAAGGGAAAAACTGCAAAGGCATAGCATGTTTTTATATAAAGTATATATATATATTTTTACATTGGAATAAAACTTACCCTGTCCTATCTAGTCGATCCATTGTTCTGCATTTATAAAAGTCAATGTTTTCTTCTCCTGATCAAAGTGCAACCTTAGAAAACTTTGGAGGACAAATTTGATTTTTTTTAAACAGGAGGGGAATATTAAAAGTTCCAATGAAAGCTTCAAGAGGGCATAGACACTTTGTGTTTGATGGTTGCGTAGGCTATAGTTAAGGCATATAGGCAGGAATCCATTTGTCTTTTCTCTATTCTTGTAATTTGAACTATTCTTGCATCGGACATTGCTTTAATCTGTCTCACTAGTTGTTCAGTAGAAGGAGGTGATACTACTTACTCTGGTAACTGGGGTTATTGTGATCTTTGCTGTACAGTCACTGATGATTTCATAATGATTTCATGTTATAGACTCCTGTTTGAGGAACCCTCAGTCCAAAGCCAAACAGAGTAGTAATCAGCATAACAATGGTGATATACATATTGCGTTAAGATATAATTTATTCTGACTTCTACAAACTGTTGTGCAATTCCTGCATTGAAATTAACCATGTGAGTGCCTCCAACAGTTACGTTGCTGCATCTCAGTCCACAAGGGGGCAATCTAATATTAAACACAGCGGGGAGGGGGAAAGGAAAGACAACCACCCAAGGAGGATTTAACCCAACCAGGATGCTTATCTAATTCAGTGTTGGCACACTTCAGACGGGGTTTGACGGAAATACAAGCCACATTTAATTTAGTGAGCTTAGCATGAAGAGCTGGTGGAGATGATCTGTGGCTTAGAAGAGACTGTTCTAACCCTTGGCAGAGCAGTGATCATGCACATACTTAATCCCACGGTATTTACAAATGTTCTCATTGAAAAATATATATGTTCCTCTTTAATACAGAGGCCATTGCTGCTATTAGGCTTTAATAGAAAGCAGGTAGACATTTTGTCTCTCTTTCCCTTTGCTACTTCTCTCTCTCTCTCTCTCTCTCTCTCTCTCTCTCTCTCTCTCTCCAATTCAATCAATTGGGCCTTATTGTCATGGGGAACTACTGTTTACATTGCCAAAGCAAGTGAGTTGGATAATAAGCAAAGTGAAATAATCTGAAATTAACAGTAAACATTACACTCACAAAAGAAGAATAGAGATATTTCCAATGTTATTATGGCAATGTACAATGTTGTAACAATATGCAAATAGTTGAAGTTCAACAGAGAAAATAAATAAACATAAATATGGGATGTATTTAAAATGGTGTTTGTTATTCACGGGTTGCCCTTGTGGTCACAATTTTTGCAGCTGTGATGTGACACTGGGGTCGTTCACCTAATAGATATGGGCTTTTATCAAAATTGAATTTGTTTTCAAATTATTTGTGGGTCTGTGTAATTTTGTGACTCCTTTCAGGAAACTAGGCTTATGTTGCACGTCACTACTTCATAGGAGCAGCATTTGAACGTAAAAATATTATTTTGGGGGGAGAAATGCCTTCTGAAACATGTGAACATTCATGTGCCCTAATAACAAATGTGTATTCCATCCATAAATACAAATCAAATTGTTAAATTACGAGCCTAGAAAAAGACAGGAACATTCCTTCTAGCCATGATTGGCTGAGATAATGTATGGGCTGGACATGCCGGGAGATGAGTTTGGATTGGTCTACCATGCAGCACGCTTCTATTTATAACGTGAGCTGTTCAGTATGTGGTGACAGTCCTTTCTACCACACCGCTTTTGAAAGATATAACGTTAGCCATCGAGAATTACAAAAGTTTTGCTAATTTTTTCAACAACATTGATACCCTGAATTTAGCAAGCGCTATTGACAAATCAGTAGGAAAAAGTGATGGATTACTTCCTGCACACGCCACTGTCAGTGTGAACCGGACGGACTTGACACAAAGCTGGCCAAACAATAGTTAAATGGTTCCAGTCTGCCGTGAAGCATTCATCCATGTATAAATGGGTAAGAGTCTAGCTCCATTTTTCAGATATAGGCTTCTAATTTTGTTAGAAAGTATTTTTTATTGCTAGTTAAAGCATACTGTTAGTTAGTTAATAAATGTTAGTTTACTGGCTCGCTAGCTAACGGTATGTGTACAATCTGTGTAGTAATATTATATGAATCAGAAATCCATTTGCATTGCTAGTTATAGCCTAATGTTAGGTGGTTAACATTGAACCTAGTTTGTTAGCTTAAGCTACCTGCAGATTCCTACTACAGCTTTGACAATGCTTGTATTGGTAGTAGTATGAGTTGGGGTTATACCGGTTCAATGTTTAGCTAGCTAGCTACCTAGCTAGCTACATGTCTAAACAAAAGACTCCACTTCGGCTGGATTATTACCTGTCCTATCAATTTAGACAAGTGTGTCGGGTAAGCACATCTAATAACGATAAAATATTTATAAAAATATTTTTATCTGGACACTTTCTGTTTTTTAAATCGCTACTATGCATGTACTATCACTATACTGTTTACACCTTCTGTATCCTGTGTTTTTTTGTATCCTGTGTTTTTTGGTTAATTCTTTCCAAAGTGTCAAGTTATTTTCTTTTTGTTTTCTCATGATATGGTTGGGTCTAATTGTGTTGATGTCCTGGGGCTCTGTGGGATCTGCTTGTATTTGTGAACAGTGCCATAACCAACTGTCTGAGAGGACTCTTTTCTAGGTTCATCTCTTTGTTTGGGAATCGCTTCCTTTTAGGTGGTTGAAGAATTTAACATCTCTTTCCTGGATTTAGATCCTTATCGGCAAAAATTCATAATTCTGCATGCAATAGTTGGTGTTATACTTTGTACACAGAGGACGTTTTTGCTGAATTTTGCATGCACAGTCTAAATTTGGTGTTTGTCCCATTTTGCGAATTCTTGGTTGGTGAGCAGACCCCAGACCTCACAACCTTAAAGGGAAATGGATTCTATAACTGACTCAACTATGTTTAGCCAGATCCTAATTAGGATGTCAAATGTTATGTTCCTTTTGATGGTGTAGAAGGCCCTTCCTGCCTGTCTCTCAGATCTTTCACAGCTTTGTGGAAGTTACATATGGTGCTGATGTTTAGGCTAAGGTAGGAATAGATTTTTGTCTGCCTTAGGGCAATGGTGTGTAGTTGGAATTTGTATTTGTGGTCAAGCCAACTAGACCTTTTTTGGAAGACCATTATTTTTGTCTTACTGAGATTTACTGTCAGAGCCCAGATCTGACAGAATCTGTGCAGAAGGTTGCTGTAGGTCCTCCTTGGTTGGGCCTTCTTGGTTGGGGACAGAAACACCAGATTATCAGCAAAGAGAATACATTTGATCTCAGATTCTAGTGGGGTGAGGCAGGGTGCTGCAGAGTGTTCGAGTGCCCTCGCCAATTCGTTGATCGAATGTTGAAGTGGTTGGAGCTCAAGCTGCATCCCTGTCTCACCCCATGGCCCTGTGTAAATAAATCTGTGCTTTTTTTTAACCGTACACTTGTTTGTCTACATGGATTTTATAATGTCGTACTGTACGTTTTCCCTAAACACCGCTTTCCATCAATTGGTATAGCAGATCCTCATGCCAAAGCTTATTTTTTTACGAAGCATGAGAAGACTTGTTTGGTAAATTTTTGTAAAAACCCAATTTGACATTTGAGGAAGCCCCCCACCCTCAGAGAGAGAGAGATATTGCCTCCTCTCAGACAGCTATGTATGTCACATCTCTCGAGAGAACATGATGTTTTGACAGATTTTAACTGGAGTGGGCTTGGAGATGTTTTGACTGGTTTAACCCTTGTGTTTTGCTGAAAGAAAATTACATCCATTGTGGTATGGGTCAGAGTGACCCGCACAGTTTAAACAAACTCAAGACAGTCAAAGAATCAAGTAAAAAGAGCCCAAAAAATATTTGACTTGTCAGACCTTTCAGAAAGAAGAAATACAAGAACATTTGATTTCAAAAATTCTAAATTTAAGAATAATTTGTTAACATATTTCCCTCTGACAAACAAGCATTTACTATTTCCCCAAGTAGGCATTTTCTTATATTTCCCAGTAACAGTAACACTTACAGCAGAAGTTGGAAGTTTACATACACCTCAGCCAAATACATTTAAACTCAGTATTTCACAATTCCTGACATATAATCCTAGTAAAAATTCCCTGTATTTGATCAGTTAGGATCACCACTTATTTTGAAATGTCAGAATAATACTAGAGAGAATGAATTATTTCAGCTTTCATTTTTTTCATCCCAATCCCAGTGGGTCAGAAGTTTACATACACTCGATTAGGATTTGGTAGCATTGTGTTACGGTGAGTGAATGAGGACCCAAAAGCGAATTAACTTAAACAGAGCTTCTTTAATAACCAAACATAGGTAGGCTCAGATAGACCGGCAGATTCCGACAGGACAGGACAAGGTTACAGCAAACATGACGATAGTCTGGTTCAGGCATGAAACACAACAAACAAGAATCCGACAAAGACAGGAGCAGAAACAGAGAGAGATATAGGGACCTAATCAGAGGGAAAAAGGGAACAGGTGGGAAAAGGGGTGAATGGGTAGTTAGGAGGAGACAAGGAACAGCTGGGGGAAAGCGGGGGAGAAAAGGTAACCTAATACGACCAGCAGAGGGAGACAGGGTGAAAGGAAAGGACAGAAAGACACAACATGACAATACATGACAGTACCCCCCCACTCACCGAGCGCCTCCTGGCGCACTCGAGGAGGAAACCTGGCGGCAACGGAGGAAATCCTCGATCAGCGCACGGTCCA
Organism: Oncorhynchus clarkii lewisi; assembly: GCF_045791955.1. Taxonomy (NCBI): domain Eukaryota; kingdom Metazoa; phylum Chordata; class Actinopteri; order Salmoniformes; family Salmonidae; genus Oncorhynchus; species Oncorhynchus clarkii. Next base: position 19,785,381 of record NC_092177.1, read on the forward strand.
GCACGTCCCGAGAGGGAACCCAACTCCTCTCCTCAGGACCGTACCCCTCCCAATCTACGAGGTACTGGTGACCACGGCCCCGAGGACGCATGTCCAAAATCCTGCGGACCCTGTAGATGGGTGCGCCCTCGACAAGGATGGGGGGGGGGGGGGGGGGGGTGACGAGCGGGGGCGCGAAGAACGGGCTTGATACAGGAGACATGGAAGACCGGGTGGACGCGACGAAGGTATCGCGGAAGAAGAAGTCGAACTGCGACAGGATTAATGACCCGAGAAATACGGAACGGACCAATGAACCGCGGGGTCAACTTGCGAGAAGCCGTCTTAAGGGGAAGGTTCTGAGTGGAGAGCCAAACTCTCTGACCGCGACAATATCTAGGACTCTTAGTTCTACGCTTATTAGCAGCCCTCACAGTCTGCGTCCTATAACGGCAAAGTGCAGACCTGACCCTCTTCCAGGTGCGCTCGCAACGTTGGACAAAAGCCTGAGCGGAGGGGACGCTGGACTCGGCGAACTGAGATGAGAACAGCGGAGGCTGGTACCCGAGGCTACTCTGAAAAGGAGATAGCCCGGTCGCAGACGAAGGAAGCGAGTTGTGGGCGTATTCTGCCCAGGGGAGCTGTTCTGACCAAGACGCAGGGTTGCGAAAAGAAAGACTGCGTAAGATGCGACCAATAGTCTGATTGGCCCGTTCTGCTTGACCGTTAGACTGGGGGTGAAAGCCGGAAGAGAGACTGACGGAAGCCCCAATCAAACGGCAAAACTCCCTCCAAAATTGAGACGTGAATTGCGGACCTCTGTCCGAAACGACGTCTGACGGAAGGCCATGAATTCTGAAAACATTCTCGATGATGATTTGTGCCGTCTCTTTAGCAGAAGGAAGCTTAGCAAGGGGAATGAAATGAGCCGCCTTAGAGAACCTATCGACAACCGTAAGAATAACAGTCTTCCCCGCTGACGAAGGCAGTCCGGTGACAAAATCTAAGGCGATGTGAGACCACGGTCGAGAGGGAATGGGAAGCGGCCTGAGACGGCCGGCAGGAGGAGAGTTACCGGACTTAGTCTGCGCGCAGACCGAACAAGCAGCCACGAAACGACGCGTGTCATGCTCCCGGGTGGGCCACCAAAAACGCTGGCGAATGGAAGCAAGCGTACCCCGAACGCCAGGGTGGCCGGCTAACTTGGCAGAGTGAGCCCACTGAAGAACGGCCAGACGAGTAGGAACGGGAACGAAAAGAAGGTTCCTAGGACAAGCGCGCGGCGACGGAGTGTGAGTGAGCGCTTGCTTTACCTGCCTCTCAATTCCCCAGACAGTCAACCCGACAACACGCCCCTCAGGGAGAATCCCCTCGGGGTCAGTGGAGGCTACTGAAGAACTGAAGAGACGAGATAAAGCATCAGGCTTGGTGTTCTTAGAGCCCGGACGATAAGAAATCACGAACTCGAAACGAGCGAAAAACAGCGCCCAACGCGCCTGACGCGCATTAAGTCGTTTGGCAGAACGGATGTACTCAAGGTTCCTATGGTCAGTCCAAACGACAAAAGGAACGGTCGCCCCCTCCAACCACTGTCGCCATTCGCCTAGGGCTAACCGGATGGCGAGCAGTTCGCGGTTTCCCACATCATAGTTACGTTCCGACGGCGACAGGCGATGAGAAAAATACGCGCATGGGTGGACCTTGTCGTCAGAGAGGGAGCGCTGAGAAAGAATGGCTCCCACGCCCACCTCTGACGCGTCAACCTCGACAACGAACTGTCTAGAGACGTCAGGTGTAACAAGGATAGGAGCGGATGTAAAACGATTCTTGAGGAGATCAAAAGCTCCCTGGGCGGAAACGGACCACTTAAAGCACGTCTTGACAGAAGTAAGGGCTGTGAGAGGAGCTGCCACCTGACCGAAATTACGGATGAAACGACGATAGAAGTTCGCGAAGCCGAGAAAGCGCTGCAGCTCGACGCGTGACTTAGGGGCGGGCCAATCAATGACAGCTTGGACCTTAGCGGGATCCATCTTAATGCCTTCAGCGGAAATAACAGAACCGAGAAATGTGACGGAGGAGGCATGAAAAGTGCACTTCTCAGCCTTCACAAAAAGACAATTCTCTAAAAGGCGCTGGAGGACACGTCGAACGTGCTGAACATGAATCTGGAGTGACGGTGAAAAAATCAGGATATCGTCAAGGTAAACGAAAACAAAGATGTTCAGCATGTCTCTCAGGACATCATTGACTAATGCCTGAAAGACAGCTGGAGCGTTAGCGAGGCCGAAAGGAAGAACCCGGTATTCAAAGTGCCCTAACGGAGTGTTAAACGCCGTCTTCCACTCGTCCCCCTCCCTGATGCGCACGAGATGGTAAGCGTTACGAAGGTCCAACTTAGTGAAAAACCTGGCTCCCTGCAGGATCTCGAAGGCTGAAGACATAAGAGGAAGCGGATAACGATTCTTAACTGTTATGTCATTCAGCCCTCGATAATCTATGCAGGGGCGCAGAGACCCGTCCTTCTTCTTGACAAAAAAAAACCCCGCTCCGGCGGGAGAGGAGGAGGGGACTATGGTACCGGCGTCAAGAGCTACAGACAAATAATCCTCGAGAGCCTTACGTTCGGGAGCCGACAGAGAGTATAGTCTACCCCGGGGGGGAGTGGTTCCCGGAAGGAGATCAATACTACAATCATACGACCGGTGTGGAGGAAGAGAGGTGGCCCTGGACCGACTGAACACCGTGCGCAGATCGTGATATTCCTCCGGCACCCCTGTCAAATCACCAGGCTCCTCCTGTGAAGAAGAGACAGAGGAAACAGGAGGGATAGCAGACATTAAACATTTCACATGACAAGAGACGTTCCAGGAGAGGATAGAATTACTAGACCAATTAATGGAAGGATTATGACAAACTAGCCAGGGATGGCCCAAAACAACAGGTGTAAAAGGTGAACGAAAAATCAAAAAAGAAATGGTTTCGCTATGATTACCAGAAACAGTGAGGGTTAAAGGTAGCGTCTCACGCTGAATCCTGGGGAGAGGACTACCATCCAGAGCGAACAAGGCCGTGGACTCCCTTAACTGTCTGAGAGGAATGTCATGTTCCCGAGCCCAGGTCTCGTCCATAAAACAGCCCTCCGCCCCAGAGTCTATTAAGGCACTGCAGGAAGCTGACGAACCGGTCCAGCGTAGATGGACCGACAAGGTAGTGCAGGATCTTGAAGGAGAGACAGGAGTAGTAGCGCTCACCAGTAGCCCTCCGCTTACTGATGAGCTCTGGCTTTTACTGGACATGAAGTGACAAAATGACCAGCAGAACCGCAATAGAGACAGAGGCGGTTGGTGATTCTCCGTTCCCTCTCCTTAGTCGAGATGCGGATACCTCCCAGCTGCATAGGCTCAGCTCCCGAGCCGGCAGAGGAAGATGGTAGTGATGCGGAGAGGGGGGCAACGGAGAGCGCGAGCTCCTTTCCACGAGCTCGGTGACGAAGATCAACCCGTCGCTCAATGCGAATAGCGAGTTCAATCAAGGAATCCACGCTGGAAGGAACCTCCCGGGAGAGAATCTCATCCTTTACCTCTGCGCGGAGACCCTCCAGAAGACGAGCGAGCAAGGCCGGCTCGTTCCAGCCACTGGAGGCAGCAAGAGTGCGAAACTCAATAGAGTAGTCTGTTATGGATCGATTGCCTTGACATAGGGAAGACAGGGCCCTGGAAGCCTCCTCCCCAAAAACAGATCGATCAAAAACCCGTATCATCTCCTCCTTAAAGTCCTGATACTGGTTAGTACACTCAGCCCTTGCCTCCCAGATTGCCGTGCCCCACTCACGAGCCCGTCCAGTAAGGAGAGATATGACGTAGGCGACACGAGCAGTGCTCCTGGCGTAAGTGTTGGGCTGGAGAGAAAACACAATATCACACTGGGTGAGGAACGAGCGGCATTCAGTGGGCTCCCCAGAGTAACACGGCGGGTTATTGATTCTGGGCTCCGGAGATTCGAAAGCCCTGGAAGTGGCCGGTGGATCGAGGCGGAGATGGTGAACCTGTTCTGTGAGGTTGGAGACTTGGGTGGCCAGGGTCTCAACGGCATGTCGAGCAGCAGACAATTCCTGCTCGTGTCTGCCTAGCATCGCTCCCTGGATCTCGACGGCTGAGTGGAGAGGATCCGAAGTCGCTGGGTCCATTCTTGGTCGGATTCTTCTGTTACGGTGAGTGAATGAGGACCCAAAAGCGAATTAACTTAAACAGAGCTTCTTTAATAACCAAACATAGGTAGGCTCAGATAGACCGGCAGATTCCGACAGGACAGGACAAGGTTACAGCAAACATGACGATAGTCTGGTTCAGGCATGAAACACAACAAACAAGAATCCGACAAAGACAGGAGCAGAAACAGAGAGAGATATAGGGACCTAATCAGAGGGAAAAAGGGAACAGGTGGGAAAAGGGGTGAATGGGTAGTTAGGAGGAGACAAGGAACAGCTGGGGGAAAGCGGGGGAGAAAAGGTAACCTAATACGACCAGCAGAGGGAGACAGGGTGAAAGGAAAGGACAGAAAGACACAACATGACAATACATGACACATTGCCTTTAAATTGTTTAACTTGGGTCAAGTGTTTTGGGTAGCCTTCCACAAGCTTCCAACAATAAGTTGAGTGAATTTTGGCCCATTCCTCCTGACAGAGCTGGTGTAACTGAGTCAGATCTGTAGGCCTCCTTGTCGCACATGCTTTTTCAGTTCAGCACACACATTTTCTATGGGATTGAGGTCAGGGCTTTGTGATGTTCACTCCAATACCTTGACTGTGTTGTCCTTAAGCCATTTTGCCACAACTTTGGAAGTATGCTTGTGGTCATTGTCCATTTGGAAGATTCATTTGCAACCAGGCTTTAACTTCCTGACTGATGTCTTGAGATGTTGCTTCAATATATCCACATAATTGTCCTACCTCATGATGCCATCTATTTTGTGAAGTGCACCAGTTCCTCCTGCAGCAAAGCACCCTCACAACATGATGCTGCCACCTCCGTGCTTCACAGTTGGGATGGTGTTCTTCGGCTTGCAAGCCTCCTGAATTTTCTTCCAATTATAATGATGGTCATTATGGCCAAACATAACTATTTTTGTTTCATCAGACCAGAGGACATTTCTCCAAAAAGTATGATCTTTGTCCCGATGTGCAGTTGCAAACAGTAGTCTGGCTTTTTATTGCGGTTTTGGAGCAGTGGCTTCTTCCTTGCTGATTATGTTAGGTTATGTCGATATATGACTTGTTTTACTGTGGACATAGATACTTTGTACCCGTTTCCTCTAGCATATTCACAAGGTCCTTTGCTGTTGTTCTGGGATTGATTTGCACCTTTCGCACCAAAGTACGTTCATCTCTAGGAGACAGAACGCATCTCCTTCCTAAGCGGTATGACGGCTGCGTGGTCCCATGGTGTTTATACTTGCGTACTATTGTTTTTACAGATGAACGTGGTACCTTCAGGTGTTTGGAAATTGCTCCCAAGGATGAACCAAACTGATTTATTTGATTTTCCCATGATGTCAAGCAAAGAGCCACTGAGTTTGAATGTATGCCTTGAAATACATCCACAGGTACACCTCCAATTGACTCAAATCATGTCAATTAGCCTATTAGAAGCTTCTATAGCCATGACATCATTTTCTGGAATTTTCCAAGCTGTTTAAAGGCACAGTCCACTTAGTGTATGAAAACTTCTGACCCACTGGAATTGTGATACAGTGAATTATAAGTGAAATAATCTGTCTGTAAACAATTGTTGGAAAAATTACTTGTGTCATGCACAAGTAGATGTCCTAACCGAAAACTATAGCTTGTTAACAAGACATTTGTGGAGTGGTTGAAAAGCGAGTTTTAATGACTCCAAAATAAGTGTATGTAGACTTCCGACTTCTACTGTTGGTTGGATTTGACCCTATTGGTCAAAATTATCCCTTCAGTCTTTCTCTCCACATGTTGAACACAATTTACGTTTGTGCTTTCTGCAGATGTATTCATTGCGTTCTACACAATTGATGCTGGTTGGCGAGGGGGGCAGAGAAAATTGTGTAGGGCCTGGAACAATTTTGATTACATTGGAAGCTGACAGTCTACCTTGACTTTGTTGTGGTGACGATGACCATTCTATATGACCATCTTTAGAACTCCATGCCCTCTCTTCTCTGGATGATGGTTGTTGCATGCTCTCTCTCTCTCATCTGATGGAGGGGATGGTATAGCAGACTCCTCCTCTGAATCCTCTTAACCAAAGAAAAATTCCCAATCTGGATCATCAACAGCATTGTCCTCCATCTCTGAAATGTCCTCGGTCTTTGTGATAAGACATAATTGACTGAAAATCTTTTGGAGGTCATTTTTGAGTGTCTGTGTCAGAGATCTGCTGCTCTCGCACTGAGAAAGAGAAGCTTGGGAAAGCTCCTCTTCACCCAAGCGTAATTATAAAAATGCAAACAGAACCAGTCAAAACAATATACATCAAATACTCTTGTTTTATTTGGAACTATGCAAATATCTAGTGTGGAACCCCTTATTATTGGCATATTGAACAGCGTTAAAGAAATATATTACCTTCAACAGTGTTATCTTGTGATCAAGCCATCAATGTTTTGTGATTATTGGTGTCGTAAAAATGTTAGCTAACGGGTCAGCAATTAGCATGTTTGACATTTCAGTGGAAATACTACAACTATCAGCTTTTTAATATACGACTTAGCAAAATAATACATCCCGTATTATCGCATACGGTCCCCAGTTATTGGCCAAGTTACTATTTTGTTCAATTACAATATATATCTGTTTAAAAATATATATATCTCTAAAAAAAAAGGCTTGCATGTCAACTTTTCATTCCGTAGCCCGGTGAGCCTTTCCTGTGGACTCTTAAAAAATGGTTCTTCACCAACATATTCAGTGTTGTAACCAAATAATGTCTAATTTCTTTTACAGATTAATCTTATGCTTTGAGAAAGTAGGTAAAAGTTTAAACTAAAATATGAATGAGTTTAAATAAGTACAACTTTAATTTCAGTCATGTACATTTTCATGAACTCCAATAGTTAATCGTTTGTGAAATACACAAGATGGGTTGTATCACGTTTGTAGGTAAGACCCAGGTGCAGACAATGTCGAAGCAACAAAAGTTTATTGATTGGAACACGGGCATGTAAAGGTACAGGAGAGCGGGCAGGCTCAGGATCAGGTCAGGCAGAGGTCGGTATTACAGAGTAGTGGGGCAATGTACCGGACAGCAGGCAGGCTCCGGGTCAAGGCAGGCAGAAAGGACAAAACCGGGAATCCTAGAAAACAATCAAATAGACCAAGGCAGGAGCAAGGGGAAAATGCTGGTAGGTTTGAGGAACAAAACAAACTCTCACAGACAGACAGAAAACACAGGTATAAGTACCCAGGGGATAATGGGAAAGATGGACGACACCCGGAGGGGGGTGGAGACAAGCACAACGACAGGTGAAACAGATCAAGGTGTGACAGTACCCCCTCTAGGGATGACCCTGGCGTCCTACCTGGGCACATAGCTGGAAGAGCGGGGTGCCGGCGCTGGAACTCAGAGTTGAGGCCTGGGTCCAGGCTGTCCCTTGCGGAGACCCAGCACCTCTCCCCCGGGCCATAACCCTCCCAGTCAACCAGGTACTGGATTCCCCTGCCCCGAGGTCGAACCTTCAGGAGACGTCACACCATGTACACCGGTTGGCCGTCGATGAGACAGGGGAGAGGGGTGGGCCTGGAAACAGGAGACAAGGGGCATTCAGACATGGTTTTAACTCTAGACACAAAAACAGATACCCACCATGTTGTGGAGTCAACAGAAGTCAGAAATAGCATTATAAATATTCACTTACCTTTGATGAATCATCAGAATGCACTCTCAGGAATCCCAGTTCCACAATAAATGTTTGTTTTGTTCGATAAAGTCCATAATTTATGTCCAAATATCTCCTTTTTGTTCGCGCATTTAGTTCACAAATCCAAATTCACAACGCGCAGGCCAGACGAAAAGTCAAACAGTTCCGTTACAGTTCATAGAAACATTTCTAACGATGTATAGAATCAATCTTTAGCATGTTTTTAACATAACTCTTCAATAATGTTTCAACCGGAGAATTCCTTTGTCTTTAGAAATGCAATGGAATGCAGCTACCTCTCACGGGCGTGCTCCTGACTGAGCTCATGGCCTTCTGCCAGACCTCTGGATGCAACAGCTCTCATTCTCTCCCCCTTCACAGTAGAAGCCTCAAACAAGGTTCTAAAGACTGTTGACATCTAGTGGAAGCCTTAGGAAGTGCAATCGGACCAAAATGATACTGTATCTTGGATAGGAAAAGAGTTGAAAAACTACAAACCTCAGATTTCCCACCTCCTGGTTGGATTTCCTCTCAGGTATTTGCCTGCCATATGAGTTCTGTTGTACTCACATACATCATTCAAACAGTTTTAGAAACTTCAGAGTGTTTTCTATCCAAATATATTAATAATATGCATATCTTCATTTCTGGGCCTGAGTAGCAGGCAGTTTGCTCTGGGCACCTTATTCATCCAAGCTACTCAAGACTGTCCCCCAGCCATAAGAAGTTAAAATGATGAGTGAATCGAGATCCGTCGGTAGTTCTCGGGCTGCCAGCTCATCCTTTACCTCCTCGATAATGCGTGCAGAAAAGTGTTGAACAGTGCTTCTTGGTTTCATGTAACCTCCTCTTCTAGTGTGCAGAACTCCACCACATAGTCTGCCACCCTGAGGGTATCCTGCCGAAGCTGGAGTAACTTCCGGGCATCCTCTCTCCCGGACACCGTAGCCTCAAACTTTTCTCACCAACGCCACGAAAGCCTCCAGACTGAGGCAGATGGCAGATAGTTACTCCCACACCGCCATGGCCCAGGCAAGTGCCCTCCCAGACATCAACGTAATAATGTACGCTATCTTCGAGCGGTCTGAGGGGAACGAAGAAGGCAGCAGCTCGAAAACAAGGGAGCACTGGGAGAGAAAGGCCCGGCAGCTTCTGCATTCTCCATTGTAGCGCTCTTACCAGCCGGGTTACTGAGGGGCTCGGAGGTTACCTTTGTGGTAGGCTGCCTGGTAGGCAACTCACGTAATTACTCCCGCAGTGTGTGCAATGCTAGGTCGTGTGCTGGAAGAAGTCACAGCACACCCATGGCACCTCGGACTAACACTCCTGCGGGGAGCTTGCAGGTGGATCACTCTCCCTGCAGTGAGCACAGCAGGTGGTTTTATTTGGAAAAAAATACAAATAAAAACACATACAATTGATTTGCTCAATGTAGAGCAACAATAGTAGTTGATACAACAGAGAGAAAAACAAAGATTATGAAGTACCTGAGAGTGCTGCCATGGGTGGCGTGACAGAGGTGGCCGGTGGAGCTTTTCCCTTCCTTTTCTGTGCTGCAGTTAATGAATAGAAAAGTAGTGTTAGACAGAGCATGTTTAATGAAAACCCTTTTCAACTTTCTTTCAACAATACCCTCTGGAGGATGCTGCAGAAGTTTTGGAGGTGGAAATGTCTTGAGGGCTGGTGCTATGGACTGTAGATATCTAAAGATATATATTTTTCAAACATTGCAGTTTTATAAAACACAATAGTTTTTCTTGTAATTTAACATGCATTTTCCTGTGGAGGTGGCTGTATTCAAATTCCAGGTGGCGGCGACATCAGACGAGACTGCTATGGTGGTGTGACCAGGGGAGACAAAGGAGGCAGTTGGTCCAGAGGAGGCCGCGTTGGTGGTGACAGACAGAAGGGGTGGTGTGCATCGTGGTGGTGGTGGATGAAACCGGCGACGATGTCTTGGAGGAGCTGGTGTTTGTAATGGTGGGATTGAGGGGCCGACGATGGTGTGGCCATGTGTATTCCTCCTCGGTGAGGCATGTGGCTACAGGGAGTCTTCTGTATCAGTCTAGCCAATACTTCAGGACTGTAAGGATGTGTCCCAGGTCCTTCACTATCAGCCCTCACTCTATTAGGGGTGCTCTTCTAGAGCTAGAGCTGGGGATGGGACTGGAGCAGGGACTGGGACTGGAGCAGGGGGACTGGAGCAGGGGAACTGGAGCAAGGGGACTGGAGCAAGGGGACTGGAGCAGGTACTGGGACTGGAGCAGGGGGACTGGAGCAGGGGGACTGGAGCAGAGGGACTGGAGCAAGGGGACTGGAGCAGGGACTGGGACTGGAGCAGGGGGACTGGAGCAGGGGGACTGGAGCAGAGGGACTGGAGCAAGGAAACTGGAGCAGGGACTGGGACTGGAGCAGGGGGACTGGAGCAGGGGGACTGGAGCAAGGGGACTGGAGCAGGGGCTGAGAGTCCTCCTGTGGTTGCTGGGGAGGAGGTGCGGATGGACGGCACAGTGCTGCTGGTTCCAGGAGAGGTGGTTGTGGGACCCGGTAGGGACCGAGACATTATTAAACGGGACCCTTCAATGGCTGATGGGTCAAAGGGGAAGAGGCCACACTTCTTAAACTCTTGCACCACATAGGGCATGTCCTTGCAGCGCTGGTACAGGTAGCGGAGTACTCTGGCAAATTCTGATTTGTTTATAACGTAGGAGTGGTCAAAATGGCTGAGGTCTCAGCCTTTAAAGGGCCAAAGGGCCAAAGTATGCCACGTCCAGCGGCTGCAGGACATGGGTGTAGTGTGGTGGAAGACAAAGAAGTAAAATCCCTCTTGGTTCACGTGGCTCTTGTGTCCATTGAAGACGAGAAGGAGAGGGCGGTCCTTCACTGCATGCTGAATGAAGTGCTGAAACCACTTCCTGAACAGGTCCCTGTCAATGTAGCCACTGTTTGACCGTCCATACAAGGCTTGGGGCTCCCAGTGTTTAGAGGGGGGGGCTCCCAGTGTTTAGTGGCCACCAGGAAAACACCAGGAAAACACTTGGGGTAGATGATAAACGGGGGGACATCCTCCCAAGCTGCGTTGAAGCAGGCCAGCCCCGTGATGTGCTCTTTGGTCCCTGGAGACTGCTGGTTCATGTGCTTTGTTCCAAGGGGAACCAGCACTTAGTGCCTGCTCTGGTCACTATGAAACCCAGACTCATCGCAGTTATTGATTTGTCTAGGTTTGTCCCGCAACCTACTGTCCTCAAAGTGCTTCTCATAAGAAGAAAAATAAGGTGTCCATCGTCGGACGTTTGGCACACTCAGCTCTTCCCCTGTCCAGGGTGTCCTCATGCTCAGGTTCTTCTGCCTCCTCCTGAACATTTCCCACCACCTCTTACCCAGTGGTGGGATTGTTTCCCCTTGGTGCCGAAACATACAATCGAATAAAATCTAAAATTGTCCATCAGGATTAAAATGTTTGTTTTGGCATCAAAACAAAACCGTACCCATGTTTTTTGTTTGATGATATCTGTAATGAAAATTTGTGTCCCAATTAGTTTAATATTGATGCATACATTGCAATATTTGACTAAATACTGCCTCTGTGTAGCTGTTGTAAGATGCAACAGTTAAAGTTAATGGTTCAAAGTTCAAAATACATTTTTGCAAATTGTGCAAAACGCCCCCGTCAGAGGACTCCAAATTTGATACGGTAAAGCTTGACAACATTCATTGTTTTGTATGTACTATGTGTTATCTAACGCTTACAGTTGATTTCCTTTTTGCTTACTTAGCAGTTATATCAACATTTAGCAACCAATCTCAAAATCTAACTTAGCAGATACCAGATATTGACAAATACATATGATATCCTGTCTTGATGGGTTGTTTTAAAAAGTCCATGATCATTCAGCCAAACTTTCAAGTAGGCCTATTGGCGCAAAAACAAATGTCCATATGAACTTGTGAATATTTGCAGATTTTTTTAAAATCCACTTGAAATCCTTACAAAAAATACTCTAAAAGATTGTGTTGCACTTTCTTGCTGATTTAGGGCCACCATACTGACAACAATAATATGTTATCTGTTGCGGTCCTGGATGTATTTATTTTTACAGAAGGCTATAAACATGGCTACCTACAGTTGAAGTTGGAAGTTTACATACATTTAGGTTGGAGTCATTATAACTAGTTTTTCAACCACTCCACAAATTTCTTGTTAGAAAACTATGGTTTTGGCAAGTCGGTTAGGACATCGACTTTGTGCGTGACTCAAGTAATTTTTCCAACAATTGTTTACAGACAGATCATTTCACTTATAATTCACTGTATCAAATTCCAGTGAGTCAGAAGTTTACATACACTAAGTTGACTGTGCCTTTACACAGCTTGGAAAATCCAGAAAATTATGTCATGGGTTTAGAAGCTTCTGATTGAGTCAATTGGAGGTGTACCTGTGGATGTATTTCAAGGCCTACCTTCAAACTCAGTGCCTCTTTGCTTGAAATCATCGGAAAATCTAAATAAATCAGCCAAGACCTCAGAAAAAAAATTGTAGACCTCCACAAGTGTGGTTCATCCTGGGGAACAATTTCCAAAAGCCTGAAGGAGCACGTTCATCTGTACAAACCATAGTACGCATTTATAAACACCATGGGACCACGCAGCCATCAGACTGCTCAGGAAGGAGACGCGCTCTGTCTCCTAGAGATGAACGTACTTGGTTGCGAAAAGTGCAAATCAATCCCAGAACAGAAGCAAAGGACCTTGTGAAGATGCTGGAGGAAACAGGTACAAAATATCAATATTCACAGTAAAACGAGTCCTATATCGACATAACCTGAAAGGTCGCTCAGCAAGGAAGAAGCCACTGCTCCAAAACCGCCTTAGAAAAAGCCAGACTACGGTTTGCAACTGCACATGAAGACAAAGATCGTACTTTTTGGAGAAATGTCCTCTGGTCTGATGAAACAAAAATTTAACTTTTTGGCCATAATGACCATCGTTATGTTTGGAGGAAAAAGGGGGAGGCTTGCAAGCCGAAGAATACCATCCCAACTGTAAAGCAAGGGGTTGGCAGCATCATTATGTGGGGGTGCTTTGCTGAAGGAGGGACCTGTGCACTTCACAAAATAAATGGCATCCTGAGGAAGGGAAATTATGTGGATATATTGAAGCAACATCTCAAGATATCAGTCAGGAAGTTAAAGCTTGGTTGCAAATGGGTCTTCCAGATGGACAATGACCCCAAGCGTACTTCCAAAGTTGTGGCAAAGTGGATTAAGTACAACAAAGTCAAGGTATTGGAGTGGACATCACAAAGCCCTGACCTTAATCCCATAGAAAATTTGTGGGCAGAACTGAAAAAGTGTATGCGAGCAAGGAGGCCTACAAACTTGACTCAGTTACACCAGCTCTGTCAGCAGGAATGGGCAAAAATTCACTCAACTTATTGTGGGAAGCTTGTGGAAGGCTAACCGAAACGTTTGTACCCATGTTAAACAATTTAAAGGCAATACTACCAAACACTAATTGAGTGTATGTAAACCTCTGACCCACTGGGATTGTGATGAAAGAAATAAAAGCAGAAATAAATCATTCTCTCTACTATTATTCTGACATTTCACATTCTTAAAATAAGTGGTGATCCTTACTGACTTAAAACAGGGGACTTTTACTAGGATTAAATGTCAGTAAAAGTGCAAAAATGAGTTTAAATGTATTTGGCTAAGGTGTATTTAAACTTCCGACTTCAACTGTAATTAAAAGCATGGTGTTATAATACCTTTTGGTTGACACATTATTGGAAAATCACATCAAATAAGATCAGGCCCTTGACATATTTAAAATACACAACCACATTGGGGACCCTTATAGAGGCAATATGAAATCATGTATTTTCTATATGGCTTTTATCCAGCTGACAATAGAGGCCCAGGCCCAAGCATCCTGGTCTACAGTGCCTGTCATAGCCACACTTCTCCAACGTCCTCTGGGATGACATTTACATTACATTAACCAGTCACGGACATTTGGCATTTCTTGGCATTTCCTCCCTAATTCCCAATTTAAAACTTGAGGACTGACTCTGTCCTTGAACGGAGCCAAGTGCTCCAACTCGTCGATGGCAACAGATCCCAAATTCATTAAATACTTAATTACACATCTAGGCGGGATGAACAGCCCCCCCCCCCACTCTAGCTGATGAACCACATAGCCCACACCTGGGTATATAGACAGCCCTCCTCTCTCTGGCAGGTCTAATACTGCAGCAGTGCAGTGACACTGTGAGGAGAACCTCTTTCCTCACCCACACTGCATTTTAAATCAACGTTCCCTCAGAAGCCACTTCCAGTCACACTTTACTGCATTCATTTATTTCTTAGAAATGAAATAGGGTAATGGGCACATTTATCAGATTCAAGCAGACTCTAGCTGCTACTGCTAAGGGTCGTTGTTTATGGTAACTTAATCAGGAAGATAATGGCAGGTAGGAGTGAATGGAGTGAGGGTGGGAGCTCAACACACAGCCATCTAAATACATTTTAATTTGTTGAATCACTCAAATCTATCATTAATCTGCTATTGAAATCATCTGGGTTATATAGTCTAATGGAATGAAATGTGCTCCAAAATGTACTTCATATCTGCACCTCCTTCAGAGAGAAAAAGATAAGTCCCAGAGAGAGAGAGAAAAATTCCAGAGAGAGAGAGAGCGAGAGAAGTCCCAAAGAGAGAGAGAGAGAGAAGTCCCAGAGGGAGAGGGAGGTCCCAGAGAGAGAGAGACTGTGAAATAGAAGTTCCTTCTTACATGGATAATGTACAGTAGCAACACCAATTTTGAGAGCAAGCATTAATATTACAACAAATACATAATATTCTCCACAAACATAATTTTGCAGGGCATTGCAAATTATACAATTGTCTGTGAAGTTGTGTCTTGTAGCCAGGACTTGTGTTCCATTCTTCTAGCCATTGGGTTCTCTGAGTTATATTTTTGAAAGGATCATGCTGTATTATAGACATGTGCAGTAAACTGTCTGTGGAGAATAGAGCAGGGCTAGAACAGGCCTTCCCAAAGAATTAATGAGGCCTGCAGTGAGAGACAGCAGAGACTAGGAAAAAAAGAATGGACGCAGCCCAGGGATTTCTATTCAATAAGCGTTATTGCAGACGAGCAGAACTCCTCCACCACCGTGTTATTATTCTGAGGAAATTGTGGTGTCCTCTGGGAATAGTTTGGGTATTGTGTACTGGAGACGTCTGTCTCCTCTGCCTGTATCTCACTGCTCTGTGTTTGACAAGCTGGTGTGTTGGTACACCGAAGAGGAGGGATGGACGCTGCCATGTAAAACACAACGGCCAACAGAGCGGCACAAAACACTTTACTGTGGACAACAGATACTTGTACACCGTGAGAGACGAATGCATTCCAGTATGGCTCTATATTGTATTACAAACAATTGTTACAATTCCCAGAGACCTGTGGGTAGACATCCAGCGCAGTGTGCAAACACTGGGCTGCCCAACTCTCTTCCTGGAGATCTACCGTCATGCGGGTTTTCAGTCCAACCCTCTTCCTGGAGATCTACCTTCGTGTGGGTTTTCAGTCCAAATCTCTTCCTGGAGATCTACCGTCCTGTGGGTTTTCAGTCCAACCCTAATTTAATTACACACCTGATTCTACTAATTAGCTGCTCAACAACACCTTAACTAGCTGAATCAGATATGCTAAATTAGGGTTGGACCGAAAACCTCCAAGACGTATATCTCCAGGAAGAGGGTTGGGCTGCCCTGATGTAGTGTATAATACTGTCAAATATAACTCCAATAGAACTCAACACAAAGAACTGTGATTCCTGCTTTAGGATTCAACTAAATGTTCTCTGCCAGCTGTGCTATGGGCTCTATTCAGTCTGTATCGCTGAAATGATAGAACTGTAAAAGGTAATTTTCGATTGAGCCGACATATGCAGTCTTTACCATTAATGCAGTCTCCACTAACGAGGGAATATTGCCTTTAAATTTCAATCACGCTGTAATGCTGAACTTCCACGATACAAATTGAATAGCGCCCTAGGCGCCATCTTCTGGGTGCCAACATTGCTTTGCCAGACATATATCTTTTCAATTGTATCATTCACATGAAGGCTACATTTGCCTAAACGGTCAACAACGTCTTCTAAAACCATATGACGCTGTATATTTTACAAATGAAATGTGATCGTGTCGAATGCAAACCGAACAGAGCACCCCATAGATTAAAATAGACATCTCTAGTCTGATAGTTATGGAACAGTGTGATATTGAGCTGCTTGGAGATACTGTAGGGCAAACATCAGGTACCATTTTGGGAACATTACTCATCTGTGATGATAACCTCCAATGAGCACAGATGACTGAACAGATTGTCTTAATTTCGCTCCAGTCCAAATAATTTGTTTAGTGGAGATCATTGTGCTATAAAATAGTGCCAGCTGTGATATTGCTGTCAAGTTAATATGTGAAGACAAAAGTATAGTATCTGGTTCCAGGGTTGCACATGAACAAACAAGATACACATTCTTCTGTATTACTTTATTCTCCCACTCTACTGATTGAGCTTAAAACCCCTAAGGTTAAACCCCCTAAGGAAATCGAATTAGCATAATAGAAAAATCCCCATAAAAATCTGTTTAAGCTAAAGATACTGCATCAAATCAAATCAAATTGTGTTGGTCACACACATATTTAGCAGATGTTATTGCGGGTGTAGCGAAATGCTTGTATCTGTCAGTTTAAACTAGGGATACTGTATCTGTCTCAATCCACCACATCCACCTATGTAACACTTCATCTGAAGTGAAAGGTGACAGAGCTAGAGCGATGTTAGTAAGACCATGAGACATCCCGAAAATCAGTCTTTTCACAAAATCGTCTGTAGCTTCTGAACGGTTTGGCCTACTAACAAACCTCTATGGAAAGATGAGACTCTCCCGATGGTGCGCTCCTTTTTGCGTTACGACCCCGAAAAGTGTCTTGGGACTCATCTGACAGCCGATCTGCCAACTTCTGTCTGTAGCGTCAGAACAGTTTGCACTACACACTAATATGACCCGCCTGTGTGAAGGTCAGACTCACGAACATGTACATGTCAGTTGATTTGCTCTAGGACGCCTACAGGTCTCACAAGACTCATCTGATTGTCCCCCTGTACCAGTTGAAAAAGACTCATCTGATTGTCCCCCTGTACCAGTTGAAAAAGACTCATCTGATTGTCCCCCTGTACCAGTTGAAAAAGACTCATCTGATTGTCCCCCTGTACCAGTTGAAAAAGACTCATCTGATTGTCCCCCTGTACCAGTTGAAAAAGACTCATCTGATTGTCCCCCTGTACCAGTTGAAAAAGACTCATCTGATTGTCCCCCTGTACCAGTTGAAAAAGACTCATCTGATTGTCCCCCTGTACCAGTTGAAAAAGACTCACCTGATTGTCCCCCTGTACCAGTTGAAAAAGACTCATCTGATTGTCCCCCTGTACCAGTTGAAAAAGACTCACCTGATTGTCCCCCTGTACCAGTTGAAAAAGTTTGGTTTTTAAATGTGTACACGTATTTTACCCCTCATTTTTGTCACTAAACAGTCTGCAAAAATAAGTGCTTAAATATATGTAAAATCAAATACTTTTTTCCCCCAGATATATCTTATATCTCTCAGATATAGGATGGACACTTCAGAACAAACTACCTTTAGATTTCTTGTTGGGGACTATCTGTTATTCCATTTAGTGAATATGTTATTGAATGTGTTTGTATGGGCTAATACACCCCCCGAAACATGTTGCACAGGAAAATGAACTACAGTAATTTATTAAATGATCAGCATCCATGACGCATATTCTTTTGCATTCTGACAGAGGGCATGTCATATCCCGGAGACATAAACATTCCTTAGTTATGACAAGATGCACCCTCTTCTCTTAGCTCCTGTTGAGGTATGTGCTGCGTCCTACTCTGCATTGCTGTGCAGTTCAGAGGAATTACAGACAAAAGGGAGATCAAAGACTCTGTGTTTGCCCGAGACAGCTTTGAGCATTTGTTGTTTCCCATTACATAACAGGCTCAGTCCTAATTGCCAGATACTTGCACAAGATGACAGCTTCATTAGAGATGCATAAAAGTCAGAGCATCTGTCTGATAAAAAGGAAATGGAAGGTGGGGATGAAGAGGAGGTGGGGGGAGGAGGGGGGTTTAGAAAGATCATACATGTGGCATACCATGGTAGGTCTGTGAGTTATTTAAAACATTCCACAGGCAAGTGATTCCAGGATATGTCAGATGTGTCAGAGAGGCACCGGCAGCAGAGCATGTGCTGTAGGTACGAGAAGATTAGGAGGTAAACAGATCAGACAGGCTCTAGAGGAAGCCTCTGAATAGAACCATTCCTACCATCCAAGTGATTACCCAATGTCACAAATATCATGCTGCAACACTACAAGTATGAGTGGGCATTGTTTCTTCAGCTTGTTAGACCTCGTCCTTTCTCCTCTTGAGAGAAATGATGAAGTTGTCAAGAGGAGAAAAGGTTCTCATTGGATGGGTGATCTGGAAGTTGTTGTCGGCCATTGTGTTTGGGGTAAACAGGCTGTCCTGTGAGGACTCACAGCCTGCCATTGACTAGCATCTGGAGACAATGGACGCATTCATGTGTGGAACTCTTAGCTAATGCTTTGGAGAAGCTTGTAGAGGTGGCCAATCAATGGAGCTTTTATTTTGGGCCTGTAACATGCCAACATTCTGCCCAGCGCTGTAACTAATGCTCAGGCATCTGCATGCAGGAATCCAGACAACCGTGTGAAGATGACCTCAAGTGACAAAAATACCCTGCCGAATGACAGCCCCCAGTCACAGCAAGCCTTCTCCGATGATTATCCAATACAGTAGCAGGTCTGAAGGCTGCTGGCCACGCTCAGAGGAGAAGGCCTAATTAATAAAACTAGAACTAAGGCCAGGAGGGGGCTGCAGAAGAAAGAGTCATTCCCATGGAGAAGGAGACATCTTCCAGGAAGAGAACAACAGGATGAAGACCGCAGGGCCAGAGATCACCTCAGAGTCAATTCCTATTTTTTTATTGAATTTCTCATCTAATAATTTTGGTCAGGGCTGATTATTATACCTAAAATTAATCTTTAAATGCACATTTTTATTCCATTACGGATTCTCTGTGATGATTGAATCTCATTGATCAATTCCAGCCAGTAGGAATGCAGAGAAGAGAAGCTCAGGGCAGGGGAAGTGAGATGTTAATCAGTAACTCGTCCCTGCAGGCCCATACAGTAACACAATTCCCTGCGCCAAAACTTTCTAGCAGTGAACTTCAAACGGCTGCTGGGTAGGTTTGAAAAGCAAGATAGTAATGTAAAAATGACATTTTTACACAAGTACATTTAGGCCCTTTGCTGGACAACAGATGCTATTTCCATTTTTCGTCCAAAGAACTAATGTCGATAATGATCAAATGTGTAGTCAAATGCCAGAAACCTCCTGAAAAAAAATGTACATGTAAATTCTGACTTTTTGTTATGAGAAAGTGTCCTGGAAACAGTTTTCAATATGATTTAGTTCCAATGTTATGGAAGTTAAAGGCTCATCCATGGCCATTGACCATGATGACAAAGAAAGCTGTTTTTCCGGGGACTGTTATGTAGGTTCACTCATGCGACGACAATGGCAGAGTATGCGATTGACATCCTTTAAAGGGAGACGCAACATAATTTCCTCTTTTTTTGAAAATAGAAATACTTATTTTTAAGTTGTTAAGTTTCACATGAATTGTCTCAATGAAGAACAAAGGACAAATACGGGTGCATTTTATTATTATAAAAAAATATATATAATATGCTGTATTATTTTTTATTCAACATAGGAATGCCAAAATGAATATAAATAAATTGGTTCAAAACCCATTACATCCTCTGTCCCTCAAAATAATATTGAACTGACATTCAAATGTCAGAGTGCTCCCATCACAAATACCTGCACATATATAACTTGGTAATATAGTGAGCTGTAATATCGTGAAAGCAGTAGGCAATCATGGATGGAAAAAGGGTTGTGCATACTAATGTACAACAAAGCATTACGGTGAGAGAATGCAAGTGCAATGGAAGTGGATGTTTTTATCAATCAAATTATTCTGTGATGACAATTCTACTATCACAAAAAAACTGTTGAAGCACAGCCACAGTTTCCTACATTACACGTTTCCTGTATATCCCAAATTGTCTGTCTGTGCAGTTTAGTTGTCTGCAGAGAGTGCTGTGTGGCAGAAAATGTGGCATAGTTTCAGACAACAGTGGCATCCGGATGAGGCTCTTTCGATACATTTCATTTGTAATTTTTTTCAAGGTGGCTCTGCTTTGATGTTGCCATGACAGCTTTAGGTTAATTACTACCTGCCAGCAGTTCCTTAAAAATTAATTACAGAAGTATCTCCAAGTATGACATCTGGCTAAATAATGCAAGGCAACATGGAAGAAATCTCTCCTGAAACTTTTTCAGATGTTACAAGGCCAAACACAAATGAGAAAGTGGAGAAACCGCTGTTAGGACACAATGAAAGTTGTGATCCAGCTATTTTTTCCATGACATTTCATGTAATATGCACTCTGATGAATGGGACTTCTATGAGGTGAGAAAAGTTAGAATCCTCAACTAGGACAATTAAAACTACCAAGTTCATGGCCTGCAGAATCAAAGACTGCATGGCTTACATTAGTGCAATATAATTAAGCAATGTAGATCTGAATATGAAACTAATACTGATACTTATGCAATACCGTTTGAGTACTGATACTTATACAATACTGTTTCAGTATATATATTTCTACAATACTATTTCAGTACTGATATTTATACAATTCTGTTTCAGTACTGAACGTGGAAATTACAAACTTCAGAAGCCTTTTTCTAACCTCAAATATACTACAAGTTTTACATTTCCTGCATTGCAGGAAAGTTCTCCTGCAACAGGGTGATCATATTAAGATCCTACATATGTATGGGAGGGTCACACTTGACCTCAATGGCATCTCTAAGTAAGTCAGTAGTGGAATACAGTACTCAATAACACCTGATGTAAATGCCTATTGACTTCAAGTATTCCCCTCAAGAAGCAGAAGAAGCAAAGGGTCAAATGAAAGCTGCATCTTATTAAACAGCTGGTTGATTCTCTCTTCAGAAAGATGCCCTTATTTTACTCTGTTACAGTTAGACTTTACAAATCCAATCAAATCAACAAACAAGAAGACATACCCAGTAGGTAAAACTAGTTGAATCAATGTTGTTTCCACGTAATTAAAAAAAAAAAACATCAAATGTGTTGTCATTGAATGAACATGTAAAACTGATTGGATTTGAAAAAAATCATCTACGTAAGGGAATTTCGTCTTTTTTCACCCAACTTTTAGTCTAGATTGAATGACATGGTGACATTTTTTGTTGATTTCACGTAAAAAAAATGTGTTTACCTTTATTTAACTAGGCAAGTCAGTTAAGAACAAATTCTTATTTGCAATGATGGCCTACCAGAGCCAAACCCTCCCATAACCCAAGCGACGCTGAGACAATTGTGCCCTGCTCTATGGGACTCCTGATCACGGCCGATTGTGATACAGCCAGGGATCAAACCAGGGTTTGTAGTGACGCCTCGAGCACTGAGATGCAGTGCCTTAGACCGCTGCGCCTCTCGGGAGCATTTACATTGGTTGACAACTCAACCAAATGTAAATTAAAACTAGACATTGAAATGGTGTCTCTGCGCAGTGGGTAACCATCACTTGAATGAAATGAACAAACATGTTATCCAAAAAAGGAAGTAAAGTACTTCAAGCATATGTTTTTGTTTCAGTCTCCTCCACTTCCACTAACTGAAGTTAATTGTAAGGATTTTTTTGTTTGAATTAGTGTAGAAATAATTAACAGCTATACAGAAAGACTCATGTGAAGACCTAATTATAGAGGAGGAACTTCTAGAAGCAATTAAAGCCTTCAAGTCCGGGGAAACTCCAGGGCTGGGTGTCATACCAGTTGAGGTGTATCAAATATTTTTCAATGTACTCAAAGGTCTGTTATTAACATGTTTTAACCACTCCTGTAAATATGGTAGACTATCAGATACTCAGCATGAAGGTCTGATATCCCTATTACTGAAACAGGACCCAGATGGTAATATCCAGTTTTTTCTTGGAGATAATATAAGACAAGTACTGAAAACAATAGAACACTATTAAAATTCATAGCTGACATTAAAAAAGCCTTTGATAAAGTACAACTGGAATCTATAGACTGTTGAAGTCGGAAGTTTACATACACCTTAGCCAAAAACATTTTAAACTTAGTTTTTCACTTTTCCTGACATTTAATCCGATTTGGAGCAGAGTCTTCTTCCTTGCTGTGCGGCCTTTCAGGTTATGTCGATATAGGACACGTTTTACTGTGGATATAGATACTTTGTACCTGTTTCTTTCAGCATCTTCACAAGGTCCTTTGCTGTAGTTCTGGGATTGATTTGCACTTTTCGCACCAGAGTACGTTCATCTCTAGGAGACAGAACGCATCTCCTTCCTGAGCGACATGACAGCTGCGTCATCCCATGGTGTTTATACTTGCGTACTATTGTTTGTACAGATGAAAGTGGTACCAGGCGTTTGGAAATTGCTCCCAAGGATGAACCAGACATGTGGAGCTCTACAATTGTTTTTCTGAGGTCTTGGTGTTTAAAGGCATGTAGACTTCTGACCCACTGGAATTGTGATACAGTGAATTATAAGTGAAATAATCTGTCTGCAAACAATTGTTGGAAAAATTACTTGTGTCATTCACAATGTACAGTAGATGTCCTCGTCGATTTGCCAAAACTATAGTTTTTTAACAAGAAATTTGTGGAGTGGTTAAAAATGGGTTTTAATGACTCCAACCTAAGTGAATGTAAACTTCTGACTTAAACTATATAAATGCCTGGACTATTTTAATTTTGGAGAATCTCTTATACAATTGGTCAAAGTTACCAGATTAGTAAGAATGGCTCACCCCGTGTTCAAGAATGTAACCTGAATGAAGGGGAAAAAAAGACAAACTCTCATTTTTGGTTATTTTAAAATGAAATAATCTAAAAAAAAAAAACAAGCCAATAAAAGCTGGTTGCAATTTCAGTTCAAACCACCAAAAAAGACAGAACAAATATTACAATAAATATTCCAACAGTTTTTTCACCTTAATTTAACCAGGTAGGCTAGTTGAGAAAAAGATCTCATTTGCAACTGCTACCTGGCCAAGATAAAGCGTAGCAATTCAACACATACAACAATACAGAGTTACACATGGAATAAACAGAACATACAGTCAATAATACAGTAGAACAAAAGAAAACAAAAAGTCTATATACAGTGAGTGCAAATGAGGTAAGTTAAGGAAATAAATAGGCCATGGTGGCGAAGTAATTACAATATAGCAATTAAACACTGGAATGGTAGATCGGCAGAAGATGAATATGCAGGTAGAGATACTGGGGTGCAAAGGAGCAAAATAAATAAATAAATACCAGTATGGGGATGAGGTAGGTAGATAGATGGGCTGTTTACAGATGGGCTATGTACAGGTGCAGTGATCTGTAAGCTACTCTGACAGCTGGTGCTTAAAGCTCGTGAGGGAGATGTGAGTCTCCAGCTTCAGAGATGTTTGCAATTCGTTCCAGTCATTGGCAGCAGAGAACTGGAAGGAAAGACGACCAAAGGAGGAATTGGCTTTGGGGGTGACCAGTGAGATATATCTGCTGGAGTGCGTGCTACGAATGGGTGCTGCTATGGTGACCAGTGAGCTGAGATAAGGCGGGGCTTTACCTAGCAGAGACTTGTAGATAACCTGTAGCCAGTGGATTTGGCGACGAGTATGAAGCGAGGGCCAACCAACGAGAGCGTACAGGTCGCAATGGTGGGTAGTGTATGGGGCTTTGGTGACAAAACGGATGGCACTGTGATAGACTGCATCCAGTTTGTTGAGTAGAGTGTTGGAGGCTATTTTATAGATGACATCACCGAAGTCGAGGATCGGTAGGATGGTCAGTTTTACGAGGGTATGTTTGGCAGCATGAGTGAAGGATGCTTTGTTGCGATATAAGAAGCCGATTCTAGATTTAATTTTGGATTGGAGATGCTTAATGTGAGTCTGGAAGGAGAGTTTACAGTCTAACCAGACACCCAGGTATTTGTAGTTGTCCACGTATTCTAAGTCAGAGCTGTCCAGAGTAGTGATGCTGGACGGGCGGGCAGGTGCGGGCAGTGATCGATTGAATAGCATGCATTTGGTTTTTGAGAGTTGTATGGCATTGAATGGCATTGAAAAAAAAAAACGGTATAAACAAAGTCATAAAAAGGACTAGTGGAGTTATGTCACACATGCAGTTAACAAAAATATGGGAATGTCTGCTCTATCCAAAATTTAAACAAACTGATTGCAGCATTACCCCAAAAATGGAGGAGGCAGGTGGAAAGGGGAGAAGGTAAGGAATGTGTTTGCGTTGAAGACCAAAAATGTCATGAAAATTGTAATGAATAAAAAAAGTAGACCAGTTTCAGTTAAGGACCCAAAAATGCACAGCTGCGCCATACAGGTTACAAAATAGTTGGGAGGAGATTTTTTTGATGTGCTGATTCCATGGCACATCGTTTATGAACTGATACACAAAACGACACCGAATTCAAAACCTAGGGTTTTTCAATTTAAATTATTATACAAAATTCTTGCAAACAATAGAATGTAATACGTATATGGGGGAATACAACCATCCCAACTCAGCAGATTTTGCTGCAAAGAGACAGAATAATTAGATTATTGGATTACTTGTTTTGGTACTGCCCATATGTAGCTTGTTTTTGAATGTACATTCAGGAATGGCTGAAAAAACTTTTATTTACATGTAGATAACTCTGCAAATAGCATTGCTGGGTGATTTGAAAAGTCATAGTCAATCGATCAATAATATAACAATACAAAATGTGTATCTTTAATTTACAGTCTGTAGAAACTATGAGAAGAGAAAGATTCAGAATTTTTGTGAAACATTACAGCACAGTGTAAAAACATGTGTCAACTAAAAATCAAAATTGGGTCTTCAGCGATAGATGTGAGGAGTTGAGGGTATATATATTTTTGATTTGTTACATTTTTTGGGGTTACTACATGACTCCACAAGTGTTATTTCGTAGTTTAGATGTCTTCACTATTATTCTACAATGTAGAAAATAGTACAATAGGTGTGTCCAAACTTTTGACTAGTACTGTACAGTATCTTGGCTTTTTGCACATTTTGTTATGTTACAGCCTTATTCTAAAATTAATTCAATTAAAACAATTCCTGAGGAATCTACACACAATACCCCATAATGACAAAGCGAAAACAGATTTAAAAAAAACTGTTAGCTTTGAGACTCGAAACATATCTTGGGTGCTTCCTGTTTATAGATGTTTCGAGTCCACCTATGGTAAATTTAATTGATTGGACATGATTTGGAAAGACACACACCTGTCTATATAAGGTCCCACAGTTGACAGTGCATGTCAGAGCAAAAACCAAGCCCTGAGGTTGAAAACATTTTTGTAGAGCTCCGAGACAAGATTGTCTCGGATCTCTGGAGACATCTGAAAATAGCTGTGCAGCAACGCTCCCCATCCTACCTGACAGAGCTTAAGAGGATCTGCAAAGAAGAATGGGAGAAACTCCCCAAATGCAGGTGTGCCAAGCTTGTAGAGTCATATCCAAGAATTATCGATTCTGTAATCACTGCCAAAGCTGCATCAAGAAAGTACTGAGTAAATGGTCTGAATACCTATGTACATGTGATATTTACATTTTATTTACATTTGATAAATTAGCAAACATTTCTAAAAACCTGTTTTTGCTTTGTCATTATGGGGTATTGTGTATAGATTGATGAGGGAAAAGAACGATTTAATCAATTTTAGAATAAGACTAATGTAGCAAAATGTGGAAAAAGTAAAGGGGTCTGAATGCTTTCCGAAGGCACTGTATTTATTTACAAAAATATATATACAGTACGGGGGATTGGAAATGAAGAAAATTACATTGATAGAAGCCACAATCAGTACCTGAAATCTTCCAATGTGTCGTTATGCAGAGAATCTGTTCAAGTACACAAAAGCGCCACAAAATAGTAAAGATCAATGAATGAAGATATATAAGATGTTTATTTTATTTTTTTACTTAATAATGATGTAAAACGTTTTCCCATGTCATGTCACATGATCAATATCTGTCAGCTCATATGTTCTAATAAATGTATTGTGTTGGGAATATGTGATGCAATTCAAAATTATCAAAAGTATGAAAAGTCCGGAAGAAACCCAATTAGTAGAAACTGTATGCCATTTGATGATTTACGATTCCCATTGAGACTGTGATAAAATAGACTTCTAAGCTTCCAATCTCCTTCTAAATGCGTTGAAAAAAGAGTTGAATAATGTGGTACAACTTCAGATGGGGAAGCGAGGTCCCAGGAGTGGATCGCTCAACGTTGGACGACCCCAACCCCCAAATAACATCATGCTTTGGAGGCAGAGCCTTGGCTCAGATCCCCTTGATGAACCTAAAGTACAAGACTCAACAATATCATTATTGGGTAACAACCACTCACCACCTCCTGAGGATTAGTGATGAGAACTTCCTCAGTGACAAAAGGTGCATCTTTGCTCATGTGACAAAAGGTGTCTCAGGATATTAAGAAAATAATCTGTCTCAGTAAGAAGTACGCTTCAAGTTTCAATGGAGAAATAACATAATTCCAGAAAGACTTTTCTTGACACGTAGACATGATGTCGCATTTGTCTGACCTTCACTGTGACCCAGTTCACGGGGTGTCACCAGGGGAGAGTGATAATACGTAATGATTGTGTTGACCTGTACATTCACAGTGTTCCTGGGTGCTGTCAGCAGCTGCCTACTGTTAGCGCTCTGCTGAGTGTTTCATTAAAGATAACAGCGGTGTGGAACGCTACGGATGGAGTTTCACACTAGTAGCCACCTGCTAAATCACCGATTGAAAGCCTTTTCTATTAACCACTCTTTATATCAACAGGACAGAAGCTCACATCTGAGAATGGATGGTACTGTTTTCCTGGAATGGAGCCATTTGTCCCACTGCAGTAAGACTATAATTATTCTAATAATTATAATAATTTGGTGGGTGCTTGTATTTATTTATCCGTGACCCCACTCTCTAAAGGTCGTCTCAGGGGGAGTTGGGATACGCAAAATAACACATTTCTGATTCACACATGCATATAATACACACTTGTGTGAATTGGAAATGTGTGAATTTGCATGTCCCAACTCCCCCTGAGACAACCTTTGAAGAGTGAGGTCACGGCAGGGTCAGCCATTATCAACGCCTAGCCAGGAGCATTTTTGGTTAAATGCCTGGCTCAAGGTACATTGGCAGATTTGTTAATCTTGTCGGTTCTGGGATTCGAACTAGCAACATTTGGGTTAGGGGTGTCTATCTAATTTCCCGCATTCGGTCTTCAATGAGGTCTGGAGAGCGGCATTTTAAAAAAAATGTATATATTTCCTTTCACTTAAAATGTGTAAAATAGTGTCCTGTCCTTCGTTTTTGATGCCACTTGATTGTTTAGTGATATTAGCAAGCTGGTTTTAGTCATTTTAAAGCAGATTGAGTTTAAAACAAGCCGCGGGCTAGATTGGACCCCCTCCATATTTTTTTGACTCCCCTACTCTAGCCGCCAGTCTACCTGCCGCATAGGAGTGTAATAGAAGAAGCCATGTAAACACAGCATTACATTCCAAAGAAACAACCTGGAATCAGGGGTAGAAGTAACATAGCGCATGTAAATTCGGGACACTCATTTACTATGTCATATCTAGTCTATGAGACCAAGCTGAACGAAAATAAAAATGCATATAAGTGAATGGAAGTACACAATATACAGTAGTTGAGGAAGTTGAATAAGTTATATGAGAGAGACATGTCTTTAGGATTAAATGACAAATAGTGCTCAAGTCACAAGTTATTATAAGTATTGTGTAAGTCACAATACATACAGTGCCTTGCGAAAGTATTCGGCCCCCTTGAACTTTGCGACCTTTTGCCACATTACAGGCTTCAAACATAAAGATATAAAACTGTATTTTTTTGTAAAGAATCAACAACAAGTGGGACACAATCATGAATTGGAACGACATTTATTGGATATTTCAAACTTTTTTAACAAATCAAAAACTGAAAAATTGGGCGTGCAAAATTATTCAGCCCCCTTAAGTTAATACTTTGTAGCGCCAACTTTTGCTGCGATTACAGCTGTAAGTCGCTTGGGGTATGTCTCTATCAGTTTTGCACATCGAGAGACTGACATTTTTTCCCATTCCTCCTTGCAAAACAGCTCGAGCTCAATGAGGTTGGATGGAGAGCATTTGTGAACAGCAGTTTTCAGTTCTTTCCACAGATTCTCGATTGGATTCAGGTCTGGACTTTGACTTGGCCATTCTAACACCTGGATATGTTTATTTTTGAACCATTCCATTGTAGATTTTGCTTTATCTTTTGGATCATTGTCTTGTTGGAAGACAAATCTCCGTCCCAGTCTCAGGTCTTTTGCAGACTCCATCAGGTTTTCTTCCAGAATGGTCCTGTATTTGGCTCCATCCATCTTCCCATCAATTTTAACCATCTTCCCTGTCCCTGCTGAAGAAAAGCAGGCCCAAACCATGATGCTGCCACCACCATGTTTGACAGTGGGGATGGTGTGTTCAGGGTGATGAGCTGTGTTGCTTTTACGCCAAACATAACGTTTTGCATTGTTGCCAAAAAGTTCAATTTTGGTTTCATCTGACCAGAGCACCTTCTTCCACATGTTTGGTGTGTCTCCCAGGTGGCTTGTGGCAAACTTTAAACGACACTTTTTATGGATATCTTTAAGAAATGGCTTTCTTCTTGCCACTCTTCCATAAAGGCCAGATTTGTGCAATATACGACTGATTGTTGTCCTATGGACAGAGTCTCCCACCTCAGCTGTAGATCTCTGCAGTTCATCCAGAGTGATCATGGGCCTCTTGGCTGCATCTCTGATCAGTCTTCTCCTTGTATGAGCTGAAAGTTTAGAGGGACGGCCAGGTCTTGGTAGATTTGCAGTGGTCTGATACTCCTTCCATTTCAATATTATCGCTTGCACAGTGCTCCTTGGGATGTTTAAAGCTTGGGAAATCTTTTTGTATCCAAATCCGGCTTTAAACTTCTTCACAACAGTATCTCGGACCTGCCTGGTGTGTTCCTTGTTCTTCATGATGCTCTCTGCGCTTTTAACGGACCTCTGAGACTATCACAGTGCAGGTGCATTTATACGGAGACTTGATTACACACAGGTGGATTGTATTTATCCTCATTAGTCATTTAGGTCAACATTGGATCATTCAGAGATCCTCACTGAACTTCTGGAGAGAGTTTGCTGCACTGAAAGTAAAGGGGCTGAATAATTTTGCACGCCCAATTTTTCAGTTTTTGATTTGTTAAAAAAGTTTGAAATATCCAATAAATGTCGTTCCACTTCATGATTGTGTCCCACTTGTTGTTGATTCTTCACAAAAAAATACAGTTTTATATATTTATGTTTGAAGCCTGAAATGTGGCAAAAGGTCGCAAAGTTCAAGGGGGCGAATACTTTCGCAAGGCACTGTATATTGCTTGCAGGTAGTCTCATCAAAACCTATTAAAAGTGCACTGAAAAACACCCTCTGATTGAAGCCTCTGGTGACTCAAAAATGTGTTGTGGATAATAAAGGGGGACATAAATTGCAGAGAACAAGCCACTTACTTTGACAGATAATGAGATGGGTACAAATGGTTGTTTCTGTTTTCATTCATTTATTCTTTAGATTTGGCAACATAGGTTTTATCACTATAACATCAAAGTAATTTAGTTTAAAAAAAGTTTAAAAATTCCCATGAGCTGCAAATACAAACTTCCCTGGCTGATCTTACAGATATTTACTTCACATTGGTGATCCCTGCTAACATTGATTTGATCGCTAGTCAAATATAGCTTCAATATTAAACATTAGTGCAAATAAGTCATGCTCTAGATAGCCCGGACAATTGAATAATTCAGTCAGTAACTCGTCAGATCTTCTAAATGCGCTACTCCCATGCAGATTAATAATTGAGGGTAAGTGACTTAGTTCAACACTAAATCCTTCTTTAATTACTCGAATTGCTGTACATCAAATCCAGTCATATCTTCTTGAATGATATTTACTCGATGAAGATTCACTGCATTTATCTCGACCTCACCATCATGAGGTAGTGTTGTGTGCTGATGCTTGAAAACAAACTAAACAGACATATGTACACTATCTAACTAACACATCTTTCTAATGTTGGTGATTGTTTTCCTACATGTCACAGTCTACTCATGCCCTAGATGTCAGTGAATGAAAATATAAAGATGTAGATATCCTAGTGTTTGCATTAATTATTTTCCACAGCCAGCTGAATAGATTACTGAGTGCATCAAATGAAAGTAGGATTTGTTTGATGTAGAAGTGTCCTGAAAGGTTCCAATCTCAAATCCTTTTGAACGTGAAGTCCAAGATTTGCTCACTGTTCCTAATTCCATTCCCTACGTTACAGCACCTGGATTGAGTTTCAGTACTATTTTAAAGTAAACAGACTGTGTGTGATGCCAAGGTTGTATTGTTGTATAAAGTAAAGCATAACCCAGAGCATCCGTATTTATCATGCCATTCTATCTCTATGGAACTGGCAATGCTTCATTTAAAAAATATGATGCATTCATAACAGATGGCAGGACCTCAGAAATCCATCTATCTCATGAAGTAGTATGATTTACCCTGACCAGACTTCTCAGTACATGGACAGTTATTCCATTTTGCAGGCCATTAGAACGAGTTTTCTATTAATTGAGTGGGCATCACTGGCACCTCTTCTCACTTTGAAATGGACAGCTGTTCAGCAGATGCTTCCCAAATTTCCTGTGACAGGGCCTTTTAATCCGTCTGTTGTGTCCTTTAGCTGGTGAACAGGAAAAAGGCAAAAATGAGTTGTTGAGTTATCCAGCAGGTTTTAGTCTAGTGTGTAACAGAGACAGGCAGTATTACACCTTCAGTCTCTCCATCATATACAGCAGGCTTTTATTTATCCATCCTTGAGACATCAGTTCAAGGATTTGAAGACAAACATGTAATTGGCTTAGTAGAGATATTTGTGGAATATAGATTTTATCTCTAGAGACTATTGGACAGTTCATACCCACTTATCAGTGTTCAAATATTTGAAGACATGGACACTGCAGACAAACTGGACTGTCCATGCTCACAATCAACAACCATCTGTGTAGACACTTCTGAGACAACAGGTAGCCCTTTCCTGCAGTTAAATGACCTAGTGGCCTCATGAGTGGAATGGTGTTCATATATTTCATAATGAATAAATTATTTTTAAAAAGCTGCCTAAAATCCGGTGTTTATATGTCAAACGGTTTTGTTATATTTCAGTACTCTGTGATGTATATAAAGTGTAATATTGGGATGCAAACTCAAAATGTAGTACATGCTAACTCTATATTTGACATGGTACAAGTATGTTATTTTTTAAAGCCCATAACCATGTGTGTGAGGTGCAGACTTTTGTTTCAAAGTACATTTGTTTAAGACTACCAATAAATACTTATTGTGCCCCTGATTTAGCCCACTGTCAGTGTTTTCTAAATTGTCCTGGAATAATTCTGAATGATGGAAGACACTTGCTGAAGTCTATCAGTAGACTTCAAAAAGTGTTAGAAAATCCTATGAAGCTATCCATTCTTTTAGTGCTCCACTTCTCTGAGTCCCCTGTTCCAACCACGTCTGTCCTGACGAGACATGTGGCGTAGTCACACCGCGCCTTGTTATACCTACACATTATGAGAGAGGAGTGTGATTCTCTGTAATATGATGATTTGGTATACCCTCCTTGATAATGCTGCATCGCTCTCTCTTCCCTGTCAGCTTGTGGGGAGATAGATGACAGCAGAATGTTAGCAATCTCACTTTCAAACTAATCACCAGCTGTCAGTCTTTCAAACTAATCACCAGCTGTTAGTCTTTCAAACTAATCACCAGCTGTCAATCTTTCAAACTAATCACAAGCTGTCAGTCTTTCAAACTAATCACCAGCTGTCAGTCTTTCAAACTAATCACCAGCTGTCAATCTTTCAAACTAATCACCAGCTGTCAGTCTTTCAAACTAATCACCAGCTGTCAATCTTTCAAACTAATCACCAGCTGTCAGTCTTTCAAACTAATCACCAGCTGTCACTCTTTCAAATGAATCACCAGCTGTCACTCTTTCAAACGAATCACCAGCTGTCACTCTTTCAAACTAATCACCAGCTGTCACTCTTTTAAACTAATCACCAGCTGTCAGTCTCAGGTACAAGCCATGGCTCCTCCTTCCCCTCTGCAGTAAATAACTCATCCACCCCCTCTCTCTCTCCGTGGTTTTTCCTGTAGCCAATTTAATCCCCCTTCTGTCGCAGCTGTTTCTTCTCCTTTAACCAGCAGAGCTGTAGCTGGGTATCCTCTCTCTTATTAGAAAGAGCCTGTGATTTCTGTCCAGACCTCTGCACTGCAAAGCGTTGACATTTGCCATTCTATTATAAGAGAATATAGTGAAAAGTGAGTCGGCTGACCCCACTAGGGCTTTCAGACAATGAACGGTACCCCTCAGTCCAGTCAATACTCCTCACACAACATACATAAAGCACTGTCCCCTGGAGAAATAAAGAGAGGGGAGGGAAGAGAGAAAGAGAAATATCAAAAAAGTGCGCAAAGGGCTGTATTAGTGCTTGGCTAAGATTAATAACATCTAAAGTGATACATAGCTGGCACATTCATCACTAGAGTGACAGACAGGACAATAAACATTAATATGACATTGAGCTTAGAACACAACGTATTTAATGACTGCCAAAATATCCTGGTGGAGAAGACCCAAGATAATCCAAGTACAATATTGAACATGATGTTACATATCTTACTTAGCTGTTAACCAGCTGTTGGAATACCTAATTGAACAAAAAACTATTTTGAGATACAGTATTTATGTTAAAAAAAACAATCAAACCAGACCTCTATCTGTTTCAATGTACTTCTGTATGTACAGGTACAGTTGAAGCCGGAAGTTATTAACATACACTTTTGCAAAATACATTTAAACTCAGTTTTTCACTTTAATCATAGTAAAAATTGCCCTGTCTTTGGTCAGTTAGGATCACCACTTAATTTTAAGAATGTGAAATGTCAGAATAATATTAGAGAGAATGATTCATTTCAGCTTTTATTTATTTCATCACATTCCCAGTGGGTCAGAAGTTTATAAACACTCAATTAGTGTTTGGTAGCATTGCTTTTAAATTGCTTAACTGGGTTCAAACATTTTGGGTTGCCTTCCACAAGCTTCCACAATTTTGGCCCATTCCTCCTGACAGAGCTGGTGTAACTGAGTCAGGTTTGTAGGCCTCCTAGATCGCACACACATTTTCACTTCTGCCTACAAATGTTCTATAGGATTTAGGTCAGGGCTTTGTGATGACCACTCCAATAACTTGACTTTGTTGTCCTTAATCTGTTTTGCCACAACTTTGGAAATATGCTTGGGGTCATTGTCCATTTGGATGACCCATTTGCGACCAAGCTTTAACTTCCTGACTGATGTCTTGAGATGTTGCTTCAATATATCCACATAATTGCCCTACCTCATGACGCCATCTATTTTGTGAAGTGCACCAGTCCCTCCTGCAACAAAGCACCCCCACAACATGATGCTGCCACCCCCTTGCTTCACAGTTGGGATGGTGTTCTTCGGCTTGCAAGCCTCCCCCTTTTTCCTCCAAACATAACGATGGTCATTATGGCCAAACATAACTATTTTTGTTTCATCAGACCAGAGGACATTTCTCCAAAAAGTACGATCTTTGTCCCCATGTACAGTTACAAACCGTAGTCTGGCTTTTTGTATGGTGGATTTGGAGCAGTGGCTTCTTCCTTGCTGAGCGGCCTTTCAGGTTATGTCAATATAGGATTTGTTTTACTGTGGATATAGATACTATTGTACCTGTTTCCTCCAGCATCTTCACAAGGTCCTTTGCTGTTGTTCTGGGATTGATTTGCACTTTTCGCACCCAAGTACGTTAATCTTTAGGAGACAGAATGCGTCTCTTTCCTGAGCGGTATGATGGCTGCGTGGTCCCATGGTGTTTATACTTGCGTACTATTGTTTGTACAGATGAACGTGGTCCTTCAGGCGTTTTGAAATTGCTCCCAAGGATGAACCACACCTGTAGAGGTCTACAATTTTTTTCCTGAGGTCTTGGCTGATTTCTTTTGATTTTTTCATGATGTCAAGCAAAGAGTCACTGAGTTTGAAGTTAGGCCTTGAAACACATCCACAAGTACACCTCCAATTGACTCAAATTATGTCAATTAGCCTATCAGAAGCTTCTAAAGCCATGACATCATTTTCTGGAATTTTCCAAGCTGTTTAAAGGCACAGTCGACTTAGTGTATGAAAACTTCTGACACACTGGAATTGTGATACAGTGAATTATAAGTGAAATAATCTGTCTGTAAACAATTTTTGGAAAAATTACTTGTGTCATGCACAAAGTCGATGTCCTAACCGAAAACTATAGCTTGTTAGCTTTGCTAACAAGACATTTGTGGAGTGGTTGATAAAGTTTTAATTACTTTTAAACTTCCGATTTCAACTGTATGTCTACGAACCTATAATTAATTCACAGCATGTACATGTTGGCCTAATTCTTATAACATCCAACAAACAATTTACTCTAAGATAAAGGAAGCGCATGTAAAAGGAATATTTTATGATTTGAGAAAAATGTGATGCTTTCGCAATACTTTCTGACTTTCAGTAATGGGAAAATACCATCATACTTTTGAAAGGTAAAGATTCAAACAAAACCAACGATCTGATTCAGTTACTCTAAATTTTCCATTATACGTGTACCTCCAAATCAAACACAGAGCATGTAGCATCTCTCTGCAATCAACCTGTGTGATGTGCAACAAAAGCACAGTGTCTAATTTATTTATGACAGTTCTCACCCCAGTGGGTAAACAGCACTTGCTGGAATATCAAAGCTGAATGTCAGGAGAATTTTCCTTCAAAGCAAAGGTACACTAAGTGGATCACTGTTCAGCCTTTCAAATGCCAGTCACAGCCCTGCAGGGCTTTAGGTCACAGCATGCAAAGGCTAAATACTGTACGCTTTGACTTTGTTGTTTAAAAAAATATATATTTATCAGTTAGAAAGGTAGTATGGGATGTACAAAACAGTGCACATTATTGCCATTCCTGTGGCAGAGTTTGCTAAAAGCTCTCCCCACCCCACAACATCTCTATACCAATTACGAGGGCTAGTCCTGTGAGCATCCCCTGTAGAGACTTAAAACATATGTTTCAGTTCATCTCTGGCTGGACTGCTCCTCCTCACAAAGATCCACAGACAGACTGTATCAGTTCTATGGGTCAAAATGGGTCAGCTCCGTTCGGTTCTGTATAGCAAAGTTCTTTCTCTAATGCAGGCTGGAGCAGGCACTGCCAAGCAAGGCTGGGTACTGGATCAGCTCCAGGGTCCATCTGCATTTGATCTGCGACCTTGAGGGAGCGGGCGCTGCCAGCTGAGCTCCCAGAACTGCATAATTCTCTTTTGTACAACTGGTACTGAAAAGACTGGTAAAGACTAGTAAAGACTGGTAGGGACTGGTTGAGGACAAACCTCAACGGGAAAGATAGACCACGGCCACCGTCACTTAATCAACTCATCACATAGAGACATAGAAACTCCAAGACATGAAGTATCTCTAAATAAATCAAGTGTGAAATCTGATCTCGTTACTGCCCATTTATGATAGACGTTGAGTTTAATATGATGAGATGTGTTTTATCATTTAGATGGCAGGAGGATCATTTGGGGATGGGGAGATATGTTTTAAGCAGTCTTGATCACCACAGAGAGCGGGTTCTGTGCTTTGAGCTAAGGGATGAAGTCAGGATACAGCAATCACGTACACAGTGATCTACCCTAGAGTTCTTTCCTAGATCAGGCTGGACTGAACTGTAAGTGGGCAAGGAGGGATTATAAGGAACTGGTTATCAAACCAACCAGCAATTCCACTGCAAGACAAACCTTCTCAACCTGAATGTACATCATTTCTGAATTGAAAATATGGAAATATGATGGCAGGAAGGATTAGCTATTATGGTAGCAGAGGAATATTAAACATGTTTATTTGAATAACACAAAAGGAGTCTCGAAGGAAATTCAGTCCCTGAGGAGTTTTAGTTTGCGACTACCTGCCAACGATATTTTATGAGCTTCAGTAAAAAACTAAAACAAGTCATTTCCAATTCAAAGTGCTTATTTCCCCCTTCACCTAACTACAGAACATGAACAGACACACCAAAGGCTTGTTTCCCAATTCACCTAACTACAGAACATGAACAGACACACCAAAGGCTTGTTTCCCAATTCACCTAACTACAGAACATGAACAGACACACCAAAGGCTTGTTTCCCAATTCACCTAACTACAGAACATGAATAGATACACCAAAGCAATTTAAGCATCGATCATAAAATAAAGATACAGGTAGTTTAACTACCCAAAAGGATGTAACAAAGGCTGCCAAACAGGATGTAACAATGGCTGCCAAACTGGATGTAACAATGGCTGCCAAACAGGATGTTACAATGGCTGCCAAACAGGATGTGACAATGGCTGCCCAACATGATGTAACAATGGCTGCCAAACAGGATGTAACAATGGCTGCCCAACAGGATGTAACAATGTCTGGCAAACAGGGTGTTACAATGATTGCCCAACAGGATGTAACAATGGCTGCCCAACAGGATGTAACAATGGCTGCCAAACAGGATGTGAACAATGGCTGCCCATCAGGATGTAACAATGGTCGTCTCCTTTTGATATCTGGAAGCCCTTAGACGTAAACATGCAATGTTTGGGTTAAAGGCAGACATCATGGGGCGGTGAAATTGTGGGTTATTGTTTTAGGAGCTAATTTTATGGAATATATTGAATGAAGTTAATCCACACATTGCCTGTGGAGAGAGGAAGTACAGTTTAAGAACAATGGAGGGTAAAAACGAATTAATCAATTGCAACAGCTGAGGAGAAAAAAACAAGAGCTAATCGGTTGTGTAACCACGCTTCCTACCTCACCCCGAGGTGAACTCCTGTTTGGATGGAGATATAAATTCAGTTCTAAGTGTTGTTATTGTCCCTGTTAGCTAACTGCACTTCTATGGCAAAATGAACGGTAGACCTAATGAATGTCATGAGGGCAACTCTGTTATCATCGATGCAGGGTACTTTAGCGTCTAACTATAGGTTAGGTGTGCTATTTGTCTGATTCATGTACTTGTTTCTAATTTATTAATGGCCAATGCTGACACAAAAAATGCATTATACAGACAAACCACTTACATTGCATTAAAGTGAAAAATAACACTGAGATGTGCAACGTGCAACACTGCTTGTGGTTTGCTGCATTATCATCATTCACTACATTTAGGAAATAGGTTCACCTGAACCAACATAAATAGTTTAATAACACAGACAACAGAGAACATAAACTCACAAATAATTGTCGAAATTGCCCTATTTTTTAGAATAAGTCATCCTTCTGTATTGGTTCACTGTACAGTATCATTACCAGCGTGACACATTTATTTTGGAATAATTATATATTTTTATGTTCATGGGATATTTGAAAAGTTTCCTGTCGTAACAATTTAGGGAGGAGACAGGTAAAAGTGTTCATCTAAAATCGCCCTTTGGCATTTGGAGACTCATTGTCTAAAAAGTACTCTATAGACAAAAAGCTGTCATTCCTATTGCATACCGTAGCTGGTGGAGGCTAGCATATTAAAGGTTATTGCCAGTCAAGATGTGTTGCATTGCAGTTATGCACCCCTCAGCTTTCATCTCATATAGCAATGATTTTGAGTTTATATACTGGAGCCGCTTTTAAAACCAGCTGCTATTGGAACCTCAGGTGACTTCAAATCAATTTCTGTCAGCGGGCCTGTTTTCCCGAGTCTTTGTTCATCACAGGAATCTGCCTTCAAATGAGCATCGGAGCCTGATAAAAGTGGCACAGATGAGAGAGTTGGGGTGTCATTATCACGCAGCTATGCAGCTATGTCTCTGGGCTGGCTGACTGGCTTCATGTGGATCTCTCCCTGAGGAGGATGTGAGGGTTTGCTGTGACATAACACGCATCTCCCCAACAGGAGTGTTAATGAGCTGGAAAGGCTTCTTTGTGGAATCTGGCATTTAGAGAGGAAAGGTCGTGACCATTTTAATAGCCACTGCAGTCAGACCTGTGAAGATCTGGAGTATTCATTGGGGAAAAAACTCCTGATAAGGGTATCTAAACTCAAATCTCTAAGACATTCAATAATTGATAGAAAAGCCACCAACTGACTCATGCTCTCTGAAAAAAAGCACACAAAACACATCATTCTACAACAGTGAATTTAATTCTACTTATTTTCATCTCTAACCAGGTTACCATCCAACCTTTTTATAAGTAAAGAACATGTCAGATAAAAAATGTCATTACAGGCCTGATGGAAACAGAACATATTTTGCTAACCTTTCCAAATGTAGACTGAACAAAATACGCTACACAAGGTGGGATCTTTCGGTGTCAGTAAAAGTAATTATGCGAAAAATGGTGGTGGAAATGCTTTTAATGCGCAACTATTGATATAATAACCATCATATCGAAGTTAACCTTAAGTCACGTGATGACATCGTGTGTCATCCTCCTACTACGACTTGTGATAGCGTGCAGTTTATTAGGCTACAGATTAAATACATTTGATGAACTTCACAGTGTCGTGAAAGTGCAAGGTAATGAGCCTGATGCTCCTTTCCAATAAATATAGATGGTCTTATTCTGGTGACATGATGATCGATGCTTGGGTGCAGTTTGACAAACACAAAATAATACATTTTGTTTTTGTCAAATAATATAATGTAATAATATCATGTGTTTGTCAAATAATATCATCATACAAGCACTGTATCGGCAGGCAGTTGGCTAGAGCGCATGTGAAACATTCACTATATAACTAAACATTTTGAGTGACAAAACCATCAGTAGAGTTGAAAATGTGATGGAAACCCATTTAACTTGTATTTTTTTATTAAGTACATGGGAATTTAACCGCAAAAGTTATTTTTATGTGCACAACGTCATCACGCACAGCCTTATATCTGCAACAAGTCAATCTGATGGAAACATTTCTGGTGGGAAAATGCCCATATTGTTTTTATGCAGATTTTAGAATGTTCACATGAAAATCTGTTTGCCATTTGGATGGAAACATAGCTACTATAAATATTTAGTTGGATCACAATCTAGAAATCATTGTTACAATCATCCTTCATCGCACTGAGGATAAGACCAAAAATGAGTGGAGGCTTTAATCGCGGAGCATGGGAGAGGGGTTTACACATTGTTGTTGATTAAAGACAGCATTTGGAGAGGGGTTTACACATTGTTGTTGATGAAGACAGCATTTGGAGAGGGGTTTACACATTGTTGTTGATTAAAGACAGCATTGGAGAGGGGTTTACACATTGTTGTTGATGAAGACAACATTGGAGAGTGGTTTACACATTGTTGTTGATTAAAGACAGCATGGGAGAGGGGTTTACACATTGTTGTTGATTAAAGACAGCATTGGAGAGGGGTTTACACATTGTTGTTGATTAAAGACAGCATTGGAGAGGGGTTTACACATTGTTGTTGATGAAGACAGCATTGGAGAGGGGTTTACACATTGTTGTTGATTAAAGACAGCATGGGAGAGGGGTTTACACATTGTTGTTGATTAAAGACAGCATTGGAGAGGGGTTTACACATTGTTGTTGATGAAGACAGCATTGGAGAGGGGTTTACACATTGTTGTTGATTAAAGACAGCATTGGAGAGGGGTTTACACATTGTTGTTGATGAAGACAGCATTGGAGAGGGGTTTACACAATGTTGTTGATTAAAGACAGCATTGGAGAGGGGTTTACACATTGTTGTTGATTGAAGACAGCATTGGAGAGGGGTTTACACATTGTTGTTGATTGAAGACAGCATTGGAGAGGGGTTTACACATTGTTGTTGATTAAGACAGCATTGGAGAGGAGTTTACACATTGTTGTTGATTAAAGACAGCATTGGAGAGGGGTTTACACATTGTTGTTGATTGAAGACAGCATTGGAGAGGGGTTTACACATTGTTGTTGATGAAGACAGCATTGGAGAGGGGTTTACACATTGTTGTTGATGAAGACAGCATTGGAGATGGGTTTACACGTTGTTGTTGACGAAGACAGCATTGGAGAGGGGTTTACACATTGTTGTTGATTGAAGACAGCATTGGAGATGGGTTTTCACGTTGTTGTTGACGAAGACAGCATTGGAGAGGGGTTTACACATTGTTGTTGATTGAAGACAGCATTGGAGAGGGGTTTACACATTGTTGTTGATGAAGACAGCATTGGAGAGGGGTTTACACATTGTTATTGATGAAGACAGCATTGGAGAGGGGTTTACACATTGTTGTTGATTGAAGACAGCATTGGAGAGGAGTTTAAACATTGTTGTTGATGAAGACAGCATTGGAGAAGGGTTTACACAGTGTTGTTGATGAAGACAAACTCATTGTGCATCCCTGAGTTAATGAGACAGACTACTGGCAGTCAGAGCTGTAATGCTACCTTGTAACC
Organism: Oncorhynchus clarkii lewisi; assembly: GCF_045791955.1. Classification (NCBI taxonomy): domain Eukaryota; kingdom Metazoa; phylum Chordata; class Actinopteri; order Salmoniformes; family Salmonidae; genus Oncorhynchus; species Oncorhynchus clarkii. The sequence goes on from NC_092177.1 coordinate 19,826,133, forward strand.
AGGCACCAGCATCTAGTAAAGGATGCTTTAGTTTTCAGCTGGATCTGGCTGTTATACTGATGGTGATGGGAGTAGGGCTGGCCTGGGAAGAAGCTCCATCCAGCAGAGCCCAATAAACCCCGCTTTAAGAGGAGCCAGAGTCTGGCAGCGTGCTAATCCCACTGAGCCTCAGCAGGCAAAAGCCAGCTCAGCATGCACTGCAGCGGCCGCAGGCAGGGCTTCCGAGTAGAGAAAGCCCATCCAAAGCCATCTTTAGAAGAAGCTGCAAACACAAGATAATCTGTTTTGTTTGTCAATCATTGGCTAATATATCACCCTTTTCTTAATCTGTCCACATGCCAAGACGTACCTCATAAAACAACAATCCCTGTGTTTATGCACACACACTTTTAAGAGGCGTCCCTTGAATGTATTTTCTTGTTAAATGTAAAGTATACGGCAGCTAGTCTCTGCCTGAGTGGACGTTTCTTGTTAAATGTAAAGTATACGGCAGCTAGTCTCTGCCTGAGTGGACGTTTCTTGTTAAATGTAAAGAATACGGCAGCTAGTCTCTGCCTGAGTGGACGTTTCTTGTTAAATGTAAAGTATACGGCAGCTAGTCTCTGCCTAAGTGGACGTTTCTTGCTAAATGTAAAGTATACGGCAGCTAGTCTCTGCCTGAGTGGACGTTTCTTGTTAAATGTAAAGTATACGGCAGCTAGTCTCTGCCTGAGTGGACGTTTCTTGTTAAATGTAAAGTATACGGCAGCTAGTCTCTGCCTGAGTGGACGTTTCTTGTTAAATGTAAAGTATACGGCAGCTAGTCTCTGCCTGAGTGGACGTTTCTTGTTAAATGTAAAGTATACGGCAGCTAGTCTCTGCCTGAGTGGACGTTTCTTGTTAAATGTAAAGTATACGGCAGCTAGTCTCTGCCTGAGTGGACGTTTCTTGTTAAATGTAAAGTATACGACGGCTAGTCTCTGCCTGAGTGGACGTTTCTTGTTAAATGTAAAGTATACGGCAGCTAGTCTCTGCCTGAGTGGACGTTTCTTGTTAAATGTAAAGTATACGGCGGCTAGTCTTTGCCTGAGTGGACGTTTCTTGTTAAATGTAAAGTATACGGCGGCTAGTCTCTGCCTGAGTGGACGTTTCTTGCTTGTTTATTTGTTTTTGATGGACTGTCTAAAGTTTTGCTTAGCTGAGCCACTTACGGAGTAGAAATATGTATTTGATTATTAAAATGGTAATCTGCAGTTAAAACAATAACAAAAGCCTAAAATGAATGGGACACATAATGAAATACCTCAGCGCAACAGAAACACAAGGACTTTAAAGGTATTAACAAACACTTCTAGAGTAATGCCACTTATTTGAATCATGCCAGGTTAAGGGTTTCCTTTTTTTTACGGCATGGGATATTGCACCATTACCTCATGGTATTCGGTCTGCTTTCTGGGTCCTAGATTCTCTGAACACTCTTGCCCTGGAATGATTCATAATTCCAAACGATTTAGGAAAGACATATCCCGAAAATGCGTCTTTAAAAGTTCAATTGGCTAAACTCAAGTTCATAAAATGTCCTACATCTTCAATGCTAATTAAAGTTTCACCTTCAACTTCTTGGCTTGGATATGCTTTGCTTTCCTTCCAGAATTAGTTATGGCTGGCAAATACTTACATTTTTATTGGGGAGGATCAGCTCCCTGCCCAGTCTTCACTCTAGAGGACTAAACACATGACACGTTCCCTCTTGGCAAGCATGGGAACATTTCTCTCTTGGCAAGGGAAAGGCCTGTCTCCGTTGCCCTTACAAATATGTCTCTTTTCTTCCAAGACTCTCTGGCAATGTCTTGAAGATTCCTCTCCGAATTATTCCATTATGGGACATAGTTTTTGTGATTCTCATTCTGTGATTAATGTCCATGGTTTATAGGCCACAGCCACTGCAGTTAAAAACACTCTGTTCCTTACTGGAGAACACAATGATATGTTTGTCTCCATGTATCAGCATTGGGTTCGGATAGGGTCTCCAGCATTTTAGAATTTACAGAGACTTGGTTGTGCTTCTTTCATGGACTGGTTATCTTTTTCTCATTTTAGCTTGCGTTAGGAAGAACTGCGTGACTCAGAAATGTATGCAGGCAAGACCTGTCGTTTAAGATGAATAGCAGAGCCATGCAGTGCCCATTCAAAGAGCAACCGAACACCAGTTCCAATCATCTTGTGTAAAAACCTAATTTTGTCATCTGAAGAAGTTAAACTGAAAGTAAATTGCTACTTCTGACTCATTTATTTCAGTATGACTTGAATGATTCAGTTGTAGGCCTACTCTGTGACTTCCTATTTGTTGTGACAAATGGAGAACTCTTTCCATAGGGACATTTCATTGCATGAGAGTTATGAAATCACACTTACATTGCTGGATACTCTGTGAAGCATGCAGTTGTCTATAGACCTCCGCATTACCAGAATGTTTATGATATCACTATTCAATCTTTCACAAAACCAGGCTTAGATCAATGTCAGCTTCAACCTCCTTGTTCATATAGATTAAGGATTTTTTTTCAACCACAAATGGAGTCTGAGTCCTTTCATAATGGCAAGAATTCCTGTTTTTTGAAATGCCACTTTCAAGTACACATTCTCTTTCAAGGCCAGGTCCTTTCAAGTGGGCTAGACTTTTCTCTGAACAGTGTGGGAAAGGAAGCCGGGGCATTGAGTGCAGGCCCTTTTACAACATGCTCTCCCTGCCTCTGCAGGCCTGTGAATGAGGTCACCTCCAGTAGCTTTTCTTATTCAATGACTTGCTTTTGTGCTCTGACCAGGGTACCTTCCCAAATGAAACTGCTCGGCTCGCCCTTCTGCTATTCACTTCAGCTTTATACACATGTGCCAGATATGCTGCAACAATATTTGGACGTTCTTCAGGCTGTCAGATATGCTGCCCCAAAATGTAGACGTTCTTCAGACTGTCAGATATGCTGCCCCAAAATGTAGATGTTATTCAGACTGTCAGATATACTGCCCCAAAATGTAGATGTTGTTCAGACTGTCAGATATACTGGCCCAACATTTGGACATTCTTCAGACTGTCAGATATACTGCCCCAGCATTTGGACATTCTTCAGGTTGCCAGATATGCTGCCCCAGCATTTGGACATTCTTCAGGCTGCCAGATATGCTGCCCCAACATATGGACATTCTTCAGGCTGCCAGATATGCTGCCCCAGCATTTGGACATTCTTCATGCTGCCAGATATGCTGCCCCAACATTTGGACATTCTTCAGGCTGTCAGATATGCTGCCCCAGCATTTGGACATTCTTCAGGCTGCCAGGTATGCTGCCCCAGCATTTGGACATTCTTCAGGCCGTCAGATATGCTGCCCCAGCATTTGGACATTCTTCAGGCTGTCAGATATGCTGCCCCAGCATTTGGACATTCTTCAGGCTGCCGGGTATGCTGCCCCAGCATTTGGACATTCTTCAGGCTGCCGGGTATGCTGCCCCAGCATTTGAACATTCTTCAGGCTGCCAGATATGCTGCCCCAACATTTGGACATTCTTCAGGCTGCCAGGTATGCTACCTCAACATTTGGACATTCTTCAGACTTTCAGCACCATCATTATTGACTCTTGATGAGAGCAAACCCTTTCCTCTGTCAGTACCTTTATTTATGAACATCCCTATACAGCCCTATGAATATCCCTATACAGCCCTATGAATGTCCCTATACAGCCCTATGAATGTCCCTATACAGCCCTATGAATGTCCCTATACAGCCCTATGAATGTCCCTATACAGCCCTTGAATGTCCCTATGCAGCCCTATGAACACACCTATAAAGCACAATGAACATCCCTATACAGCCCTATGAATGTCCCTATACAGCCCTTGAATGTCCCTATGCAGCCCTATGAACGCACATATAAAGCACAATGAACATCCCTATACAGCCCTATGAATGTCCCTATACAGTCCTATGAACATCCCTATACAGCCCTATGAACGTCCCTATATGCCACCACCAAACGAGACTCAAGCTCAATGATCAGGAGAAATGGCTACTGTAGAGTAGAGCTGCAGCCCTTATAAATTCAGATTGAAGACACAGCTAAAAAATAATGTAAATCTGCTCTAAAGTACAGAAATCACTAGGCATTCTCAAAGTTGAAGAGACGAATGACCTCAAAATATGACATGTCTTGGGGATAATTAATATTTTGAGGGGCAGGATTCATGGTTCAAAGGAGAAATAGGGGCACGCCGTAATCAAGTGAATCATTTTGTATTCAAAGGGAATGGTAACTATGTCACTAGGGTTATTTATTATTTGCCAGCCAGGGGACTACAGTATGAACATATTGAAGGGAGGTACGAGGTCATGCAATACAGTAGGATAGTTTTCTTTATAATCCATTTTTAAGATTGTTATAGACACACACATAGTATAATTTATAACACATCCAATATTAAACAGCTTTTCTGAGAATGAACTTCAGCCACCATCAGTGAGAGCACCACAACAACTGCACTCGGCGCTAGTGTCATGAGTTCCTTATGCTATGAAATACTAACACTATCAAACACCATTTGTCTGGTGGGATTTTTGTGGTTGTGTTATTAGCTAAATTTGACGATATGACGTAGATGCAGAAAATGGACAACATGGTGGGTCAATTTCCACAACAACTAAGAGCGTTGAAGTGTGAGACTCAAAATCTCCATTATTTTGGTCCCGTGGCTACCACGCTGTTATCAGTGTGAAGCGAACCCATGCACATCCGCCCATACAGTATGTGAATGTGTGAGCGTCTTGCATCTCACTCATCTCAATGTCTGCAGTGCTGCTCGTGGCAACGTCATTTTGCTGAGTCTATCTTTAATTAATGGCTATTAACTCTGTATCGCGGAAGTTCAGCTATCACGTGTGATTGAAATTTAAAGGCTATGTTCCCGCGTTAGTGGAGACTGCATTCATGGTAAACGCTGCTTATGGTAAACGTCTATCGCTTCAGAGATACAGATTGAATAGAGCCCTAATTAAGAGATGTACTGAATGTGTACATTTGTTTTGCAGTGCTCAGGCATGCAATATATAATCTAGTCAGCATGTAGAGGATATTCTTGGATTGAATAACAATTATAGCCGCCTCTAATTTCATTAGTGCTAGTCTGAGAAGTTCTTGAACAGGGGTACTCAACTCTTACCCAACAACGTCCGGAGCCTGCTGGTTTTCTGTTCTACCTGATAATTAATCACGTAGGTCATGCACATACAATCAAACTTGATTCCTATTGAATGTGTTGGCAGAACATATAATGACTTCAGGATTCAATCTCTCCATGGTGCTATAGAGTTAGTAGTTAATTAACCCCCGACAACCCAGCCAAAATGATGAGTTCATGACACTAGACAATTTGACCTCGTTAAATGAATTAGACCAAAATCTAATTAGTCTTGATTACACAAGACACACTATATTAGTTAAATTAGGCTTTGCAAATCAAATAAAATACCAGAAAGATGGCAAAGATAGCTAAAATAGTCCATATGCAGGTCATGAACCCATGTCCCACAGCAAGCTGTATTACTGTAAGACATCCCAGCAGAAAGATAGCAGCCAATGATCTGGGCTGTGTAAAAGGAATGAGGTCAGGAATGGAAACATTTAAACATGGAGGAAGAGAGCAGAACAAGAGAAGAAAGAGGAGTTCAAAATGGCTCCAGAGCCCCAGAGCAAGCTGAGGGAGAGCAGGCAGCTCTGTATCTGAGACCTTCCCAAAGTGGAGGGGGAAGGGGAAGGGGGAGGCAGCGGCAGGTTTTTATGTTGACATTAGGAGGGGGATGTTATTGTGATAGAGTGTGTGATTGAGTAATATATGTGTGTGTCAAAGTGTGCATGTGTTTGTTAGAATGATTGAGTGCATTTGTGGGGGTGCACACTCCACCAAAAAGAATCACAGCTTAATAGTTTTGTAAATAGCCGAAGAACACAGGCCTGAATGCATATCGCATCTTGAGTGAAAAAGGTTTAGATATGCAGCTGCAGAGAGGGCACTTGTACAGCAATCTGATGTAATATGTGCCAGAAAATCCCCCTGTGCCTTTATGGACAGACACCTCATCCCTTCTGGAGTGAGATGAAGGAGAAAATGTGGTGGAGGGCACAGGGCAATACATGACCTTGTTCTAAGTACATTTCTCTGTCATGTAGGCTCCATGGTGGTGGGAAATCAGACAACGGGACAGAGAGCTGAGCAGAGAGGTGCTGTCTCCAGGCAAGCACAATGTTTAACAAAAGCACTTTAAATGGAGGGATCATATGGTTCGTTCTAAACCTTAAGTCAAAAATAAACCGGACTGCTCAAATCTGATTTACTAAGGCTTTGTGGTAATGGGAATACATCCGTAACATGACAGTAATCCAGACGACACAATAACACATTGTAATTGAAAGATCAAAATGACAGAATGAAGAAACCCATTTGATTGAGTTTGTAGTGCATCAAAGAGCAGAACATGTGCCCTAAACATCCTCTATGTCATGTATTACATTAAAGAGACTATTACATCAGAAAAAAAACATGTATGACCGCTTGTCTTGTTTTCGTTTCAACATTAGTCAAACCATTATGTGACAAAGGTGGTCGCACAAAACTAATAATTGACCTTTTTAGTTTTAAAATGCTGGCATATACACGTGAATCACTATTGCACAGCCGCCCAGTGGGACCCCGCTATAAGGATGAGGCTCTGTTTACAGTCCGTGATAAACAAATACCTTAACAATTGTTTTTTTTCCTTATCAAAATATGTTTTGTAGATAATAAACTTGTCCCTCCCTGTGTGCCCACAAAAACACACATACCCTGACGTCTTAATTTAGTGAGTTACAAAAGACACATTTCAGTCTGATGGCACATGTCCATCATAGTGAACATGGCATAAATGGGATTGTTGCCCTAGTCATGGATTCTCTACTTACTTTCCAACTCCTCTTCATCCGTCAATAGTCTGCTTCTTTGTTTGGTTGACCTCTTCAAAGTCCCTGCATGCTTCACAGCACCAGGGGATCAGGGATGAGCAAACACTGAGGTTTTTTGCAGCTTTGCTGGCACCAACATAATTCTTTAGCCGCACAATTTAGATGACTGCAGACACGCAGAGTACATGATGTACTACTGACGACACCGCCAAGCAGCATCCCCTCTGAAGTTAACATGAAAGCCTATTGTTGAAAGGACGAGGGTGGAATTAAGAAATGCAAAGCCTTCAGGAGTAAATTGCAGCTGATTGATGGCGTTTGGAATAGATCATCTGCATGTAAAAGCAAAGCACTAAGAATGTGACTGTTTACCAAGACCTACTACAATACCATTTACCATGAAATATCACATTTTAAAAAACAGACCATCACTTTCTAAAGCCATATAAGCATATTAGATTGTGACATTTAGCGTCTGTTTACAGACAAATTCAGAGTCGAGCAAACTTCATTCGAATCTGGAGTTGGCCTTTTCTCTTTTAGCTGACAAGCCCATCTAAGAAAAAAGGTCAAATAGAACGGACATTCCAGTATAAATTCAATCTTCACCTAGAAAACAGGAAGGGATAAATACTTACAGTACAGTATTTCAAATATGACCATCTATGACATCGCATATCTGTGTAGGCCATTTCAGCTTACAGTATATTAGCATGCCCATTTCAGGCTCTCAAATGATAAAGAATTGGGGCTGAGGAAGCAGCATGGAATAACATGCCACAAAGCCTTTAATCCAGATGAAATGTTCATTGAGAGTATGACTGTAGCTGACTTCTGAAGAGACCTCTAGCTAAGTCCACTTTAAAGGGCTACTTCAGGATTTTGGCAATGAAGCCCTTTATCTTCTTCCCCAGAGTCAGATGAACTTGTGGATACCATTTTTATGTATCTGTGTTCAGTAGGAAGGCTTGTACTACCTCTAATTTCCTCATTGCCAAAATCCAAAAGGGTCCATTTAAAATGCGAGGCTTACAGCCAAGGAGCAAGGCTGTCTTTGACTCTCAGGACTATGCAGTGCAGTACCAATGCTACAGAGAGTCTTTAGCAGCCAAAGACGTTCTGGGTGACAAAACCATGTAATACAACACATTGCCCCATGCATCACCAAAGTTGACACCAGCACAGCTCACAAACAGCTCACAAACTAGCAAAGAAGGAGAAAGGTTTGACAAAGACCACACAGTTAAAATGTGTCAGCTATTTTAAACTTGAAAGAACTAGAAACTTTGTTGTTTCCATCATTTACGGGAGATGCTACCACCTTCCTTTTTTTGTGAGAACAACATTACACATTGCGCAACCATGGCAGGGAGTTACAACAGTTAACTTGAACACTGAATTTACTGCACTACCACCAGATGATGAAACTATCATTATCTACTATATCTGATTAGCAAATTCCTTTTAAGAGTTGACTCATTAAGTATTTGCTCTAATTACTATGCTGGAGAACAACACATAAAATAGAACGTCCATGGATTCCCCCCATAGGAACACGTGCAATTCCTCTGTAGTCTGTCCGTGAGAGACTCTTCACAAGTGCCAGCTAATTATGAATAATAAAGCATCCATTTAAATAATTGCAATTTCAGTCCTGGGTGCGTCTTCACCAGTTAAGTGGGTCATATTTGATGGAATACATTTAAATCCTCTGGTGTTAACTCCATACATCCACAGGATTGACTCATGCATGTAACACAAGAGCCTGTCAACAAATGTTAATACACCATTGGCAATTGATAGAGATTGAGATACAATGCTGTGTGATATGTATGTTTGTTATTTTAGGCAAAAATGTTTCCACCTGGTGAATAGGGACCCTAATTTCCATATTGTGCAAAATCAGTATGTAAAAATACCATGAGGTATCACTGTTGGCGATCAACTGCATTTCCTTTCCAACTTCCCTAATTGTGTATGCTGATGTAACCGGTGTGAAATGGCTAGCTAGTTACTGATGCAGGCTAACAGCGTTTCAATCGGTGACTTCACTCGCTCTGAGACCTTGAAGTAGTTGTTTCCCTTGGTCCGCAAGGGCCGCGGCTTTTGTGGAGTGATAAATAATGATGCTTTGTGGGAGGAAGTTGTTGATGTGTTCAGAGGGTCCCTGGTTCGAGCCCAGGTTGGGGCGAGGAGAGGGACGGAAGCAACTCTTTCACATTGATGCTGTTGACCCAGATCACTGCTTGCTGCGGGAAAAGGAGGAGGTCAAAGGGGGGGGGGGTGAGTGCAACCGGTGTGAAATGGCTAGCTAGTTAGCGGTGTGCGGTAATAGCGTTTCAATTGGTGACGTCATTCACTCTGAGATCTTGAAGTAGTTGTTTCCCTTGCACCGCAAGGGCCGCGGCTTTTGTGGAGTGATATGGGATTGCAATCCTCAATGTAATCTGCGTCATCTGGCTTTGTCAAGTAAAAGTTCAAAACGGTGGGGAGCATTAGATGTTTATGTCACTCAGCTGAGATAAAGAGAGGAAGACAGGAAGAGAGGAGGAGTCTCTATTATTAGAAAATGGAGAACAGGTAAAAATGTGCCCTGATGAAACACTGTCAGGAATATCCTGTATAGAGAGCCAGTCAAAGGTTTGGACACACCTACTCATTCCAGGGTTTTTCTTTATTTTGAATATGTTCTACATTTTAGAATAGTAGTGGAATCATGTAAAAAAAAACTGTTAAACAAATGATAATGTATTCTATATTTGATATTCTTCAAAGTAGTCACCCTGTACATTGATGGCAGCTTTGCACACTCTTGGAATTATCTCAAACAGCTTTTTGAGGTAGTCACCTGGAATGCATTTCAATTAACAGGTGTGCCTTGTTAAAAGTTATTTTGTGGAATTTCTTTCCTTCTTAATGTATTTCAGTCAATCAGTTGTGTTGTGACAAGGTAGGGGTGGTATACAAAAGATAACCCTATTTGGTAAAAGACCAAGTCCATATTATGGCAAGAACAGCTCAAATAAGCAAAGAGAAACGACAGCCCATCAATACTTTAAGACATGAAGGTCAGTCAATGCGGAAAATGTCAAGAACTTTGAAAGTTTATTCAAATGCAGTCGCAAAAACCATCAAGCACTATGATGAAACTGGCTCTCATGAGGACCGCCACAGGAAAGGAAGACCCAGAGATACCTCTGCTGCAAAGGGCATTTCTAAGTGACTTTTGAACAGTAGTGTACATCTGCTGCAAAGAATAAGTTCATTAGAGTTAACTGCACCTCAGATTGCAGCCCAAATAAATGCTTCACATAGTTCAGACACATCTCAGCATCAACTGTTCAGAGGAGACTGCATAAATCAGGCCTTCATGGTCGAATTGCTGCAAAGAAACCTACTAAAGGACACAAATAATAAGAAGAGACTTTCTTGGGCCCAGAAACATGAGCAATGGACATTAGACCAATGGAAATCTGTCCTTTGGTATGAAGAGTATAAATGTGAGATTTTTGGTTCCTACCGTCTATGTGAGATGGAGAGTAGGCGAATGGATGATCTCCGCATGTGTGGTTCCCACTGTGAAGCATGGAGGAATAGGTGTGATGGTGTTGGTGTGCTTTGCTGGTGACACCGTCAGTGATTTACTTAGAATTCGAGGCGCACTTGACCAGAATGGCTACCACAGCATTCTGCAGCGATACGCCATCCCATCTGTTTGCTCTTAGTGGGACATTTGTTTTTCAACAGGACAATGACCCAAAACACACCTCCGGGCTGTGTAAGGGATATTTGACCAAGAAGGAGAGGGATGGAGTGCTGTGCTGCATCATATGACCTGGCTTCTACAATCACCCGATCTCAACCCAATTAAGATGGTTTGGGATGAGTTGGACTGCAGAGTGAAGGAAAACCAGCCAACAAGTGCTCGTCATATGTGAGACCTCCTTGAAGGCTGTTGGAAAAGCATTCCTCATGAAGCTGGTTGAGAGAATGTCAAGAGTGTGAAAAGCTGTCATCAAGGCAAAGGATGTTTACTTTGAAGAATCTAAAATCTAAAATATATTTTGATTTGTTTAACACTTTTTTTCATTACTACAGGATTCCATATGTGTTATTTCATAGCTTTGATGTCTTCACTATTATTCTTCAATGTAGAAAATAGTAAAAAACAATAAGAAAAATCCTTGAATGAGTAGGTGTGTCCAAACTTTTGACTGGTACTGTACATGTGCTCTCATGATGTCAGAGGTCAATAATGTAATATATGCAAATCATTTTTACTTATTTACTTGTTTTTACTTATTTTTATACAATCGTATGTCGTATATGGAAAATCTCCTGCTTTCTATTTAGACTGATGCATCAAAGAGTGCTGTAAGACTTCATAATGCATATAGAACCGCCAATAAGACATTGACATTGACAATTGACTATGCTGTCAGTGTCCCATAATCACAGGCTCACTCAGCATTCATGTCTGATATAGGTTTGAGATTGATTGGTCGCATTATTTCGGGAAACTTAGATGGATAGGAAACTGAAAGCCATTGCTTTGTAATTGTACAGAAATGTCCATATCTAATAGTGTAATGACAATAACCACTCTACTCCATCAAATTGCAATTCCAATGCAATTGCTGCAGCTAGTGCTAGTGTAACAGCCTATGCATGTCAATACAATGTTATTTCTACATTAACTACATTGCTGCTACACAGGTATATTAGCAACTTAACATGTAACGTGACCATGACTTCATGGACATTAGCCATAGCTTTTATCAGAAAATTGCTTGTGAAACTTCTCATCGCTAGTGTCTGACTGCTAAAGGAGGAACGTTCAAATGGCAGTGCCAAAGACAATAATCAATAAGGGTTTGTTATCTCTTGGCATGGGACGTGCCAACTATGATTATGACCTTTCTCTGGTGGCCTACCCACTTTGTATGAAGATATATAGTTAGCACCTTTAATGCCAAAAATATTGTAATTATTACCCCAACTTTTCTAATAAAATATTTTCTATGAAAATCATACTTGACATTTTATGCAAGCTCTGTCATTCACTATGAACATGTTTTCAGTGTATGTTAGTTTGGCTTCCTGAAATAAATCACATTTTAAAGTGCAGCCTAATGTTCTTGGAAAAAATGTACCTATATTTTATACCATCTTATCTCATATATGGAAAAGCTCTTGTATTCCGTTTAGACTGATGCATCAAAGAGCATTTCTGCTAGGCTGTAATAACTCTAAGTAATAAATAAGGAAATGGGTCAGTAGCGTTTCAGATGTACCATCAGGTCAATGTTCTTTTCATAAAACATGGTGACCTACTTCTGACAGAGCATTGCATTGTGGGTTGCAGGTGTAGAGGCCAATTTGAGGCAACGTTTTGTAATTCATTCTGTCTTGCCTCAAGCGGTTATTTTCCTCACCTCAATTCAATCAAAGAACCATATTTAATCCTTCTATTCCTGGGGAAAACACCTGGCCAAAATACCACTGTTTCCTTCAGATTGCAGCATAATAAAACAATTACTGTTTATAAATGTGATCCAAAACAATGCAAAACATAAATATTCCAAAAGCAGAATAGATTATGAGTGTTTGGTATTCAGATGCCAAACCATTACTTGATAACTTGTTTTTTGAAAGGTTGACCTTTACATGAATAAAAGACCCTAGGCAGATCTTAGTGATCTAAATACTTGACCTTTTCCCCCAATTCAAATGATTTGCTGTTTGTTCATTAAGATGACTAATTTGATGTTTGCTTGTACCTATTTGTTCAGCTCGAGACATTTTAGTGCAACTGACTTGTGGGGAAACATAGAGATACAATAATAATTTTACCGGGAAGAGCCTTCTAAAAATGCCATCAGTATTTCATCCTTCTGTTTTTAGTCCAGGCCTGTGATCCATGGCCAGGTCACAAATGACTGAAGTTTAAATGAAATTCGAAGATGTGGACCTGGGGTACCCTGCAAAAGGATAAGCGAGGTCAAGAGTAACATATTCAATGTGGCAAACCGTTTTCCGAGGTCTTTCCTCTTTTTCATCAGGCAGCAATGGCCCAATCTTTTTTATTTTTATTAACCACTCACATACCAAGGGTTTCCATGGTCACCACATTCAGCACTACTGAAACACCCATTGTTACCATATCTTAGTTACCACATTCAACATGTGTCAACTACCTGAGTTTGCACGATTCACCAGGCCCACTGTCTGTCACACAAATACCCATGATTACCACAGCCACCGTACCATGGGTAGGGGGTCATGAAATTCTGTCAGCCGGTTATTGTCATTCAAATGACTGCGAGTCTCATGGTAATTGATTGTTAATTAACATAATATATTCTTAAAAGTCTAAGCAGTTGGGGGTGCGGGGCGGGGGGGTTCTAAGCTGACATATTTCATTGTTTTAAGATGGTCACACTATGAATCATTTAGCCATTTGATTAAGAATTTTAGGACTCCTTTAGGTATAAAGGTATATAATACATAAAAAATGTCCCACTGTAGCCAAGAGCAACGCATTGAATAACACATTCATAAAACTGAATGGCAAAAAAAATGGAATGGCAAAATATAAATCATAAATCAAATCAAATCAAATTTTATTTGTCACATACACATGGTTAGCAGATGTTAATGCGAGTGTAGCGAAATGCTTGTGCTTCTAGTTCCGACAATGCAGTAATAACCACCAAGTAATCTAGCTAACAATTCCAAAACTACTACCTTATAGACACAAGTGTAAGGGGATAAAGAATATGTACATAAAGATATATGAATGAGTGATGGTACAGAGCGGCATAGGCAAGATACAGTAGATAGTATTGAGTGCAGTATATACATATGAGATGAGTATGTAAACAAAGTGGCATAGTTAAAGTGGCTAGTGATACATGTATTACATAAAGATGCAGTAGATGATATAGAGTACAGTATATACATATACATATGAGATGAATAATGTAGGGTATGTAACATTATATTAGGTAGCATTGTTTAAAGTGGCTAGTGATATATTTTACATAATTTCCCATCAATTCCCATTATTAAAGTGGCTGGAGTTGAGTCAGTGTGTTGGCAGCAGCCACTCAATGTTAGTGGTGGCTGTTTAACAGTCTGATGGCCTTGAGATAGAAGCTGTTTTTCTCGGTCCCAGCTTTGATACACATATTTAACCTATTTTTTGGGTAGGCACAAAGCGACCTTACTTTCAGACAAGTCCCATGAGCAAAATGGAGAACACCATTGTGTTCATGAGAATTTCACGTTTCCACAGTGGGTTCACATGAGTTTTTAGCTTACACTACAGAGGTGTTTGTGAGAAGACCGATTTTCAGGAAGTCTCATGGTCTGACAGAAACCGCTCTAGCTCTTTCACCTTTCACTGCAGATGCAGAAGTGAGACATCAGCAGCTATGGTTGATTGAGATGCATCCAATGCTCAAACTGAAGAATTTGATGGGATTCTTTTTTTATGTTACTTAGATTGATGCACCGGTGTGTCTATTGACTCTAGGGTATTATAATATACACCACCACAATAAATCCATTTTTTATTTTAGGCAGGTCTAAAGAAACATTATGATATAAAGAAAATGTCTTTCAGAAGAACATAACATGCAGTAGGCTAAATCATATTATCTGGCTATGCGCCATGCCATATGCTATAGGCTAGTTCATTTAGCAGACAATATATGCTTATATTATATGATTTTATTGTAAGAGTAATATAGTTTAAGTTTTCCCATTGCAGAGCGACTGCTTCCTATGAAGTGGCTATGTTGAGCGTAAAAGTGATCATTTGAAATATGTCCTATACACTAGATTTTGTTATTTGGCAACTTTATTCGTGATAAGGGAACTTTAAAAGGAAGTCCTTTTGTTCACCAGACCTAGAATACCTTACAATCAAATGCCGATCACAGTGGTTCCTTCCTTTAAAAGTTGCGTCGTACTGCAGCACACCTTGCAGGCTACCGCAGAATTCTATGGCACGTTATTTAAGTGTCATCCATTGTTCCCATTAATGCCGGTTAGTGCTAGTTTTACCACCAGAGGGCATCTTTGAGAAGCATTTGACTGTTTTTAATATTGTAATATTAATATTATTATTCCAAGAAATGCAAAAAAACGTAACCCTGTACGTGACCGGTCGGGAGTAGGCTGGGAGTGAAGAGCAAAATAATCCTAACCTTACCACACCCTAATTGTAGGCTAACCAACACCCAAACGGAAGTTCAGTGGAAAAAAAATATTATTGATTTATCAAGTCCAGTCCCCATGCTTGTCTCAGAGCAGGGCGAAACGGTGCTGAAATAGTTGACCACACTCGGGTAGGCTATTGCTTCAAATCCTATTATACCAATTGGATGACTCTGGGTGTTCCAGTAAGCAACAATTTGTTGCCTCCATTACAATAAGCTGCCATATCTTTAACATGAAACAATAACGCAGTGCACCATTATTTGCTCATTTCCCCATTACAATAAGCTGCCATGTCTTTAACATGAAACAATAACGCAGTGCACCATTATTTGCTAATTTCCTCATTATTAAGTTGAAGAATGAATCTTTAATGGATTACGGAGATACACATCGCCAAACGCTGCATAAATATGCTTTACATATGACTATGACTATCAATGTGTAACCGTTTTAATCATTGCGGGCTGTCGTCTACATTTGACATACTGCAGCTCATGAAATCCCATGGTAAAACAGAGTAGGGCTGTTCTAGATTCTCCTGGGAGAAACGCATGTACAGTATTTGTACAGTATGTATGGCTGATCATGTAGGAACACTTCGGAATGAGAGCCTTGGGGCTACTGATGAGGTGTCAGCCAGTGCAGAGAGTAAGGGAGAGAGAGAGAGAGAGAAAGAGATAGGGAGAGAGTGAATAAACCTCAAAAGATGAATAAAACTCAACATGTCAGCTAAAGAGATTGAATTCAGGAATGCATTTGACTTTTTTTAATATTAGGAAAATATGGTGCTGTAGAGCAAAATTATCATAATATTTCCACACCCTAATTGTAGGCTAACCAACACCCAAACTGAGATTCAGTGAAAATAAAAATCTCATTGATTCATCAAGACCAGTCCGTCCATGTGCTTGTCTCAGGGCAGCACAAAACTGTGCTGAAATAGTTGACCACATGCAGGTAGGCTATTGATTCAAATAACAATTGGATGACTTTGGGAATTCCAATAAGTCATTTGTTGCCTTCATTAGCCTACTTTATTCATTTTTTTCTGTTATTCAGTGATATTTATTCCCATAGTAATTTGTTATGGATCCATCCAGATCTGGTGGACTCGGTAACCCATCAAGGTTGGAAGGCTTCTTTTGTAAAATACTGCTAGACTTGGGGATTATTGTCACGGACAGTCCTATTCGCAAACACTATCATCAGATGCCTTTGTTACGCCGAATGCAAAAGCCAAGGAAAATGATCAGGTACAGTAGGCTACAATACTGCACAGTAGGCCTAATAATGCTAAAAATAACGCTGGAATAAATCTACTGCTAGTCTTTACAGTCTGCTGCACATCTTGACATTGTATTCCTTTTCCAGCGAGACTATTCAAGCCATTGACTCACTGATGGATGAAGATGATGAGCGATCGGCAAAGGCCACCTGGGGTCCCAAGCATCCCCTCAAACTCCATGTGTAGGGGGGCAAGTTCTCGCCAGGGACCAGGCCCATATTTGATTTTTAATGGTAAGTTTAGCTATTTACAAAGCAAAAGGTACATAAAATATTGTGCCTTTTAGGTATGATTATAGCAATATTTTGTTATGTTTAGGCCTATTTACATGTATAGTTCTAGTATTGTACCTAATATTGGCTGTTAGGCTAGGTTTATATTTCGATTCTCCAAATGCAGATAATGACCCTAAACCCACTGCCGCCCGGGTTTGCATTGTAAATGAGGGCATAAACTGGGTCAAGACGGCTGCAGAGTAAGTAGACCTTTATGTAGTAAAATATATTTTTTTAAATTAATAAATAAAAAAACTACTTTTAAAAGCACATTACTCAACACTAGTGAGACTCATGTCACCTACGGTAGACCTACAGTACATCTACAACTATAATTTTCATCTCTACATGTAGGTCTCCTGATTTAAACCCGATCTAAATATTTTGGGATTCTCTAAAAACATTCATCCGTAACTCTGTTCAAAAATAAACATATCCAGGTGTTAGAATGGCCAAGTCAAAGTCCAGACCTGAATCCAATCGAGAATCTGTGGAAAGAACTGAAAACTGCTGTTCACAAATGCTCTCCATCCAACCTCATTGAGCTCGAGCTGTTTTGAAAGGAGGAATGGGAAAAAATGTCAGTCTCTCGATGTGCAAAACTGATAGAGACATACCCCAAGCGACTTACAGCTGTAATCGCAGCAAAAGGTGGCGCTACAAAGTATTAACTTAAGGGGGCTGAATAATTTTGCACGCCCAATTTTTCAGTTTTTTGATTTGTTAAAAAAGTTTGAAATATCCAATGAATGTCGTTCCACTTCATGATTGTGTCCCACTTGTTGTTGATTCTTCACAAAAAAATACAGTTTTATATCTTTATGTTTGAAGCCTGAAATGTTGCAAAAGGTCGCAAAGTTCAAGGGGGCCGAATACTTTCGCAAGGCACTGTATGTTGGTCTTTGTGTTACACCTACCTCCAGGTCTCTTTCTGTATGTTATCACTGTATCTCTGTAAATTATGCTGTTTTAGACATAACCACAGGTACTGTCTTTTCAGGAAGTTGGTTGAGTCCAAATGTATGCCCAGGCAGCACAAGCTTGTTATCATTGTGTGCCAGGCTACAAACACACATGTAATGATAGAGAATACCAATCTATGAACTCAATGAAAAGGACATCTTTATCTACGTATTTCAAATCGTCTGCAAATGGCACGGCATTAAACACTAAACGGTGAAGACTTTCTACTTGACATTGAGGTGTGACAGGGAATTCAATCAATTATTTTGCAAAGAAAGTACATTTCCTAAAGAAATTGTCTGCACTTGCTAGTTTACCATTGAAGGCTATAGAGAAAGTAACCATTAATTGTATCATTTAAAACAGTTACATTTCTTATAGTATAAGTAGCATCCAAACATTTTGTTCAAGCCACCTGATGTTTGTCTACCTGAAAAAGTTGTTTGAATGATGTTTTGATGTTGGTAGCTTTTAGGGTTTTGACGCTACAGGTGCCAGCAGAAGGGTAATACGAAGTATGTCAGATTTCTAAAGTTGTTCTTGCTTTTCAGAAATAAGTATGTTGTATTATTACTGTAAATTATTATATTATTATATCCACCACGTGGGAACACAGACAAAAACAAGGAGACCCAGGCATATGCAGTCATTTTTTTAATGCAAAACCCACAATTGGGTCTTGAACAATGTGTAGCTGTGCAGTGATGTTTACAGTTTGGTGACAAGAGAAGAAGTAAACTAATGTGACAGGCTATGAATCAGGTTTCCACACAGTGTTTGTCCATCTGGAACAAAACCTTAATTAGTGGTTTAACATATAGTCATTAGCTTCAGATAAAACCCAACATCCACTCTTGTCATAGAACACTGCAGATACAGACATCCCTAAACAGGGATGAAAATTATCCCAAGACTAGTACTTTTTAGACCGGGTTGGTAAATGTACCAAACAAGCCCACTAGCCTGAGACTAGTACTTTTTAGAGTGGGTTAGTAAATGTACTAAACAAGCCAGGTTGCCAGTGAAATGTTGTCTTTTCAATTATTGCACTGCACCGGTTTTGGACCTGAATGTTACCCGGTCTAGTGTAAATTGATGTCTACTAACTGGCTGGCTAGGGCCCCAAATCCCAAATTGTTCCTATTCTTTCAAATATAGCTTGGTGTAGATTAATGAAGATGGTTATTTTAAAACAGTTTGATATTTAATCAAGAACAGCCATGATTTAAGCTGGTTTGTTTTCTCAGAACTGGGTGTGCATGTGACTGCACAAGCCCATGTCCTTGGTTGGCCTGCATTTCACTTCCTATCAGTTTAACCTTTCAGACCTTTATTTGGGTAGATTTGGTTCAGTTTAGCTCTCATCCACAATGTCATTTCTCTGCAGTAGAATTATATTCTGCAAAGTGGAAAATGACTCAATAGTGGACTGTCTCTGGAAGTCAGCAATGAGCACAAACATAACCATTATTTTGTTGACAAACTGTGACAGGAGATGTTCATCATATTAGTGTGTTCTTCCAAGTAGATTAGTAATGCATTAATCATGTTAGCCGATGAAGTGGAACACGGCGGAGAGAGAGGCTACTGCCGACAACATGAACAAGACAACCAGGTTAATCGTAGGATGTTACTCTACCTTCTGCATTTTGTCAATGTATTCTATTTTTATGCAAAGCTTGTTTCTGTCACTTCAGTGCTGGCCTAAAACACTGACAATGGTGGCTACCTGCTCTATTTGTCTTTCCATGTGGCTATAGATGAAACTCTTTTTTGTCTTTACAATGTTCAATAATGTCCCACAACACGTCCACTAAAAGAGAAGCACTGGACTGTGAAATGAAAATGGTTATTTAGTAGTATTATTCAGGTGTTGCATATATCATGTTTACCATCCAACATGATTCGTTTCTAATCCAATTAACTAGTAAAGACAATAACATTTACATGTCTATAATAACCAGCTATTACAAAAATGTCTTCATGTCATTGTACCACTAAACCTTGATCCGAAAAAGTGTAAACACTGGCATCACAAGACTAAAAAGTAGCTGATTAAAAGAGCAGTATAAAAATGGAATTGCTTTACGCACAAACTTTTCTCTTCATGGATTGAGGGGTTTTAGGGAGTAAATGTGACCCCAACAATGTGCAGCCTGGATTGCAGTATCATATACACCTCCAAAGGATTAAGCACATGTTCATAATAGATTTTGCTGCATCAAATTGGCCTCAGGACCACAGATCAATTTAGGCTTCTTCAAAGTACCCACCGAGGCTTATCTTTTCAAAATGTTTGAAAACCATTTCAATTTATTTTAATGTGTAAAAATAAAAGTCAGAAATCAATTTCCTAACATACAAGTATATACTTTTAATTTGTATTAAGACATACAGTTCATTTATGGGAGAAACAGCTATTAATTTAGGAGAGAATAATGCAAAAACATCAGGAACACTGATAGGAGAAAGAACTGTGAATTCTAATGTGCTGTTGGTAGAACAGCTATTAATTGTTACGTTCTGACCATAGTTCTTTTGTGTTTTCTTTGTTTTAGTGTTGGTCAGGACGTGAGCTGAGTGGGCATTCTATGTTTTGTGTTTCTATGTAGGGTTTGTTGTTTGGCCTGATATGGTTCTCCATCAGAGGCAGGTGTTTGTCATTGTCTCTGATTGGGAACCATATTTAGGTAGCCTGTTTTGTGTTGGGTTTTGTGGGTGGTTGTCTTCTGTCTTTGTGTCTATGCACCAGATAGGACTGTTTCGGTTTTTTCACATTTGTTGTTTTGTATTTTGTAGTGTTCTCGTTTATTATCCTTATTAAACATGTTGAACACTAACCACGCTGCATTTTGGTCCTCCTCTCCTTCAACGGAAGAAAACCGTTACATTAATTTAGGAGAGAATAATGCAAAAATATCAGGAACACTGATAGGAGAGAGAACTGTGAATTCTAATGTGCTGTTGTCGAACTGACATCTAAAATGAATTTCCAATGTTTTTCTAGTGGGCCAAACACTCCATTCCCAATGTCGGCTGCATATTTAATGCAGTGTGAGTATCTAAAGACGAATCACTTGGTAGCATAACAACATTTTATGAATCAGTTTGATGAAATGAGATCGCTAAGAGAACTGAGTACAGTACATCACATGTACCCGAAAGAGAGAAGGGCGGGTGTAGGGAAGTGAGAAAGAGAAGGGGAGAGAGAGAGAGAGAGAGAGAGAGAGAGAGAGAGAGAGCATTGCCTATGTCTCAGACAGGCTAACAGTTCCCTTTTTTGTCCATGAGAGGCTCTTTGAGTTCCAGGATATGGGCAGTGGTAGATAAAGTACAACATTGTCGTACTTGAGTGAAAGATAGCTTAATAGAAAAAGACAAAAAAAGTGAAAGTCACCCAGTAAAATACTACTTGAGTAAAAATCTAAAAGTATCTAGTTTTAAATATACTTACGTACAATGGTGGAAAAATAACTCAATAATCATGCTTGAGTAAAAGTAAATGCCCTACATAAATAACAGTAAATGCAAACCAGACGGCATGATGTTCTTTTTTTTTTACAGACAGCCATGGGCACACTCCAACATAATTTACAAACGCAGTATTTGTGTTTTGTGAGCCCGCAAGATCAGAGGCAGCAGGGATGACAATGCGTTATATTGATTGTTGTGTGAATTGAACCATATTGCTGTCCTGCCTGAGCATTCAAAATGTAACGACTACTTTTGGGTGTCAGGGAAAATGTATAGAGTAAAAAGTACATATTTTCTTTAGGAATGTAGTGGAATAAAAGTGGACGTTGTACAAAATATAAATAGCAAAATAAATTACAGATAGCCCAAAAAATTACTTAAGTAGTAGATTTTTTGCTTAGTTACTTTATACCACTGGCTATGGATCTCTGTTAACACTACACGCAGTGACATAAAACGCTATGACACGGTTATAACCATGTCATTACATGCCATAACAGCTGACATAACGTGTCATAACCTGTCATTAAATGGTCATAACACTGTCATAACCCATACATTTACATTGGTTGTGACTTGCAGTAACAGTCAAAAGACTGGACACACCTACTAATTCCAGGGTTTTTCTTTATTTGTACTATTTTCTACATTGTAGAATAATAGTGAAGCCATCAAATGTATGAAATAACACATATTGAGGTAACCAAAAAAGTGTTAAACAAATTTGGGATTCTTCCAAGTAGCCACCCTTTGCCTTGATCACAGCTTTGCACAGTGTTGGCATTCCCTCAACCAGCTTCACCTGGTCTGCTTCTCCAACAGTCCTGAAGGAGTTCCCACATATGCTGAGAACTTCGTTGGCTGCTTTTCCACTCTGCGGTCCAACTCATCCCAAATAATCTCAATTGGGTTGAGGTTGGGTGATTGTGGAGGCCAGGTCATCTGACGCAGCACTCCATCACTCTCCTTCTTGGTAAAATAGCCCTACACAGCCTGGAGGTGTGTTGGGTCATTGTCCTGTTGAAAAACAAATAAGTGCAAACCAGATGGGATTGTGTATAGCTGCAGAATGATGTGGTAGTCATGCTAGTTAAGTGTCCATTGAATTCTAAATCAATCACAGATAGTGTCACCAGCAAAGCACCCCCACACCATCACAGCTACTCCTCCATGTTTCGCAGTGAGAACCACACATGCGGAGATCATTTGTTCACCTACTCTGCGTCTAACAAAGACAAAAAAAATCAACATTTTGGACTCATCAGACCAAAGGACAGATTTCCACATGGCTAATATCCAATGCTCGTGTTTCTTGGCCCAAGAAAATCTCTTCCTATTATTGGTGTCCTTTAGCAATGGTTTCTTTGTGGCAATTCGACCATGAAGGCCTGATTCCCGCAGTCTCCTCTGAAGAGATGATGTTGAGATGCGTCTGTTACTTGAACTCTGTGAAGCATTTATTTGGGCTGCAATTTCTGAGCCTGGTAACTCTAATTAACTTATCCTCTGCAGCAGAGGTAACTCTACATCCTCCTTTCTTGTGGCGGTCCTCATGAGAGCCAGTTTCATCATAGCGCTTGATGGTTTTTGCCACCGCAATTTCAAGAAACTTTCAAAGTTCTTGACATTACCGATAGGTTAACATTTACCCATGGGTTAACATTGACTGACCTTCATGTCTTAAAGTAACGATCAACTGTCATTTTCTCTTTGCCTATTTGAGCTGTTCTTGCCAGAAAATGGACATGTTCTTCTACCCAATAGGGCTATATTCTGTATACCACCCCTACCTTGTCACAACACAACTGATTGGCTCAAATGGGTTTTAAGATGGAAAGAAATTCCACAAATTAACTTTTAACAAAGCACTACCTCATGAAACTGTTGAGAGAATTCCATGAGTGTGCAAAGCTGTCATCAAGGCAAAGGGTGGCTATTTTGAAGAATCTTAAATATAATGTATATTTTGATTTGTTTAACACTTTTTTTGTTACTACATGATTCCATATCTGTTATTTCATAGTTGTGATGTCCTCATTATTATTCTACAATGTAGAAAATAGTAAAACCAAGAAAAACCCTGGAATCAGTAGGTGTGTCCAAACTTTTGACTGACACCTACATAAGAGTCAAAACCCATATTTTTTCAAATTATTTTTTTTCCATGCCAAGAATTTCCTTTCATTTGAAAGTTTAAAGAAAATCATATTTAAATAACTTCTAGAAAATACACTTTCTGACACTGTCAAGAAGAATTATGACCATCATAATCATAAACTCAGCTGTCAACTGCGTTGAATTTCAGCAAACTTAACATGTGTAAATATTTGTATGAACATAACAAGATTCAACAACTGAGACATAAACTGAACAAGTTCCACAGACATGTGACTAACATAAATGAATAATGTGTCGCTGAACAAAGGGGGGTCAAAATCAAAAGTGACTTTCAGTTTCTGGTGTGGCTACCAGCTGCAATAAGTACAGCAGTTCATCTCGTCCTCATGGACTGCACCAGATTAGACCGTTCTTGCTGTGAGATGTTATCCCACTCTTCCACCAAGGCACCTGCAAGTTATTGGACATTTCTGGGGGGAATGGCCCTAGCCCTCACCCCCCGATCCAACAGGTCCCAGACGTGCTCAATGGGATTGAGATCCGGGCTCTTCGCTGGCCATGGCAGAACATGACATTCCTGTCTTGCGGGAAATCACGCACAGAACGAGCAGTATGGCTGGTGGCATTGTCATGCTGGAGGGTCATGTCAGGATGAGCATGCAGGAAGGGTACCACATGAGGGAGGAGGATGTCTTCCCTGTAACGCACAGAGCTGAGTAGAGGCCTCGGTGTAACACTCACACCTTCGACGATAAACACAAATCCAACCATCACCCCTGGTGAGACAGTGAAGAGTGAAGAGCACTTTTTGCCATTCCTGTCTGGTCTAGCGACAGTGGGTTTATGCCCATAAGCGACATCATTGCCGGTGATGTCTGGTGAGGCCCTGCCTTACAACAGGCCTACAAGCCCTCAGTCCAGCCTCTCTCAGCCTATTGCGGACAGTCTGAGCACTGATGGAGGGATTGTGCGTTCCTGGTGTAACTCGGGCAGTTGTTGTTGCCATCCTGTACCTGTCTCCCAGGTGTGATGTTAAGATGTACCGATCCAGTGTAGGTGTTGTTACACGTGGTCTGCCACAGCGAGGACGATCAGCTGTCCATCCTGTCTCCCTGTAGCGCTGTCTTAGGCATTTCACAGTACGGACTTTTCAATTTATTGCCCCGGCCACATCTGCAGTCCTTATACCTCCTTGCAGCATGCCTAAGGCACGTTCACGTCCTAAGTTTTCATAACTGTGACCTTAATTGCCTACCGTCTGTAAGATGTTAGTGTCTTAACGACTGTTCCACAGATGCATCTTCATTAATTGTTTATTATTCATTGAGCAAGCATGGAAACTGTGTTTAAACCCTTTACAATGACAAAGTTTGGGAAGTTATTTGGATTTTCACAAATTATCTTGGAAAGACAGGGTCCTGAAAAAGGGACATTTATTTTTTTTGCTGAGTTTATAAGCCAGATAGGCCTATCACGTACATGCTCTTATTTCCTGTTCCTGAAATCTGCTCCTGCATTCATCCCAGTCATCAGGAACAGAACATTGCGGTGGGTGCATGTCTGACATCAATGTGTGCATAATTACAATGATTATTTAATATGGTAAATTTCTAAAAATGTTGTACAACATGTCATCAGACCAGAACAGCTGACATAACTTGTCATAACTGTTGACACGTAGGGTAAGCTGTAATGGAATGTTTTGTGAGGTTTTACACTCTTATATACTCTTATATATGTGTAATAACCAGCTATAAACTAACTAAATATACAGTAGGTCACAGCAGGTGTAAATACATGTGCCATGAGTGTTATGACCATATTATAAAAGGTTATGACAAGTTATGTCAGCTGGTATGACATATTATTACATGGTTGTGACTGTGTTATAACATGTTATGACGCTGTTTGTCAAGTAAAGTTTTACCGGATCTGTTTTTCCAGGCTTTTACAGGTAAGGCTGGCCACACAGTACAGATGTATGATCTTAATTTGAGCCAGGTTGCTACAAAAAGTAATGCACCAACAGGAAATGTGAATTATTTTTTGAATTATTTAATTTACAGGGGTTGCTATATTTTTCGTTACTGCAAATCAAGTCTAATATTTTAAAGTGGAAATACAAACTTTATAAGTCTTTTTAATCGTTGAATACACTACAAGTTTTCATTTCCTGCTCAGCAGGACAATTCTCAGCAACAAAGGGATGAATGACCGCAACGGGCTGACCCCAACTTGGCCAAAATATCAATGAGGCTGCCAGCCACCTCCCGCCTTTGCCAACACTGCGTCACCTCCACAAATACAATTGTGGGCGCTTGTGCACATCTATATATACACACACACACACACCACACACACACTAGTAACCACATACACACACACAAGTAACCCTAAACACACACACACAACAAGTAACCATAAACACACACACACACAAGTAGCTGCATGTGTACTTTTGTTGTTTGACAGATCAGACACACTTTTTGTTGTTTGACAGATCAGACACACCTTTTGTTGTTTGACCCATCAGACACACGAAATGAATACATTTGACTTTTGATGAGTTCACTCTGCTAGCAGGGAATTTTTGTAGTTGTGTTAATTTATTTGCACGCAATAAAAATATAAATCAACATAGTTTAAAAGATGAATGAAAAGAGGAGCAAACAACCCCCAGGGGTATTTAAGGCCCCTCCCCTTTCAAAAGTTAATTAAACAGCCTGAAGGTGTAAAAGTTGGTTTGAGGACTAGCTTGAACGGTTCAACAGTTATCATTACTGCTGGTAAGTCTTTATGGTAATATATCAATTTTATAGTTTATAGAAGTTAGAAAATGTTGTAGTTGTGTCAATGTTTGAGGCTAAAAGGGTTAAAGAACAGCCTAAGAATCAAGTTTCCACATGGTGTTTGTCCATCTGGAACAAAAACTTACATTGGCCGTTTTGCATTCACCATCGGTCATACGTTTTAGAACACCTATTTCACGTATTACACGTATTTCTTAATTTTACTATTATTCTACAATGTAGAAAATAGTCAAATAAAGAAAAACCCTTGAATGATTAGGTGTGTACAAACTTTTGACAGGTAGTGTATAGTCACTAGCTTCAGATACAACCCAACATCCGCTCTTGTCATAGATCATTGCAGATACAGACATCCCTAACCTGGGATGGAAATTAAGCTAGCCCAATAGACTGAGACTAGAACTTCTTCGACCGGTTTAGTAAAATGTACCAAAGTAACCCGCTAGTCCGAGACTAGTACTTTTTAAACCAGGTTAGTAAATGTACCAAACTACCCCGGTTGCCAGTGAAATGTTGTCTTTTCAAACATTGCATGACTTCTGTCTGCTACCTGGCTGGCTAGTGCCCCAAATCCCTAATTGTTCCTATTCTTTCAAATATAGCTTGGTGTAGATTAATGATTTTTTTTATTTTATAACAGTTTGATATTTAATCAAGAACAGCCATGATTTAAACTGGTTTGTTTTCTCAGAACTGGGTGTGCATGGGATTGCACAAGCCAACGTCTTGATTGGCCTGCATTTCACTTCCTATCAGTTTAACCTCTCGGGCCTTTATTTTGGTAGATGAAGCAGAATATGGTGGAGAGAGAGGTTACTCCCAACAGCAGGAACAAAATAGCCAGTTGATTTTAGGATGTTACCTTACTATCTACTTCATCATAGTAGTTATTTAAGCAATAAGACATTGCTTTTATAAAACGGTTGTTAACATAAAAACAAGATAAATGACATGTTTTTATTAGAAACTATTTTAGATTAGTAAATTTGATTTATGTCATCCTTCCACCAGACAATACAGTCGGGGCAAAATCCAGTAGATTTATTTGAAGTTTTGAAGTTGCTAGACAAACAGGCTGGTCGTTCATTATTTTGAGATATTTTTATCCAGTCGCTCATTCTATTCATTCCAACTTGCTTTGCTAAACAAATCATTGGCATGTAGCTAGCTAGTTAGCAGAAGTGCAATGATGCCTAGAGACAAGAACAGAAACACACTAACACACATGTTTTAGTTGTATTGTTTGTATATTATTGTATTTTAAATGTGCATGTCTGTCCTTGTCTATCAGTGTATCAGAGCTTTGTTACTTGTCATGTTTCATGGTTTTTTGTGGACCCTGGGAAAAGTAATTGCTACTTCTAGGCAAATGGGGATCGAAATAAACAAATAAAGAACTTCAGCAAATAATTATTTGATAAACAGTATATAATTAGGCAAAAAACAGATAATTGTCAAGTAAAAATGATAATTATTGTTCATAGCTAGGATAACTTTAATTCTCCCTAGCTGGCCAGCTTGCCAACTAAAGGTAAGCTAACACAAAATCACATCAACTATGTACATTTTAGTTCATATGCATGGCATGGTGGAGAACCCCCTAAAAAGCATGGGGAAATAATGTTTAGACTCTTTCTTCCGGAGGAGATGAAGTTCATGAATGCCTGGCATTGATACTTAAAATGGAATTATGGCATTATGGCATTTATCGTGAATAACTCCCTGCTATCAACCAATCTGCATCCAGGATTCAAACAGGCCGTTTCATGTTTGACACATCAGACACACCATGAAGTCAATACATTTGACTTTTGATCATTTCTTGCAGAGCATTTAATTTTACATTTTTTTTTGCACAGAAGAAAAGTACAAAACAACATTATGAGAGTACAAACGAAAAGCATCTGTACATGAGAGGTAAAGGTAACACTTTACTGTAGGTGTCCTTATTAACGCATTCATAAAGACTTTATAACAACTATAGATACTGGGTGGTTGAGCCCTGAAAGCTGATCGGCTGTTCGAATTTCCTTGGTAACCAGTTTATAATAGCAATAAGGTACCTCGAGGGTTTGTGGTATATTGCCAATATACCACTGTTAAGGGCTGTGTCCAGGCACACTTCGTTGCATCATTCTTAAGAACAGCCCTTAGCCGGGGTATGTTGGCATACCACCTCCTCCTCGGGCCTTATTGCTTAATTATAGCATTTGTTATAAATTGTCATAAGTAGTTTAAATAGTTATGAGTAATGGCATAACTCGTTATAATGGGAGTTGTAGATGACTGTTCGTCCTGTTGTTATATGCTCTAATGTCAATTTTGTAAAACAACTGTGATTACACAGTCTCCATAACAACTTATGTCATATGTTATTACATGCTACATGAGTGTCTACATACTAGATGTTACATTGAATGGAATCATAACCATGTCATATGTCATTATAGAGTGTGCACAGACACTAAGTAAAGTGACATTAATTTGAGGTCTTATGAAACAGTTATGAATGTGCTTAATACCACAAGATGAGTTGAGAATATCACAAAACCATCCAAGATCTCCAAGAAATATGGGCAAATGGGATCACAGATGTATTTGACATTTTTTTTTATTTTGACAACGAACGGAACAAACTGCTCTGGGGCACAACAAGATTTGTGACAGCTGTGAAAAAAGGAAGTAATGCAGGCTGCAGTAACAATGACATAAATGAGTAGTTAGTGTTACTTTTCCTAAAAACAACCCAAAATATGGATTATCAACAGAAAGGGAGCTAACAATTGAACCACTGACAACCAAAATAAAACCGATGGGGTTTTAAAATGGGTTCTAAAAGGCATCCATGTGGGTGCCTACTGAGTGTGGGACAAGCAAACTCATATAGGGTCTTAACACCACGGACTGCTACTAGTAGATGTAGATGTAGATGTGCCTGATAACAGACAAATTAAAGGAAAAGAACACCCACACCAAATTAGGTTAGGGATTGAAAATAAATGTTGAGCAAACCAAAAATAGACACCAAAAAAGGGCTTTGTATTCACAAAGGGAGGTCTAAACAGCGGTCTAGCTCTTTCTAGCTCTTTCAACATCTCTCATGCCAACTAGAGCATTGGCTCTGCAGCTCTTAAATATCACAGGTGAAACTAACGACTGACCAACGACAATGAATCCAATCAGTGAGCGTCCACAACTTAACAGAACCAACCTCGAAAACCGAAGCCTGTTACACTAGTCAGGTAGCTAGCTCCCTAAGTAATTGCAAAATGTAGCTCTCTGGAAAGAGGGTGGGAGAGCCCTGCTCTACACAGTCCAAACCAAGTGTTTTGTTTGACAGTAATTTGACAGTATTGCCACTATCTAGCTAGCCATGCATTAACCCGTAGGGCCATGACATGTGCACAAGTAGCCCCACTGTGCCCCCATCGATGCATAGCTAGCTAGCTAGGTAGAGCTAGTTCTAGCTAAGTTAGCTAGCTACAGGAGGAATCAGAATTATAAAGCTGACTTTGCAGCACATCACACAAAACATTATTTTTCACATACACTTTAAACGCAATTGCTTTTTCATTAATAAACGTTGTTTAACTCTAACGTTATCCTATCCATGTTTTTTTCTGTTGGTTTGCCATGGGCTGATCATCTCCCTTCTCATGTGTCATTGTTGTTGTCATGATGATAAGTCCCACCCTTCTTCTTCCGATTTCACCATCTGCAAACTGTTAATTTGTGTCAGAAATCATATGGTTGAAATTTCATGGACAGTTTGGAGATCGAATTAAAAGTTATTTAGAGCTTGTGCCAGCGAATCATAAGGCTGAAATTGTAAGAAAAGTGGGAATTAAATAACATGGGATAAGAAGACAGATGGATTCAGTGGTCACCATGGCACCGTAAGCTTGCCTATGAAGAGAGCTTCTGTACATTTTATAAACATTTGTAATAATTATATGTTTTTATATAATTTTTCCCTGCAAACTTTTTTTTTATGAATGAACTATTGATTTAGCTCATTATTGTAGTCTGAGTAGTTTGAATCTGTTTTCAAGACTGAAGTTGGCGTTGATTTTAGACTAGCTAGCTAACTAATATTTGCCGGCTACCATTTCATGTTTTGATTCGCTTATGCCAACTGTCCAGGGGTGAAGGATGGAGACAAGCCCGAATACAGAGGTGTACAGAGGTGACAGATGACTATGACCGTATGGATTGCTTGTTTTTTGTTGTTGTTGTTTGGCTTTACAGCACTTTGAGATTTTGTTTAATGAATAGCACTATAGAAGTTTAATTATTATTATTACAGTGCCATCAGAAAGTATTCATATCCCTTGACTTATTCCACATGTTGTTGTTTCAGCCTGAATTCCAACGAAGATGTACGTTCCAACCGACCCCAAGCATACAGCCAAAGCAAAGCTGGAAAGGCGTCAGAACAAGAATGTGAAAGTCCTTTTCACTTTGTCATTATGGGGTATTATATTTAGATGGGCGGAGAGAGAAAAAATCAAATTAATCCGTGTTGAATTTAGACTAACACAACAAAATGTGGAGTAAGTCAAGGGGTATGAAGACTTTCAGAAGGCACTGTAGCCAGCAAACCTAGCCACGGCAAATAACATGGATATAATAACATTAGCTAGTAAGAGTTAAATACATGAAAAGGGACTTACATTTTCAGTGTAAGTGTAAGCCAGGACATATTTTCACAATTTCACTAATATTATCAAATTCAATAAATCAGCACATTTTTGGGCTCATTTAGTCGTTTACCTTATCAAGTAGAGTCCTCTTGGAAAATAATGTTCAAAGTAACATTTATATTCCGAAAACATACATTGAAAATTATACTGTTGCTGCTTCCTGTTGTCATGGCATTTTGATTCATGTCCGTGGCTCAAATTCCTAATCAATATGCTGAAATAGGTCCTGAAATTGTGAAGACAATACATAAAAGTTACTCTATACACACACTTGTTTTCAGATTACTTGTATTTTGCTAAATTAGTATCTTTATAAACTGCACACACACCACTATTTACCAAACGGTCACTCAAGCCTGGAATTGATTAGCTTGTTTGACTTTAATCAATAGCGGATGCAAATAAATCCCTCACATCGATATTGTATTGAAATCAATGGAACTGGCACAATAACCACGGCGACATATACCATTTGTGCTCTTCTAACAGACAAACCACAATGGACTTGGATGTAATACATGTGTCTATAGATGACAACCTGTCGCAGCCTTTTATCAGCTTTTTTCTCAGTGATAATTTGTTTTAGGTAGATGGCCAACAGGGAAAAGGAAAGAGTACTTTTTTGACTGGATAATTTAAACGATTCACCACCTTACATCGGGTTCTAAATAGCGGCGGGGTTGGCTTGATAGCTTAACCCTCAAATCCATGAATTCATGTGAGGCCAAGATATGTTTATGGAGCAATGAGGTAAAAAGGATGTGTATTTCCTGTAATTCTTGTGTCGTGAAAATGTTAGTCTGTGTAATGTAATACGTTCTGTCCACCATAGGGAAATAGTCGTAATATAACATAATTAAATATGTCAAAGTGCATGACACATTCAATTCTTCCAACAATTGTTTACAGACAGATTATTTCACTTATAATTCACTTATAATTCACTATATCTCAATTCCAGTGGGTCAGAAGATTACATACACTAAGTTGACTGTGCCTTTACACAGCTTGGAAAGTTCCAGAAAATTATGTCATGGCTTTAGAAGCTTCTGATAGGCTAATTGACATCATTTGAGTCAATTTGAGGTGTACCTGTGGATGTATTTCAAGGCCTACCTTCAAACTCAGTGCCTCTTTGCTTGACATCATGGGAAAGTCAAAAGAAATCAGCCAAGACCTCAGAAAAAAATGTAGACCTCCACAGGTCTGGTTCATCCATGGGAGCAATTTCCAAACGCCTGAAGGTACCGCATTCTTCTGTACAAACAATAGTACGCAAGTATAAACACCATGGTTGCTACGCAGGTGTCATACTGCTCAGGAAGGAGATGCGTTCGATCTCCTCAAAATTAACTTACTTTGGTGCGAAAAGTGCAAATAAATCGCAGAACAACAGCAAATTACCTTGTGAAGATGCTGGAGGAAACAGGTACAAAAGTATCTATATCCACAGCAAAACGAGTCCTGTGTCGACATAACCTGAAAGGCAGCTCAGCTAGGAAGAAGCCACTGCTCCAAAACCGCCATAAAAAGCCAGACCACGGTTTACAATTGCACATGGGGACAAAGATCATACTTTTTGGAGAAATGTCCTCTCGTCTAATGAAACAAAATAAAAATGTTTGGACATAATGACAATTATGTTTGGAGAAAAAAGGGGGAGGCTTGCAGGCCGAAGAACACCATCCCAGCTGTGAAGCACAGGGGTAGCAGCATCATGTTGTGGAGATGCTTTGCTGCAGGAGGGACTGGTGCACTTCACAAAATAGATGGCTTCATGAGGTAGGAAAATGATGTGCATATATTGAAGCAACATCTCAAGACATCAGTCAGGAAGTTAAAGCTTGGTCGCAAATGGGTCTTCCAAATGGACAATGACCCCAAGCATACTTCGAAAGTTGTGGCAAAATGGCTTAAGAACAATGACAGCCTAGGAACAGTGAGTTGTCTGCCTTGTTCAGGGGCAGAACAACAGATTTTTACCTTGTCAGCTCAGGATTCAATCTAGCAACCTTTCGGTTACTGTCCCAACGCTCTAACCACTAGGCTACCTGCCGCCCAATACAACAGGTTACCTTACAGTGAAATGCTAACTTACAAGCCCTCAACCAACAATGAGGTTTCAAGATAATAACCAAATAAAATAGATAAGAAAAACAAAAAATTAAGGGGCAGCAGTAAATAACAATAGCAGGGATATATACAGGGAGTACCAGTTCACAGTCAATGTGTCAATGTGCGGGGGCACCGGTGTTGAGGTAATTGAGGTAATTATGTAAATGCAGGTAGGGTTATTAAAGTGGCTATGCATAGATAATAACAGAGAGTAGCAGCAGTGTGTGGCAGGGGGGGGGGGGGAATAGTCTGGGTAACCATTTGATTAGCTGTGAAAGAGTCTTATGGCTTAGGGTAGAGCTTTTTAGAAGCCTCTTGGACTTAGACTTGGCGCTCCGGTACCACTTGCCGTGCGGTAGCAGGGAGAACAGTCTATGACTAGGATGGCTGAAGTCTTTGACAATAATACCATCTCATTACTTTAATTGTAATGATTTGGGACACCTGGGACATTCATGAAGCTTCAGGGGACCATGACACAACGTCCCAAGAACGTCCTAAAAATGTCCTCGGGGACATCGCCGGGACAAACCGGGAACTAGATAATACCTCCAGGGGACCATGACACAACGTCCCAAGAATGTCCTAAAAACCGGGAACTAGAACAAGGTCCCAGAGAGAATGTTGCTTGGGACCATCACACGACACCCTAAGAACTAGTAAAATGAAAGTCCTGAGAACATTCTAAAAAGACCCTGACATGGTCCTTAGTGACGTCCTGGGAACTTACAGGGAACTAGAGAAAGGTCCCCCAGAGAACATTCCTTTGTGACCATCACGTGACGTCCTAAGGACTAGTAATATGAACATCCTGAACGTCCTAAAAAGGTCCCGATATGGTCCTGACATGGTCTTCAGTGATGTCCTGGGAACTAGACTATTGTCCCCAGACAACTTTTCCTTGGGACCTTCATACAACGTTCTAAGAATGTCAGAGCGATAACGTCACGCCGAAACCATTGATGGACCTAATTGTAACATTGCAGAAAGTCCTCATGATGTCCCCTGTTTGCTGGGTAGCTAGCGAACTTCACTAGCGTGAAAAAACATACTCTGTAGCACATAGCACATTAACTCTTTCTAGGGACATCAAACGTTCATTCTGCTACACAGACCCTATGGACGGTCTAGTCTACAGTAGAGCACCTGGTTAAATTGTGCTTATGAGCATATTTTAACTGTTTCCAGGGTTAAAGTGGGTAGAAATAGATGTCATTGTTATAAAAATGGGGGAGTGTGCTTCATTTACTATCATCATATATTAAATCTTCTTTAGCATATTGGTTTTTGGTCGGAATTTCGGATGACTGACATGCCCAAAGTAAACTGCCTGTTAATCAGGCACAGAAACTAGGATATGCATATACGTGGTAGCATTGGATAGAAAACACTCTGAAGTTTCCAGAACTGTTAAAATAATGTCTGTGAGTATAATGCTGTAAAATCATTGATTTATGTGATTGTTGGGAATGTGATCCCTTTTGACAAAAGGTTGCTGTCCTTTCCGGCAGTATATGCCCAGCAAGCCAGCAAAGTATGACATCAAGATATGGGTGGCCTGTTACGCACAAAAATGTGGGTCTTAAAATTCAATGAAGATGTTTATTTTAGGGATTTAGTGAAGGCGGGTAATTTTTTACCCTTAGGACAAGGGGA
Source organism: Oncorhynchus clarkii lewisi (assembly GCF_045791955.1). Classification (NCBI taxonomy): domain Eukaryota; kingdom Metazoa; phylum Chordata; class Actinopteri; order Salmoniformes; family Salmonidae; genus Oncorhynchus; species Oncorhynchus clarkii. The sequence continues at coordinate 19,860,725 of NC_092177.1, forward strand.
GTATACAGAATGTTAAGACTACTGTCGTGCCTTTGGCTATGCCGGATTAAGTGATATGACATGCTATTCTATAAAATAATTTATCCGTAATTAATATTACCTGATTGAGCTAATCAAGTAAATGTGATTAACTAGAGAGTCGGAGCACCACGAAATAATATTTATAGAGCTGTTATCTTCCAAATAAACTCTTAAAGACCTAGTAATATTTTACATCAATAGCAGTCAATATTAATCGTCATCTTAATTCAGTCTCATTTTAAGTTGTAAATTGTTGGTTATCTGCACGAACCCTGGCTAACAGCAATACAAAATTGGGTTTAATTATTTAGTTAGTAAATACCTGACTAATCACACAGATTTACACATACACATAATTAAATCATAACTTGATTACAAATTACGTCATAAAGGAAAACTAGCAGGCGGAACAGATGTAACAGCTGATTACACAAAAGAAAAGGGCTGGGTTTGAGTGAGAGAGCGGTAAGACTGAGGAACAAATGGTGAAGCTGTGCTATCGTAAATACAGAATTTTATGCATTCTAAATTACCGCCCATTTGGAAAATAACAATGCAATAAATATTTACTCTGAGCTGCGCTTCAGTAGGTTGGTGGTAGCCGGAAGGCCGTGTTGCCAAACCTAGTCCTTTGTCCTTTGAAGAATGTCTCTGGTGGTCATTTGGATACGTTGTAGTAACGTTGTTGTGAGATAGACAGGATACTCTGTCTGTTCCTTCCTAACCCCCATTTGCAGCGGCTGGTGCTAACTCAACGGCAAGGAGGGATCACTTCTGTGGTGAACAAGACTTCAAACTTCATACCATTCGCAACCAAAGCTCACGCTGATGTTGGCTTTGTACTGTAGTTATTATCTGAATCATTCTGACATCGGACCGTCGTTCTCACATCCTCGGAACAGGAGGTTATATTGTCGTCAAGGCATTATATAGGAAGGGAGGAAAAATGTTATGTCCATTTGCCATGTACGATCAATGGAAGTCAGTTTACAAACCCAAAAGTCAGTGAACCATGTCCAAAAGGCATTTATACTGCCAAAATGATATATAGCACTATGTTAAGCCATGAATCAACCTAGATAGTCTATTTGTCATGTATAATGAGGGAGAAGTGGGACTGTTGTTTTTTAACGATTTTATAAAAAACGTCCAAAATGACAAGGGGATGGGCACGGGTGGGGGGTGCTCCCTACCCAACCGTGGACCCCTTGCTACCCCGTAATGGCATTAAAAAACATTTAAAAAATGTGCTCCTGGTAACCCGTTCCAATCACCAGGTGCACAGCTGTGCATTTGCAATATGTTTCAATGTGCATTTACCATCACGAATTTGACATGCAAAAAAATTCAGCAGAAATGCAAAATTCACTGGCCTGATGAACTCGGGAAGGCCGGGCAGTGATAGTGGTTCCTCTCCATCGCTCATTGTGTTGATTTCATTGTGTCCATTTGGTGATGTTTTTTCACTGTTGAATCATATTGCAAATGCACTGTGCATTTGCAATATGTTTCAATGGGCATTTACCATCACGAATTTGACATTCTCAAAGATTCTACAGAAATGCAAAATTGACTGGCCTGATGAACTCGGGATGGCCGGGCAGTGATGGTGGTTCCTCTCCATCGCTCATTGTGTTGATTTCATTGTGTCCATTTCATTGTGTCCATTTGGTGATGTTTTTTCACTGTTGAATCATATTGCAAATGCACTGTGCATTTGCAATATGTTTCAATGGGTATTTATCATCACGAATTTGACATGCTCAAATATTCTGCAGAAATGCAAAATTGACTGGCCTGATGAACTCGGGACGGCCGGGCAGTGATTCTGGTTCCTCTCCGTTGGGGTTGATTTCAGAGTGTCACTTTGGTGATGGTACCTCACTGTTTAAACATATTACAAATGGACAAAAGTCAGCCAGCCAGTCACCGTCCATCAGTCAATTAGATATCATTCTGACACCAAACTGATACAAACTGACACCACACCCACTTTTTCCAACTCGTTTAGAAGCCAACTATCACATATTTCAGAGCTGGCCCAAAATTCACAGCGCCTTCTGTTCAAACCATAATAAAAACATAAAACACGTAGTTACGTTCTAGCTGCGGGTCCAGTTCTGACGTTATGTATAGGTCTAGCTGAGGTGACCCCGAATACCAAGTTTCGGCTCGATAGGTCATTTGGAGCCCGAGTAGCGACCTTAATTGGTGTTGAAAATCCACATTTTCCGGGCGTTGCTATGGGGTCCTTGAATGAGCTATCGGACAGAAACGTTAGGGTCCGTCTCTATGGGCCGAGGCGGTTACAATGCACCTAGTCTTGCGACTCAGCATTTTCGTGATGTCAAAATGAATTTAAGTTATTGCAAATGTACAAGGCTGTTTCTCAGTCCGAGAACCTTCTAGAGCCACATAACTCACCACACACTATCGACCTGAGCTCTAGAACAGGTTTCAAAACTTTCAGAACTCTAGGTTCTTTAATAGTTCGAACTAAGGTCACTATTGCAGGCTCTGTCTGTCTGTCTCTACGCACCACACTGTGTCCCTCTGTCCAAGCTGTGTGTGTGTGAGTTGTTCTTGGACATTTTATGGGAGACGTGACTGATTTACAGTTCCTCGAGGGTTTTTATTATTTTTTTTATTTAACTAGGCAAGTCAGTTAAGAACAAATTCTTATTTTCAATGACGGCCTAGGAACAGTGGGTTAACTGCCTGTTCAGGGGCAGAACGACAGATTTGTACCTTGTCAGCTCTGGGGTTTAAACTTGCAACCTTCCGGTTACTACTCCAACTCTCTAACCACTAGGCTACCCTGCCTAATCGCACATACGAAGTTATGGAAAGATCTGACTTTTTGAACCCTTCGAAACAGCCCCAATGACACCAATTATGGCACTTCCGGTTGGCACATTGGGGTAGGCTTTTACAGAATCCTGAGTTTTAAGTCTTTACGTTAAGAACTGACTGGTTTACACAGGGTAGAATGCACTATTTCTATCAAACATCAGGTTGGGTATGGAAAAACACTTGGTGATTTTAACCACTTTCGGTTGCTTCAGGAAGCTTAGAATCGACACAGGTAGACCTCATAGTGGCCTGATGGACTGTCATCGAAGACAGGTTCATAAGACATTCATAACCCACATAAGCTTCAGGTTGAATTTAGGGGAGCAGGCAATGTATTCACATGGGGAGAGAAGTCAATGCAAACTGTTTGATGTAAACACCTTCTTTTAACTGTTAAGGGTTAATGCCACATGATCGGGAGGACGTCAGGAATGTTCCTGAGGTAGAATTGTGCTTCTAACCCTAACTGTTCTCCCGATGTCACCCAAAAGCACCTGCAATTTAGGGCCCGGCTTCATTATGGGCCTACTTTTTTCATGGTCGCTAAGCTCAGACCGAGCAAGCTACAGTCTAGCGGGGCATCTCGTTGAACTCGGCACAGCCTAGAGATTATGGTAATGCCAAATGCTGCAAATGGATCTGTAACTTTAAAAGAAAATAGTTTTGAACATCACCAATTGTACATTGTACGATTTCTCTTAAGTTACGATAGATAATAGGCTGGTTCTTTTTTTCCTGACACCGTAGGTTCATTTACTTTGACGTGAAGTGGTCAAATTAGCTCTCTATTTTCATTTTTGATCACAGAAAAATGGTCATAACTCAAAAACCGTTGAGGCCTCGACGCCGTCTTGTTCGGGGCCAACTGCCCATTATGCCAAACCTATGCTCAACAAGTTTCGTCTTTGAAGTCCTTTCCGTTTTGGAGAAAAGGCCCCGTCGTGATTGGTGATGTTTTGTACATTTGCAATATGATTCCATTTGCAATGGACTTTCTCACTAACCATATGGCAAATGTCAAAATGTTCCCTTCAAGTATGTAAGTAAATGCAACAGTGTTACTTCCTGTCCTTGCTCCAACCTGCGCTCAAACCAGGGATCCTCTGAACACATTGACACGTCATTCACAAAGTAGCATTGTGCACAAACCCGTTGCTCCACAACACCTGCGGTCCTTGCAGAGAAAGGGAAACAACTACTTCCAGCTATCAGAGAGAGTGACATTACCGATTGAACACTACTAGTGCACAAATCTAACTAGCTAGCCATTTCATATCGGAAACACTCAAACCTACGTGAGAATGCTATTCATTGACTACAGTTCAGTGTTCAACACCATTGTGCCCTCAAAGCACATCACTAAGCTACAGGACCCTGGGACTAAACAACTGGATCCTGGACATCCTGATGGGCTGCCACCAGGTGGTAAGGGTAGGTAACAACACATCTGCCACACTAATCCTCAACAAGGGGGCCCCTCAGGGGTGCATACTCCCCTCCTGTACTCCCTTTTCACCTGGCGAAGCACAACTCCAACAACATCATTAAGTTTGCTAACGACACAACACTGATCACTGACAACGATGAGACAGCCTATAGGGAGGAGGTCAGAGACCTGGCAGTGTGGTACCAGGATAACAACCTCTTCCTCAACGTGATCAAGAGGAGATGATTGTGGACTACAGGAAAAGGAGGACCGAGCTCTACTTCATTCTCATCGACGGGACTGTAGTGGAGCAGTTTTAGAGCTTCAAGTTCCTTGGTGTTCACATCACCAACTGAACACATTGACACGAAGGAGACTGAACTGATTTGGCATGGGTTCTGAGATCCTCATAAACTACTACGGCTGCACAATCAAGAGCATCCTGATTGCACCACCACCTGGAATGGCAACTACTCAGCCTCCGACTGCAAGGCACTACAGAGGGTCGTGAATAAGCCAAGCTTCCTGCAATCCAGGACCACTATACCAGGCAGTGTCAGAGGAAGGCCCAACAAATTGTCAAAGACTCCAGCCACCCTATTCGTAGGCTGTTCTCTCTGCTACCGCACGGCAAGTTGTACCGTAGCACCAAGTCTAGGTCCAAAAGGCTTCTTAACAGCTTCTACCCCCAAGCTATAAGACTCCTGAACAACTAATCAAATTGTTAATGTTGTAAATGGCTATTGTAGCTGAAAACGACAGTTTTTTTATGGAATATCTACATAGGTGTACAGAGGCCCATTATCAGCAAACGTTACTCCTGTGTTCCAATGGCACGTTGTGTTAGCTAATCTAAGTTTATCATTTTAAAAGGATAATTGATCATTAGAAAACCCTTTTGCAATTGTTAGAACAGCTGAAAACTGTTGTTATAATTAAAGAAGCAATAAAACTGGCCTTCTTTAGACTAGTTGAGTATCTGGAGCATCAGCATTTGTGGGTTAAAATAAAGGCTCAAAATGACCAGAAAAAAAGACCTTTCTTCTGAAACTCATCAGTCTATTCCTGTTCTTAGAAATGAAGGCTATTCCATGCGAGAAATTGCCAAAAAACTGAAGATCTAGTACAATGGTGTGTACTACTCCCTTCACAGAACAGCGAAAACTGTCTCTAACCAGAATAGAAAGAGGAGTGGGGGGCCCCGGTGTACAACTGAGCAAGAGGACAAGTACATTTGAGTGTCTAGTTTGAGAAACAGACGCCTCACAAGTCCTTAACTGGCAGCTTCATTAAATATTACCAGCAAAACACCAGTCTCAATGTCAACAGTGAAGAGCGAGTCCGGGATGCTGTCCTTCTAGGCAGAGTTGCAAAGAAAAAGCAGTATCTCTGACTTGCCAATAAAAATAAAATATTTAGATAGGCAAAAGAACACAGACACTGGACACAGGAACTGTGATATATGAAAATTAGTCACGGGAAAATATCCAAAGTCCTGAAGAAAAAAAATATACAAAAAATATACATATATTATAGCAATATACAGTATCAGTCAGAAGTTTGGACACACCTACTCATTTAAGGGTTTTTCTTTATTTTTACTATTTTCTACAATGTAGAATAATAGTGAAGACATCAAAACTATGAAATAACACATATGGAATCATATAGTGACCAAAAACTTGTTAAAGAAATCCAAATATATTTTATATTTGAGATTCTTCAAAGTAGCCACCCTTTCCCTTGATGACAGCTTTGCACACTCTTGGCATTCTCTCAACCAGCTTCATGAGATAGTCACCTGAAATGCATTTAAAATATGAGTTGTGCCTTGTTAAAAGTTATTTTGTGGAATTCTATCCATCTTATTGAGTTTGAGCCCATCAGTCGTGTTGTGACAAGGTAGGGATGGTATACAGAAGACAGCACTATTTGGTAAAAGACCAAGTCCATATTGTGGCAAGAACAGCTAAAATCAGCAAAGAGAAACGACAGTCCATCATTACTTTAAGACATGAAGGTCAGTCAATACGGAAAATGTCAAGAACTTTGAAAGTCTTTTCAAGTGCAATCGCAAAAACCATCAAGCGCTATGATGAAACTGGCTCTCATGAACACCGCCACAGGAAATGAAGACCCAGTTACCTCTGCTGCAGGGGATAAGTTCATTAGAGTCACCAGCCTCAGAAAATGCAGCCCAAATAAATTATTCATAGAGTTCAAGTAACAGACACATCTCAACATCACCTGTTCAGAGGAGACTGGGTGAATCAGGCCATCATGGTCGATTTTCTGCAAAGAAACCACTTCTAAAGGACACCAATCATTAGAAGCAATGGACGTTAGACCGGTGGAAGTCTGTCCTTTGGTATGATGAGTCCAAATTGAGATTTATGGTTCCAACCGCCTTGTCTATGTGAGACGCAGAGTAGGTGAACAGATTTTCTCCAAGTGCGTGGTTCCCACCGGGAAGCATGGAGAAGGAGGTGTGATGGTGTGGGGATGCTTTGCTGGTGACGATGTCTGTGATTTATTTAGAATTCAAGGCACAAGGCACAGGTACAGGGAGAACATTTAATAAATAACGGACATAGAAACAGGACAGACAATTATAGACAGGGAAATAAATAACGGGAAAGTGTCCAGGTGTGTCCAATGAGCATTGCTGAGCATTATGATGGTGACAGGTTTGCGAAATGTAGGGCAGCCTGGCGCCAGAGAGGGAGAGCTGGAGCAGGCGTGACAACCACAGTATTACGCCATCCTATCTAGTTTGCTCTTAGTGGGACTATCATTTGTTTTCAACAGGACAGTGACCCAAACACACACCTCCAGGCTGCGTGAGGCCTATTTGACCAATGAGAATGATGGAGAGCTGCATCAGATGACCTGGCCTCCACAATCACCCGAACTCATCCCAATTGAGATGGTTTGGGATGAGTTGGACCACAGAGTGAAGGAAAAGCTGCCAACAAGTGCTCAACATATGTGGGAACTCCTTCAAGGCTGTTGGAAAAGCATTCCTCATGAAGTTGTTTGAGAGAATGCCAAGAGTGTGCAAAACTGTCATCAAGGTAAATTAATCTAAATATAAAATATATTTTGATTTGCTTAACACTTTTTTGGTTACTACATTCTTATATATGTGTTAATTCATAGTTTTGATTTCTTCACTATTATTCTACAATTTAGAAAATAGTTTTAAAAAATAAGAAAAACCCTTGAATAACTTGTGTCCTAACTTTTGACTGGTACTGGATATTCATAATATTGCCTTCGTATATGAAAATCATTGTAATGTGTTTAACCTTAAAAGTCTAAATGAAAATTCAGCCAGAGAGTTTCCTTAGATCATAGGAAAATGCCACATTTTGCACTTGAATCATTCCCACAGTGAATGGCTAGGCCCGCTACGCTATGAAACCCCACACTTTTGCAGACTGATATTACCGGCAGCAATTGATATGGTGAAAATAACGTGTGGGGACTGGGAAGGGAGAGGCAGAGAAATTCCCATCAATACCTTTGTCAGATAACGCTGTTAATCAAATCATGTTTTATATTGCTAGCAATCAAGAGGACTGAACGATTCCATAACTTCTGTCTCTTGATTCCCGAGCATGAAAAGGCACAGAGGATGTTCAGTGTGCTGCGTGGCTATATTGACAAACAAAAAAAACGATTCTATGGGATCCAATGATGGGCTTTTGCACAGATGGGGCTCCATCTGTGGTTGGACGGCGGGCAGGCCTCTGCACTCTAGTTATGAATGTGTCTTCCTCTGCCATATGGACACATTGTATGATGCACCTAGAGCAACTGGCAGGAAAAGAGCTGAGCACAGAACTCTGAGATATACTGCAGCAGGTGACTTTGATTGTAAACTACATCAAACCACATCCACTGCACGCACCACTGTTCACAAAACTATGCGGAGATATGTGATCAGAGCATGACAATGTTCTATTCCACACTGAGGCTTGATGGTTATCGAGGGGGAGTGTTGGAAAGATGTTTCACATTGAGAAAGGAACCGTTGTTATTTACAATGGATGTAAAGAAACAGACTTGGTTGACTTTCTGTGTAATGAAAATAAAATGTGTTTCCATGCCTATGTAACAGACATATTTGGGAAAGTAAACAAACTGAATGCAAGCATACAGGGGAAAAACAAAAACGTTCTACAGATGAGTGACCGAATCAGTAGATTGAGAGGAAATAATTCTTAGTGGAGAGAGAAAGTGTTTCAAAAGCAAAAGAACAGTCTGACTAGAAATGTCATATAGAGAAAAGGAATGCAGTATTCCATGTCTCTAACAGAAAATAGGATCAGTAAGTGTCCCACACGAGGGAGGACTGCTCACCTCCAACGCTTGGAAGAGCACTTTGGGACCTACTTCCAATCCATTTGACTTTGATCGTGGATCAGTTGACATGCCAGTCTGTGAAATCGAATAGATGATGGAGTTATGTGACTGAATGCATTTACGAGTCACTATGGAGGAGTTTTGGTTCCTGACTCAAGGGAATACCCTGACGTCTCCCTCTGAGCATTAATGCTGAGTTCAAAACAACTGAGAAGTTGGAACTGGGAACTCTGACTCCGACTGTTACCTTTCGGTTTTGCTAGGGTGATGGGTATGGCGGAAGGCTGTTAAACATCTTCCTCTGGTTCCAAAGGGACAAAGGTTGCATGTTCGAACCCAGCGATAGCAAGCTGTTTTTGATATTTCGTTTTTAAGCCTATTCCAAACCTTAACCCTTACCTTAACTATTCAGAGTTAATGCCTAACCTTAAGAATATCTAGCTAATTAAACTTAACCTGTTATATTTGAGAAACATGGATGAATGTCTAATTCTGACGTGAGATTGTGAGAGCTTGTAGGTTGAGACAGTATCTCAGTATCTTGTTATCTCAACACATTTTATCACAGCACAAACTCCAGAGGATTACATTGTAGTAGATCATTTTTTAAATTTGAAATTTCTGAATGCCTAATGAGCTTAGTTCAACTTGTTCGGAAACTCTGATTATTAGAGTTAAAATGAACGTCAGTACATTGCATAGAGCTTCCTATTAGTTGCATCTGATATTTCCCAAGTGGGAATCTCCGGTATCATCTTTCTACAACCAGTTAGCATGTTGGAAATTTCAGAGTTCTGACTGGCATTAGCAAAACCCAAAATATTTGCTTATTTTACTCCAATGTTTGTAAACATTGTTTTTTGCCAAGTACTGGTGAGGTGGGGTACACACTTTGTTATGATTTGTTACTGCTGATCACCCCATTAAAATCTACCACACTATTATCCAAACTCACAGGATCAATTCATTCCTGATTCGTGGAGTGCTGCAGAGATGGTTGTTTTTCTGGAAGGTTCTCCATCTCCACAGAGGAACTATGGAGCTTTGTCAGAGTGACCATCGGGTTCTTGGTCACCTTGCTGACCAAGGCCCTTCTCCCCCGATTGCTCAATTTGGCCGGGCAGCCAGCTCTAGGAAGAGTCTTGGTGGCTCTAAACTTCTTCCAATTAAAATGATGGAGGCCATTGTGTTCTTGGGGACCTTCATTTGCTGCAGAAATGTTTTGGTACCCTTCCTCAGATCTGTGCCTCGATAAAAAAAAAAGTTTAATCTATTTTAGAATAAGGCTGTAACGTAACAAAATATGGAACAAGTCAAGGGGTCTGAATACTTTTCCGAAGGCACATTCTGTCCTTTGCTGTGAAGAGAACAAGGTGGCATTTGCTGCTTCTCTGGGAAACCATGGGCTCTTTGTCAGTTCCATGCCAAGATCTTTATTTTCAATTAGAACCTCTTGATTTGAACCAGAATTTATCCCAACCCTGCTGCATGTGGGTTGTTACCTGTTTAGAGGATTCTGAAATTGTAACGATCGTCGTATGAAGGTGTGGACCAAAACGCAGAGTGGTAAATTTAATACTCAAAACACTCAAACAAAATAACAAAGTGGGAAAACCAAAACAGTCCTGTCAGGTGCAGACACTCAACAGAAAACAACTACCCACAAAATACAGGTGGGAAAAAGGCTGCCTAAGTATGGTTCCCAATCAGAGACACTCGGCCAAAAACAGAGAAATAGAAAACATAGAAATAAAGAAACTAGAATGCTGACCCTAGTCACACCCTGGCCTTGCCAAAATAGAGAATTATAGCCTCTCTATGGCCAGGGCGTGACAGTACCATCCCCCCCCCAACGGTGCGGACTCTGGCCGCAAAACCTGACTCTAACGGGGAGGGTCCGGTTGGGCATCTCTTCACAGCGGCGGCTCCAGTGCTGGACGTAGACCCCCCTCCGTCCGCAGATCCCTTTGCTTTGGTGACGGCCCTAGTGCATGGACATTCACTGGAGAAACCGGGCCGCAGATCATCATCGGAGGAACCTGACCAACGATCATCGCTGGAGGCTCCGGACTGGGGACCGTCGCTGCAGGCTCCGGACTGCGGATCAACACTGGAGGCTTCGTGCCATGGATCCTCACTGCAGGCTCCGGGCCATAGATCATCACTGGAGGCTCCGGGCCATAGATCATCACTGGAGGCTCCGTGCCATGGATCACTAAACAGAAAACAACTACCCACAAAACACAAGTGGTAAAAAGGCTGCCTAAGTATGATTCCCAATCAGAGACAAGGATAAACAGCTGCCTCTGATTGAGAACCACACTCGGCCAAAAACAAAGAAATAGAAAACATAGAAATAAAGAAACTAGAATGCCCACCCTAGTCACAGGGCAGAAATAGTGTGACAACCATTATTATCTATCTTTAAATTAGTGTATAAAATTAAACAAATTAATTAATAATTTAATCAATAAATTAATCAAACAATTGCACACTATGAAGAAACATACTGGCTTGAAACTGGCTGGTCTACTGTTCATCAGTGTCTCGACTTTTTTGTCAAAAATTGGGTTGTAACAATATGAACTTTTTCCCTTTTCATAATTGAAACATGGATATTGTGTGTACTCAGATAAAAAACTAAGAAAAAAAATACACTTGATTGTAGGTGAATTCACTTCCCCTTAAATCTATGCAAATTGAATAAACATCTTCTATTGATTTCTGAGTTTCACCAATCCTCTGTCTGTTGCAATCAGCTGATAACCTTTAGAGCTCTTGTTTCATGATGACACTGCATGTATAATGGGCTTAAGGATTTTGGTTGGTTTTGGTTGGAAAATGTTTTTACTGAAAGTGACTCTCTGGTTTGTGATCACGTGGTACTCAAAAAATAGTAAATGTTCAAGTCAAACATATCTCTGGTGATATGTTTACTTCAAGCTTTGATCCAAAAGATTTTCTAGATACAGGTGAAATCAATACAGGTGAATTGCTGTGAATCAAGACGTTGTAAATTTAAATCCCAAGTGAGGACATAATTACTGTTTAAATGAACATGCACAATGTAATCATGTATGTCAAAGTGTGTCAAATATGTACATTTAAAACGCAGTATGTTAAGGCATTGTTTGTGTGTCTGTGGGTGGCCCTATCCCAGACAAAGAGCTGGCAATGGATAAGTGGTTCACCAATCAATTAATGGGCTCGTCAACAGTAACAAGCTTGGATGTGTAATGAAGGGAGGGTTAGGTGTGTGAAATATATATATTTATTAACACTCCTTGGGGACTGTCAGGCGACGTCCTGATGACTGATACACTGAATGTCCTGAGAATGTCCTAAAAAAACATGATCTGGTCCTCAATGACATCCTAGAAAATGTAGGGAATGTCACACAAAGTCCATTATGAAAAGTCCAGATGACAGGAAAAAAGTATATATTGGGACCGTCCTAAAAACATTTAAAAGAACTAAAAGAAAAACTCTGGGGACCATGACACCACGTTCTTGGAGTATCCCATAAATGTATTTTGGTAAGTCCCTGAAACAAACAGGGAACTAGACAAAACACCTCTGTTACCATGACGCCACGTCCTGACGATTTTAGGCAAACTTAAAGTGAACTATCGATTGCTATTCACTGGGTTGTATGGGATATGGTATGGCTCATGTTGATGTCTTCATGGATGGATCTCCTCTTCTATGTTTCTGCTTGACTTGAGGCCCTGACAAGATTAAAATTGAATATTGTATCTCAAAGCATGCGTGGTTGTCAGAACCCCCCCCCCCCCCCCCCCCACACACACACACACACACACACACACATATACGTTAACATAACATTAAAACAGTCTATCAGGGGTTAATGGCTCCCTTTTCTTAGAATCTGTCTCCTGAGAATTCATAATCTCACCCCTGATCAAAGCTCATTAATCAGGGAATCTGTCTCTGTCACATCAAAATAACATAAAGCCAGAGTTCTGCTGTTGAACACCTGGAAATTATCATTACCTCTGGGATTTACAGTAATATGTTTTTTCATTGTATAGTGCCTTAACCAGCAGTCTATGGTTTTCAATCGTTATAGAAGAGTGCAATATAAATGCAGCCATTCGCTGCACCACAGTTAAAATCAATAAAATGAGTATATCATTAGTAATGCTTTCATGTCATTTAGTTAAAACTGAGGGATAGCAATGCAGTATGTTCTGTGTTAGTCACGAGGTAAACAATCAGAAATTACAGTACATTATATGCATTAAAATTTCTGTACCGGTAAGCATGTAATAATGTCACAAAATAGATTTGGAGAAAGCTGACAATTTTGTGATATGTCAGGATTCCCCAACTGGTTATTTTATTCTATAAAAAATAAAGTCTCAAAACACCAGCAAATCAGCTCCAATTTATTTTAATTTTGGAAATCTGTTCCAAAGTATTCCCACACATACTCTACGGGAGAGCTATATGTGATTGTATACAAGGTTTGAAATGAATATGTTTTAGTCAAATGTATCTGTTTGGGTTTCTTGTGGTCAATTTGCAGTCTACAAATGATTAGTAATTATCTTCCGGCCCCCTGACCATCTGCTGAAGAAAAAAGAATGTCCGTTGGCTGAATGTAGTTGATGATCCCTATAGTATGTCATGGTCTTTTTTTTACACTGTTTGGATTTCTCAGTGAAAATATCAATAGATCTTTCAGTTCAGGGTCCTTCTCGGAATTGTAATGGTCCCTAAACAGCTTGCTAAGTTTTCTAATTGGTGTCAGGGGATGTTAAAAATGTTTAACTTGTGTTCTTTTACAACACTGAGTGAAGGGAGGAACACAAAGTCCTTGAGTTTTTAAAATGTATTATCAGCTAGAATTGTTTAGCAGAATTTAACTGATTTCTACACAAAAACACATTTTACAAAAGGCCTGTGGTCACCACTGTGCTGGTAAACCATATCAAGAGGCCATATTCAATCACCTTGGACAGAAATACATTAAGGTTGCTGACTGAGAGGGTCAAATGAGGATTACCTCGATTATGTTTCGATTTTAGCCGTTTCTACCTTGATGCATTGAGATCAAATTTTTCTTGCATTTTTGCAAAATAATGTCTGAACCAAACTACTGCAAGGTGGTATCATGCAGAGGACAATGTCATCCTGTTTAAGTTTAATGACATTGTAATTATTGGACTAAATAGTCATTTGGGTGCATTGCTTCGAGCAGCAGTGATCATTCAGGGATGAATATTGAGTCAAAAACTAAAACATAAGGCATATTTGAAAAAAAACACATGTAAAGTGAATCATGCTTAACTTATAGATAGTAAATGAACCCTTTCACATCTCATTTCAGAAGTACTAAAACCTCTTTCTGTATGGAGCAATTTCATTGGAGACAAAAAAACAATTGAAGACAGTTCCCAGGAGAAAATGGTTCTCAGGGATCTATTTTTCACAGCAGAACGTCACATCCTCTCATCTTTCCATGAGTTCTATGAGAAAATGTTTAGACCTGCACTTGGCTGCCTAAAAGCCTCTTTGGTGTGTTCATCAATGCTTCGGTATGTTCTAAAGTGTTGTCACTATAACAGTCACTCCTCCTTCATCATTGGAGACTGTTATGACAACATCACATTCCGCTTTACTTATGCCATACATGTAACACAGGCCATACTCCACCATGAGCTCTCCAAGTTGAAGGCAGAGCCGGTCTCACTGCTCTCATGGGCCATACATAGAACAATAAACAGTGGCCAGCCAATGCCTTTAGGTCTTTCACCTCTAACCTTGGACCTTATTCCCTCCTTCAAAGATGGTCTGTTCCCTTTTGAAGATATGCTACATAGGCAAATAACTCTCACCAATCTAAGCTTGAATTGTAGGATACTGTTACCAGACCTGAAAGGGTTCATTCATCTAGCCTTTTCATAACCTGGTGCTGAGTTAGAGTGATTTCTTAAGGTGGAAGAACAATTGCTGAGGTAATAGCATTAAGCATTTTATTCCTTTCAATAAATTCAGAAAATGTAGATGGATGACTTGTGCCAATGTGCTCAACATTTTCTATTTGCTTTTTTCAAGGGACGCTTGATCTTTCAATAGATTTCCAGAGTCCAACAAGGTACCTCATAATAATCTTTCCATATCTGCGAGTGTTCACCATGCTTAAATAATAATTCAGAGTAGATTATTCTGGGGGGAAAAGCACAATCCATTACAAGCCTGATGCAAGAAAATCTTATTCCACTTGACTGTCAGAATCACAATGTTCTCTTGGGGCCACTCTACCCAGACATCTCAAGGAAGTCAGTTTGGAAAGCATACCCTAGCATGGTTATAGAGTTTCAGGGAAATGTGACAGAGAGGGTTTATGCCACAGAGTCTCTTAGCTCATATTCGGAATCCCTCCCCCTCTGCTTGGGCAGGGTAACTTTAGGCTGGGCTGGGATGGGATGGGCATTTGAAACAGCTAAACAGCGACTGGCTGCAACTGGGAGACCAGCGTATTTTGTGGGTGGAGTGGAACCATTGGACATGGCAATCCTTTATTACCACATGCTGCTCGATAGTGCAGCAAGTTGTGCATATCACTGATCTAATTTATTCACTATGGTTTTACCACCACGTCTCCATCCAGAGCCAGAGGCCTTAGCCCAGATGATCTATAATTAACATGCTTCTGGTGGGCTCTCCTCTCAGCGGAGACAAAAGGGGATAATTAACATAGTGCTTTCCTGGATACATACAGTAGATACACCACTGTGAAGCAGCTAGTCAGCTCTATTTCAGCCCCAGGATCTCGAAAGTATCCACACCTTCAAGCTTAACCAATGGCTGATGCACTTTGGAGTATTATTTGAATTGTTGACGTAGTCTACATTGATACTGTGAGGCTGCTTCAAGTCTTAATTACTACAGCCATTGTTCTTTGCCTTGCCTATTATCCACTCGGGCTCCCGAGTGGTGCAGCAGTCTAAGGCAATGCCTCTATGTGCTTGAGGTGTCACTACAGACACCCTGGTTCGATTACAGGCTGTATCACAACTGGCTGTGATTGGGAGTCCCATAGGGCGATGCACAAATGGCCCAGCGCTGTCCGGGTTTGGCTGGTGTAGGCCGTCATTGTAAATAAGAATTTGTTGATGAAAATTACAGGCCTCTCTCATCTTTTTAAGTGGGAGAACTTGCACAATTGGTGGCTGACTAAATACTTTTTTGTCCCACTGTATATATGTATTTTTTATTTTTTTTGGGGGGGGGGGGGGTGTCAAAAGCCAAATGTCCCCGTATCCCATAGCATATCCCACACACTGAGAAAAAACTAATGGGAGTTGACACCACAGGATGTTTTAGCATCAGGCACAACATTGCTCTATTCTTAGGATAATTCTTAATTCAAAGGGGAATGCTGTGACTGGGTCTGTGGGGGATGCATAGGCAGCAAAACCCTTACTTTTGAAGCTGTCGTGTCCAGGGCTGCTGGGCTGAGATATGCCTTCATTTGCCTTGTGTCTCAATGAGCACACATGGTTATGACTACAAATAGGGTCATAACAGACCACAGAAAGCTGTGAATATAAAGGTAACAATAATTTTTACTGAGTAGACAGTAAAAGAGGGAGAAAGGAAAGAGCTTGGATAAGTTTTACATCATTTTAACAAGGATTTTCTTTCCTGAAAGTCTCTTTTTTCATGTACTCTATAAAAGAGTGCACTTTCACAGCTATATCACAGTTTGGCCTTGAACTACTGTACATCTGACATTCTTGCAAATTTAATGGGAAGAGGTGTATAAAACAGGTGCTTTGGGCTTACATGTGGCTTTGGTCCATGAAGGAGTTTCCGGTAATTAAACTGTTTCTCAATATTTGTTCCTCTTCCTGGAATAGTGTGCTAGGAGTTCACTTTTCTGCAGTGCACAAGTTTGGAATTGATTGGGTCCCTTACTAAGAGTAAGCTTCTTCTAGCATCCTACAGTTCCATTATATAATAAAAAATTCCATATCGTCACAGTCCCAGAGGAGCGCCAAATCTATTCTCACAACTCAGGTTGCAGATCACAACAGTGTTTGTTGTCTAGATGTTATATTATCAAGTGGTATATCCTCTGAGAACCATCTGTATGTTACAACCCCAGAAAACAGATGATGTAATAACTGATCTTCATTACCAATAGCAGCTGGATGAAGGCTGGGGAGCAGCAAAAGGCCATTTTCTTTCTTAGGCTGACAGAAAGAATCCAGTGTTTTAAGCTGTCTAGCTACAAGCTGCACATTGCTGTTTTGATTGGTGTGTAAAGACACAGGCTTGGCCCTGCCTGAACTTGTGTGTGCATCATGTCCCCAGAGAGCATACCCAACACTCCAGACCAAGCCCTGCCTGGCTTGGCACTTTTCTGTCTCTAATTGCTTTCCTATGGAAGGGATAGAGCCACTGTCTGGCACTCTGTCACACGCCAGGGATAGAGCTACTGTCCGGCACTCTGTCACACGCCAGGGATAGAGCCACTGTCTGGCACTCCATCACACGCCAGGGATAGAGACACAGTCTGGCACTCTGTCACACGCCAGGGATAGAGCCACTGTCTGGCACTCCGTCACACCCCAGGGATAGAGACACCGTCTGGCACTCTGTCACACGACAGGGATAGAGACACAGTCTGGCACTCTGTCACACGCCAGGGATAGAGACACCGTCTGGCACTCTGTCACACACTAGGGATAGAGCTATTGTCTGGCACTCTGTCACACACCAGGGATAGAGCCACTGTCTGGCACTCCGTCACACCCCAGGGATAGAGACACCGTCTGGCACTCTGTCACACGCCAGGGATAGAGCCACTGTCTAGCACTCTTACATGCCAGGGGATAGAGACACTGTCTGGCACTCTGTCACACACCAGGGATAGAGCTATTGTCTGGCACTCTGTCACACACCAGGGACAGTGTCCCTGTCTGGCACTCTGTCACACGCCAGGGATAGAGACACTGCCTAGCACTCTTACACGACAGGGGATAGAGACACTGTCTGGCACTCTGTCACACGCCATGGTACTGTCAGAGGATCTTTTGCATTTTCCGTGAGTCCTGTAAATCCATAGGTTGTGCTGGATACCTGATATCCAGGGCTGACTGTCATTACAAATTCATCAACAAACAACAATACTGTCTGGAGTTTCAGGATTCTTGTTCCAATGGATTGCAAATAAATTAATAGTCAGATAATTGGTGTTGTCTTATTTCTTCCTCATAACCACTACACAAAAATTGTGCCTTTCTTTCATGAATTAACCTCAAAAGTACATTTTCAATTCAATTCCACCAAATATTGCTGCAGCTACTGTACTAAAACTTAAGAGTTGTGGCAAAGCAGGACAAAGACCATTGGTCTTTACAGTGAGTTTTATATACACAGTAAACTATTGCAGGTTGAAAACAAGGAGACAGCAAATGAAGTAGTGAGTATCTTGTGGCCTCTGAAATTGAAGGGGACGTTATTACCCGTTAACAACCTTCTCAATCAAATGGATACCTAATCTATATCAAACGGTTCCTTCTGCTAACTAATTTATCATCATGATTTTCCCATTGTGAGATTTCTCTCAGGGGATCGTTCTATTCAATTCTGCTAAACCCCATGGGTGACAAAACGCTGGTTCTGTCTGTGTTTGTCTTTCTCTATCTCTCTCTATTTAATTTCAATTCAATTTCAATTCAATTTAAGGGCTTTATTGAACTGGGAATCATATGTGTACATTGCCAAAGCAAGTAAAATAGATAATAAACAAATGTGAAATAAACAACAACAACATTTACAGTAAACATTACACAACTCCAAAATAATAAAGACATGTCAAATGTCATATACAGTGTTATAGTGATGTGAAAATAGTTCAAGTAGAAAAGGGAAGTAAATAAACAAATATAGGATGAATGCAAATAGTACAAACATACATTTTCCAGGAGGTTAGGATGTGCAGCTCAGTTTCCACGTAATTTTGTGGGCAATGTGCACATAGCCTGTCTTCTCTTGAGAGCTTTCCATCAATTTGTATAGCAGGGCCTCATGTGAAATTGAGTCAAAAGCTTTTTTTAAATCAATAAAGCATGAGAAGACTTTACCTTTGTTTTGCTTAGTTTGTTCGTCAATTCATGTGTCCAATGTCGCAACAAAGCATCCTTCACTCATGCTGCCAAACATACCCTCGTAAAACTGACCATCCTACCGATCCTCGATTTTGCCGATGTCATTTACAAAATAGCCTCCAACACTCTACTGAACAAATTGGATGCAGTCTATCACAGTGCCATCCGTTTTGTCACCAAAGCCCCATATACTACCCACCACTGCGACCTGTACCCTCTTGTTGGCTGGCCATCGCTTCATACTTGTCGCCAAACCCACTGGCTCCAGGTCGTCTACAAGTCTTTGCTAGGTAAATCCCCGTCTTATCTCAGCTCACTGGTCAACATAGCAGCACCCACCCGTAGCACGCGCGCCAGCAGGTATATTTCACTGGTCACCCCCAAAGCCAATTCCTTTCCTTCCAGTTCTCTGCTGCCAATGACTGGAACGAACTGCAAAAATCACTGAAGCTGGAGACTCATGTCTCCCTCACTAGCTTCAAGCACCAGCTGTCAGAGCACCTCCCAGATCACTGCACCTGTACATAGCCCATCTGTAAATAGCCCATCCAACTACCTCATCCCCATACTGTATTTATTTATTTATCTTGCTCCTTTGCACCCAGTATCTGTACTTGCACATTAATCTTCTGCACATCTATCACTCCAGTGTTTAATTGCTATATTGTAGTTACTTCGCCAACATGGCCTATTTATTGCCTTACCTCCATAATCTTACCTGATTTGCACACACTGTATATAGACTTTTTCTACTGTATTATTGACTGTATGTTTGTTTATTCCATGTGTAACTCTGTGTTGTTGTGTCTCGAACTGTTTTGCTTTATCTTGGCCAGGTCACAGTTGTAAATGAGAACTTGTTCTCATCTAGCCTACCTGGTTAAATAAAGGTAAAATTTTAAATTTTAAATTAAAAGAGTGAATATGTTGTCTGACTTATGGAAATTTGGTAGAAAAGTGATTTAGACATTTGCTCAGTACATTGTTTTCACTGATGAAATGTACAAGTCTGCTTTTAATGATAATGCAGAGAATTTTCTCAAGGTTGCTGTTGACACATATCCCACGGTAGTTATTGGGGTCAAATTTCTCTCCACTTTTGTGCATTGGGGTTATCAGTCCTTGGTTCCAAGTTTACACCATCACTATTACAGTGAAATGTTTTGTCCATGAAGTTGTCGAAAAAGAGTTGAATTTGTTTTGTAGGTTTCTACACTACTTTCCTTCCATCTATAGCATTTCTTATTATTGTGCAGTTCCTTTGACTGATGCCTCATGATTGAATATTGCTCTGTTGAGGTAGACTGTGATTTTGCTGTGATCTGATAGGAGTGTTAGTGGGCTGACTGTGATCGCTCTAAGAGACTCTTGGTTGAGGTCAGTGATAAAGTAATCTACAGTATTACTGCCAAGGGATGAGCTGTAGATTTACCAACCAAGTACAGACTCAGCGTGCGACAGAGATGAAGGAGTTGTGACCCATTTTTGTTTGTTGTTTTGACATAGTTGTGTCAAGTGGGGCATATTTGGGATTGAATGCTGTCACCTCCAGGTAGGTGTTTGTCCCACTGTGTGCTGAGGGTGTCAGGTTCTTGCTCAGTTCTGGCATTTAGGTCGCCACAGACATGTCCCTGGGCCTGGAAATGGTTGATCTCCCCTTATCATCGTTAAAGTATCGGGATTCTATTGGGATGATACAGGTAGCACACATAATAAAAATGTTCTCTGTTGAGATCATTTCCATACTCATTTCTAGCCAGATGTAAAATGTTCCTGTTTTGACTTAATTGAAAGGTTAGGTCTGCTCTATACCAAGTTAGCATACCCCCTGAGTCTCTTCCCGGTTTCACACCTGGTAGTTTGGTAGATGGGACTACCAGCTCTCTGTAACCTCGAGGGCAACCAGTGAGTCAGTCTCCTCTACAGTGGCTTGTGAAAGTATTCACCCCCTTGGCATTTTTTCTATTTTGTTGCCTTACAACCTGGAATTAAAATAGATTTTTTTGGTGGTTTGTATCATTTGATTTACACAACATGCCTACCACTTTGAAGATACAAAATATTTTTTCTTGTGAAATAAACAAGAAATAACACAAAAAACAAAAAACTTGAGTGTGCATAACTATTCACACCCCAAAGTATATACTTTGTAGAGCCACCTTTTGCAGCAAATACAGCTGCAAGTCTCTTGCGGTATGTCTCTATAAGCTTGGCACATCTAGCCACTGGGATTTTTGCCCATTCTTCAAGGCAAAACTGCTCCAGCTCAATGGGTTCTGCTGGTGTACAGCAATCTTTAAGTCATACCACAGATTCTCAATTGGAATGAGGTCTGGGCACATTTCTCGGCCTTGCAATACAGGTCATGCTCCAGCAGTCGCCCAAGTACCTTACGCACCAGAGACACATGCGCCGCGCGTGTGGCAGAATAGATCAAGATGTCATCGATGTACACTACCACTCCCTGCCCGAGCAGGTTTTGGAGAATCTCTTCTACGAAGGATTGGAAGACGGCTGGAGCATTCTTCAACCCATATGGCATGACGCGGTACTCATAATGGCCAGATGTAGTACTAAATGCAGTTTTCCACTCATCTCCTCTCCGGATACGCACCAGATTATACGTACTCCTCAGGTCCAGTTTTGTGAAGAAGCACGCCCTGTGAAATGATTCCACCGCCGTAGCGATGAGAGGTAGTGGGTAACTAAACCCCACTGTGATAGAATTTAGACTTTCATAATCAATGCACGGACACAGACCTCCCTCCTTCTTCTTCACAAAAAAGAAGCTCGAGGAGACGAGTGATGCGGAGGGCCGGATGTACCTCTGTCCCAGCGATTCAGCAACATATGTCTCCATAGCTACTGTCTCCTCCTGGGACAATGGGTACACGTGACTCCTAGGAAGTGCAGCGTTCTCCAGGAGGTCTATCGCGCAGTCCCCTTGACGATGGGGTGGTAATTGGGTCGCCTTCTTTTTACTGAAGGCGATAGCCAAATCGGCATATTCAGAGGGAATGCTCACGGTGGAAACCTGGTCTGGACTCTCCACCGTAGTTGCACCAACTATACACCTGCCACTCCTCTGACCACCCTCTAAGAGCCCCCTGTCGCCAGGAAATCACAGGGTTGTGCTGAGCTAGCCAGGGAATTCCCAACACCACTGGAAACGCAGGTGAATCGATAAGGAACAGACTAATTCGCTCCTTATCACCCCCCTGCGTTACCATGTCCAGTGGCACCGTGGCCTCCCTGACCACTCCTGACCCTAATGGTCAGCTATCTAAGGAGTGCACGGGGAAAGGTAGGTCTAACGACACCAGGGGAATCCCTAGCCTTAACGCGAGCCCACAATCCATGAAGTTCCCAGCTGCGCCTGAATCAACTAGTGCCTTATGCTGTAGAGAGGGAGAAAACCCAGTAAAAGAGGTTAACACAAACATATGACCAACAGGAAGCTCTGGGTGACTCTGGTGCTGACTCACCTGGGGTGACCAAGTAGTGCTCCGCCTGCCTTCCAGATGAGCTCCTCCAGCACCGGTCGGCCGTGTGTCCTCGCCGACCACAACTGGTGCAGGAGGAGACTCCTCCTCCGGTCCCCTCGATGCAGCCCCCCCTAACTCCATGGGGATAAGGGCCGGGGGGTGGAAACAACAGGGCCTGTTCCGGACGCCCACGGGCAGCCAGCAGATTGTCAAGACGAATGGACATGTCTATAAGTTCATTTAAACTGAGGGTGGTGTCCCGACACGCTAGCTCCCTGCGAACGTCCTCCCTGAGGCTACAGCGGTAGTGGTCTATCAACGCCCTGTCGTTCCACCCCGCTCCTGCGACCAAGGTCCTGTACTCCAGGGCAAAGTCCTGCGCACTCCTCGTCTCCTGTCGCAGGTGGAACTGCCGTTCACCCGCCTCACAACCCTCTGGTGGGTGATCGAACACTGCTCGGAATCGGCGGGTGAACTCAGGGTAATGATCCCTCGCCGAGTCTGGGCCATTCCACACTGCGTTCGCCCACTCCAGGGCTCGTCCCGTCAGACAGGAGACGAGGATGCTCACGCTCTCCTCCCTGGAGGGAGTAGGACGGACGGTCGCCAGGTATAGTTCTAGTTGGAGGAGGAACCCCTGACACCCAGCCGCCGTCCCATCATACTCCCTAGGGAGCGCCAGACGCAGAGCCCCGGAGCCGGATGCTGTAGCGGGGGTAGGAGGTGCTGGTGGAGGGGGTGCTGGAGATGAGGTGGGAAGGCCACTCCTCTCCCATCGGTCCATCCTCTCCATCATCAGATCCATGGCCGATCTGTTATGGTGTGGAATGCTGGTGTGGTGGAGGACCCTCTCCTCCATCGACGGGAGAGGAGGTGCGGCTGCTCCTGCTGATTCCATTCCAGAAGTGTGGGATTCTGTCACGGGTAACTTGGTGCATGAGGGAAGAATCAGGCGCAGAGAGGATATAGTTCCACAGGAAGACGTGCACTTTTAATATCGCACAGAAAATAATGCCCAACAAAACAGGACGCGGAAAATGTGGATCAACCCAACACAACAGGATACCAGGTCCAGAGCACGAACACCAAAAAACATACACACGTAACATATGAGTAATCCCGCACGAAACAAGGGCGGGTAAACGTACTATAAATAAGGAAGCCAATCAAGCACACAAATAGACAGGTGCAACTAATAAGACAAAACAAACAGACAACGAAAAAGGGATCGGTGGCTAGTAGGCCGGTGACGACGACCGCCGAGCACCGACCGAACAGGCAGGGGAGCCAACTTCGGTGGAAGTCGTGACACACAACAAACATGACTAACAACTCTTAGGCTGCTGTAGAGATTCCTGGGGGAGGTCCAGAAGGCGCTGTCTCAGCCGGTAAGGGGGGTGTTTGAATTGGCCAAAGAGGTAAGGGCCAACAATGTTTCAGCCACTGCATGTGATGGCAGAGACTGGGGACTGGCAAGGGGGTATGGAGGACTTGATATATTTTAACACTCAGAGCCTTGGGAAGAGGGAGGTAAAGCCCTATACAACCTCTGCATTAAGGTAAGGAACATTAGTAGCCTAACAGGAGTGAAGGCTCATCAGCTCAGGGTGGTATTTGGGGCGGAGAGTATGGTGGGTTTTGATGAAGGGGGCTCTACAAACTCCCAGTACCAAAGTGGAGGGTTTTACATGGAGCCCTGGCCACTAACAGGCGGTTGACACAGGTAGACCCGGGAGTCGGACAGGAGTGTCCTTTCTGTGTCATGAGTGAAACTGTGATTCATGTGTTTTCTGTGTGCGCCATGTTAATAATGTTAATAATGTCGTTAATGTCTCTGTTGGAATGTCTGTGTGAGAGGTTGGGAATGGCGTTTACTGTCTGGATGTTTATAGTAGGGTACAGGTATTTGAATAAGGAAAAGGCCAAATGTGTTTTTTTTTAGTTTTCTGTATGCTCACGCAAAGTTGGATATTTGGCTATCAAGGAGGAACAGGGTCAAAGGTGGGGAGATAACAGACCATTTACTATTATTTAATGGGATGGTCTCTGCGCGCCTTAGGGTGGAATTTGAATTTTATAAAATGATAAGATATACGGTTGTAGAAGTGGTAAGGTTTGGGTTACTGTGATTGTTGGTGTTGGTTTGTATCATGGGGTAGAGGGAAAGGTGAGTATGCAGTACAGGGGATATTTGTTTTTTAGGGGGGGTGGTGAGGTTTTAATGAAATTAGGTTATATCATTAAAGACAAATAGTCTTATATAAAGTAATTGCAAAACTGATTAAATGGTTTTCTAGTCTGGTGTGATTGAATGCAGTTCTTTACTGGTGAGGGACGACTGACTGATTTTTCATACCAATCTTTGTGTTACTGATGAGGTTTCATCAAAGCACTTAAGCGAGACGAAATACAATTTTGGAATGAGATTATAATCATGTGAAAAGTAATTTTGTCTTTGCTTCGCCGCTATGTCAAAGCCCAAAACATTATGGCAATTACATAAGGAAATACAAAAACAAACAATTGATTCTCATTCTCTTCTTAGTCAAAATAAAACCAAGTAGAGACAGAGACGTCTCAGGCCTGGGACAAATAAAAATAAAAGTAGAACAACAGAGATCCACAAAGGTTGCAACACATGACTCCGGGGTAACAGATTCATGTGTCCAAACCCTCAATACATCACTCACTGCTGCTAGCAGACAACAGGAAATCGTTCAGAGCAACTTGTGTTCAGGTCAGCACTTCTGCAGGATACTGTGACACAATTCATCACTGTGTGGCTCTGCAAGACCATAGTAGTTATGGGCGAGGAGCATATTGTCTCATGATGGGAGTGAATCTGTGGGAAAATACATTCTCCTGCCAGTGATGGGTTCATAAAAGAGGAGTAGCAGAGAGAGGGAGAAGAGTTTTCTGGTTGCTGCTTTGAGTGCTCGTCGATGTAAAGCCCATCTTGAAACAAAGATAGGGCTTTGATAGCAGGATTTCTGAAAACGTCAGAGAGATACAGCTATATGGATTGTGGTAAATGGCATGTTAGGAGTATTGTGAAAGACCGGTCACATTAGCAGAAAGGCTTGATTTAATGTTATATTTAATGTCTATCAATTTACAATGACAAAGACATGGCCTCACATAAAGATTAAAGGAGTCCTCTATTTGGTTGAAAAGAGCCACATGTAACATGTGTCCAGTGGGTCCAAAATAAAGCCTTAAACGACTGCCTGTATTTGTTATCCCTCGCTGTGTCAGACATGACACTTTATCTACCCTGTGTCAACAGATAAGACTAATGTTATCTTGTTGTGTGTGGCCTTTAGAATTGTGTTTGTTGTCCAAATCTGTTCAAATACCTTATCAGTTTATAGGATACATCCAGTCAATTAAAGGTCCGGTGCAGTTAAACATTTTCCTGTGTGTTATATATATTTTCACACTATGAGGTTGGAACAATACTGTGAAATTGTAAATTATTATAATGCCCTTTTAGTATAAGAGTTGTTTGAAAAGACTTCCTGGAATTTAAGCGTCTTTTGATGGGAGGGAGTTTTGGCCTTCCGTGGTGAAATCACCAGGTGGTAAATTAGTTAATAAACCAATAAGAAAGAGAGTTCCAAACCTCTCTGCCAATAACAGATGATTTTCAGTTTTCCCTTCCCCACTCAGACAGTCCTAACAAAGTTATTGCTTGAGAAATTGCTATTTTTAATTGAAAACAATCACGGTAAGGCACATAATTGTTATCCAGAAATGAGGATAGAGATACAAACGGCTGCATCTGGCCTTTAAACACTACAGGAATCAAGAGTTTCTCTCCACAGTTCTCCATCATGTTCTGGTAAAATGTTGTGCAAACACATGGTTAAAACACAAAGCCCACTCTGTTGTGGTGTCTTTGGTAATCCTCCCCCACTGTGCCCTGTAATGAATTTGACAGATGTTCTGTCAAACTGCGCCTCACAAATATTTACAAATCCATCTTAATCTATTTGGACCTTATTGTCACTGTCCTTTGTCTTACTCTATCAGACTATGATTTATTGACTTGTGTTTATGACACGATTGTCATAAATTATGGATCAGAAAATGTTGTAAACTGTGCAATCTCACACAATGTGCAGAAACATGAAAACCGTTGAAATGGATATGAGCCCTTTGTCTAGACCAGGGTTCCCAATACGAATTGGGGCGGCAGGTAGCCTAGCGGTTAGAGCGTTAGGCCAGTAACCAAAAGGTTGCTAGATTTAATCCCCAAGCTGACAAGGTTGAAATCTGTCATTCTGCCCCTGAACAAGGCAGTTAACCCACTGTTCAGGAGAAAACTGATGAACTACAACAACATTGTATTTACTCCACAATACTAACCTAATTGACAGAGTGAAAAGAATGAAGCCTGTACAGAATAAACATATTCTAAAACATGCATCCAGTTTGCAACAAGGCTCTAAAGTAGTACTGCAATCAATTTAGCAAAGCAATTCATTTTTTGTCCTGAATACAGAGTATTGTGTTTTGGGCAAATAAAACACAGCACATTACTGCGTAACACTGCTTTCCACCAGACACTGGGAGATGAATTCACCTTTCATCAGAACTATAACCTAAAACACAAGGCAAAATCTAAACTGGAGTTGCAAACCAAGAATATGGTGAATGTTCCTGAGTGACCGAGTTACAGTTTTCACTTAAATCTGCTTAAAAATCTATGGCAAGACTTGAAAATGATTGTCTAGCAATGATTAACAACCAATTTGTCAGAGTTTAATTTTGAAAATGATAAATCTGCAAATATTGTACAATCCTGGTGTGGAAAGCTATTAGAGACTTACACAGAAATTAACCTTAGTAGCCTAGCTAAATTGCTAGATAGCTAACAATATCTAGCTAGCTAACAATACCTAGCTTGCTAGGTTGATACAATCATGCAGATAAAGTTAATAATTTGCAGTAGACTCACTGAATAAATGTGTTTGTTTCATCATTGTTTCTTTATCCTGTGCCAATCTGCTGCTGCTTACCCAAAGCCAAGGGATACTGAAGTTCCTAAAAAGGTTAGTCAGCCAGTTTGTTAGTCTAGTAATGTTGGCATATTATTTTATTCCACTGTTTTGGTTATTCACAAATGTTTGTGGCGCCAATTTCACTGTCCTAAAAGTAAAAAATGTACAAATTCCACCACAGAGCAGTCAACACAGACAACATGAACACATTTGTCCAACCATAACAGATGAATGGCTAATTCAGAAAGAGATAATTGATATATTCTAGCACCACCAGAACTTTCACAAATTCAGAGAAAGGCAGCCATAATGGCGTCAGTCTTTTGACTAGCTAGTGCATAGTGACACCAATTGATATGAAATGGTAATGCAGGTTTGGTTAGAACAGAGTGCAATGGAATGAGAGAAATTTAATAAAAATTACTTTATAAAAAGGGGGATATTATTTTCAATAACAAAGGTGGAAAGTAGTTGATTTAATGATCAAATAGATCAGGATAAAAACACAAAGTTACTGGTTTTATGTGTAAAAAAAAACTGTGTGTAGTGTTAAATGTTACCCTGCCTTACATAAAAAATACAAAAATAATACTTGTATAAGAGCACCATAATCAGATGAACAAATAATATATTTCATAGTCATAGCACAGATGAAAAGGGAAGCTATTTATAAAAAATAAAATAAAATTGTATTAGTCACGTGCTCCGAATACAACAGTGAAATGCTTACTTACGAGCACCTAACCGACCGATAAGAATACGGATAAGAATAAGAGATGAAAGTAACAAGTAATTAAAGAGGAGCAGTAAAAAATAACAACATATACAGGGGGGTGTCGGTACAGTGTCAATGTGTGGGGGCACCGGTTAGTTGAGGTAGTTGACTCCTTGTGGATTTGTGCAAAACGATAAGAACCACATTCTCCTTCAATAATAACAAATGCCGACATGAGATTTGAATTTTGAACGAAACACAAACATTATTCCATTTATGTTCAGTAAATTCTTAATGTTTGTTGTTATATCATTAACAGTTAGCTCTAACAGTGGAGGCTGCTGGGGGAAGGACAGCTCATAATAATGTCTGGAATGGAGTGTAATGGAGGAAATGGAATGGTATCAAACATATGACATTTTTTATTTATTTTATTTATTTCACCTTTAGTTTACCAGGTAGGCCAGGTGAGAACACCTTTATTTAACCAGGTAGGCCAGGTGAGAAAAAGTTCTCATTTACAATAAGACCTTGCCAAGATAAAGTAAAGCAGTGCGACAAAAACAACAACACAGTTACACATAAACAAACATACAATCAACACAATAGAAAAATCTATGTACAGTGTGTGCAACTGTAGAAGAGTATGGAGGTAAGGCAATAAATAGGCCATAGAGGTGAAATAATTACAATTTAGTATTAACACTGGAGTGATGGATGTGCAGATGATGATGTGCAAGTCGAGATACTGGGTTGCAAAAGAGCAAGAGGGTAAGTAATAATATATAATAATAATAATAACGAGGTAGTTGTTTGTGCTATTTACAGATTGGCTGTGTACAGGTACAGTGATCGGTGAACTGCCCTGACAGCTGATGCTGAAAGTTAGAAAGGGCTCTGATAGCTGATGATTAAAGTTAGTGAGGGAGATTTGAGTCTCCAGCTTCAGTGATTTTTGCAATTCATTCCACTCATTGGCAGCAGAGAACTGGAAGGAAAGGCAGCCAACGGAACTGTTGGCTTTGGGGATGACCGGTGAAATATACCTGCTGGAGCTCGTGCTACGGTTGGGTGTTGCTATGGTGACCAGTGAGCTGAGATAAGGCGGGGCTTTACCTAGCAAAGACTTAAAGATGACCTGGAGCCATTGGGATTGGCGACGAATATGTAGTGAGGGCCAGCCAACGAGAGCATGCAGGTCACAGTGGTTGGTAGTATATGGAGCTTTGGTGACAAAACAGATGGCACTGTGACAGACAACATCCAGTTTTCTGATTAGAGTGTTGGAGGCTGTTTTGTAAATTATATTTCCGAAGTCAAGGATCGGTAGGATAGTCAGTTTTACGAGGGTATTTTTGGCAGCATGCGTGAAGGAGGCTTTGTTGCGAAATAGGAAGCCGATTCTAGGTTACATTTTTGGATTGGAGAGGCTTAATTAAGGCTAGGGGGCAGTACTCGGAGGTTTGAATGACTGAGGTACCCAAAGTAAACAACCTGTTACTCAAGTCTAGAAGCTAGGATATGCATATTCATGGTAGTATTGGATAAAGAACACTCTAAAGTTTCTAAAACTGTTAGAATATTGTCTGTGAGTATAACAGAACTGATTTGGCAGGCAAAACCCAGAGGACAATCCTTTAAGGAATTTTATTTTTGAGGTCATTGGATTTTCCAATGATTTTCTATGGGAAACTCAAATTATTAGTACCCAGATTGCAGTTCCTATGGCTTCCACTAGAAGTCAACATTCTTTAGAAATTGTTGGATGGTTTTTATTTGAAAAATGAAGAAGTATTTGTATTCTTTCTAAGTGTCACTCAGGTGGACTCTAGTCTTTTGGTGCGCGTGAATGAGATCGCGCTCCTCGTTGTTTTTCTCCGGTATTGGAAACAGTTTATTCCATTTTAAATTTGATTTATTATTTACATTTTAGGACACCTGAGGTTGGATTAGAAACGTTGTTTGAAATGTTTGGACCAAGTTTACAGGTAACTTATTAGATCCTTTGTAGGCATGTTGGGCGAGTTGGAACCGGTGTATTTCTGAATCAAACGCAACAATTAAACAGACATTTTTGGGATATAAAGAAGGATTTCATCGAACAATACTACCATTCATTGTGTGACTGAGACCATTGGGATTGCAAAAAGATGAAGATCTTCAAAGGTAAGTGATTTATTTTATCGCTATGTCTGACGTGCATGATGCATCTGTTTGATTGGAAAATGTTTTTCATGCTTTTGTATGCCGGGCGCTGTCCTCAGATAATCGCATGGTATGCTTTCGCCGTAAAACGTTTTTGAGATCTGACAAAGCGGCTGGATTAACAAGAAGTGTATCTTTTAAATTTTGTAAGACACTTGGATCGTCATGAATGTTGAATATTACAATTTTTGTCATTTGAATTTCACGCTCTGCAATTTCACCGGATGTTGTCAAATCTATCCCGTTAACGGGATTTGAGCGGTAAGGGATACCTAAAGAGGTTTTAATGTGAATCTGGAAGGAGAGTTTACAGTATAAACAGACACCTAGGTATTTGTAGTTGTCCAGAGTAGTGATGCTAGTTGGGCGGGAGGGTGTGGGCAGCAATCGGTTGAAGAGCATGCACTTAGTTTTTCTAGCATTTAAAATCAGTTGGAGACCACAGAAGGAGTGTTGTATGGTGTTGAAGCTCGTTTGGGGGCTTTGTTAGCACAGTGTCCAAACAAGGGCCAGATGTATACAGAATGGTGTCGTCTGCGTAGAGGTGGATCAGATAATCACCAGCAGAAAGAGCGACATCATTGATATATAGAGTCGAAAGCCTTGGCCAGGTCGATGAAGACTGATGCACAGTACTGTCTCTTATCGATGGCAGTTATGATATTGTTATAGGCCCTTGAGCATGGCTGAGGTGCACCCATAACCAGCTCGGAAACCAGATTGCGTAGTGGAGAAGGTACGGTAGGGTTCGGAATGGTCGATGATCTGTTTGTTAACTTGGCTTTTGAAGATTTTAAAAAGGCAGGGCAGGATGGATATAGGTCTATAACAGTTTGGGTCTAGAGTGTCTAACCCTTTGAAGAGGGTGATGACCGTGGCAGCTTTCCAATCTTTGAGGATCTCAGATGATACAAAAGAGAGGTTAAATAGGCTAGTAATAAGGGTTGCAACAAGCCCATTGTTACAGATTTAGGGTTGTACCTGGTAGGTTCCTTGATAATATGTGTGAGTTTGAGGGCATCTAGCTTAGATTATAGGACGGCCCGGGGTATTCAGTATCTCCCAGTTTGTGTCACGTAACAGTACGAACTCTGAGGACAGATGGGGGGCGATCAATTCACATATGGTGTCCAGGGCACAGCTGGGGGCTGAAGGGGGTCTATAACAAGTGGCAACAGTGAGAGACTTGTTTCTGGAAAGGTGGATTTTTTTTAAGTAGAAACTTAAATTGTTTGGGGACAGACCTGGATAGTATGACAGAACTCTGCAGGCTATCTCTGCAGTAGATTGCAACTCTGCCCCCTTTGGCAGTGTTATCTTGTCGGAAAATATTATAGTTAGGGATAGAAATTTCTGGATTTTTGATGGCCTTCCTAAGCTAGGATTCAGACACGGCTAGGACATCCAGGTTGGCAGAGTGTGCTAAAGCAGTGAATAAAACAAACTTAGGGAGGATGCTTCTAATGTTAACATGCATGAAACCAAGGCTTTTACGGTTACAGAATTCAACGAATGAGAGCGCCTGGGGAATGGGAGTGATGCTGGGAGCATTCACATTCAGAGATTTGTCCCGAAGCCACTTGTGCGTTGTCTTGGCTGAGTGCTTAGGGTTGTTGTCCTGTTGGAAGGTGAACCTTCGCCAAAGTCTGAGGTCCTGAGCGCTCTTAAGCAGGTTTTCATCAAGGATCTCTCTGTACTTTGCTCTGTTCATCTTTGCCTCGATACGGACTAGTATCCCAGAACCTGCCACTGACAAAAGTCCCCACAGCATGATGCTGCCACCATGCTTCACCGTAGGGATGGTGCCAGGTTTCCTCCAGATGTGATGCTTGGCATTCAGGCCAAAGAGTTCCATCTTAAATTCATCATACCAGAGAATCTTGTTTCTTATGTTCTGGGAGTCCTTTAGTTGCCTTTTGGCAAACTCCAAGCAGGCTGTCATCCGCCTTTTACTGAGGAGTGGCTTCCGTCCTGCCACTCTACCATAAAAGCCTGATTGGTGGAGTGCTGCATAGATGGTTGTCCTTCTGGAAGGTTCTCCCATCTCTACGGAGGAACTCTAGAGCTCTGTCAGAGTGACTATCGGGTTCTTGGTCAACTCTCTGACTAAGGCCCATCTCCCCCGATTGCTCAATTTGGCCGGTCGGCCAGCTCTAGGAAAAGTCTGGTTCCAAACTTCTTCCATTTAAGAATGATGTGTTCTTTGGGACCTTCAATGCATCAAATTTTTTTGGGGTACTCTTCCCCAGATCTTTGCTTCGACATAATCCTGTCTCAGAGCTCTACGGACGATTCCTGCAATATCAGGGCTTGGTTTTTGCTCTGACATGCACTGTCAACTGTTGGATATTATATAGACAGGTGTGTGCCTTTCAAAATCGTGTCCAATCAATTGAATTTACCACAGGTGGACTCCAATGAAGTTGTAGAAACATCTCAAGGATGCTTTATGGATACAGGATGCACCTGAGCTCAATGTCGAGTCTCATAGCAAAGGATCTGAATACTTCTGTAAATAAGATATTTCTGTTTTTTAATTTTATAAAAGTTAATCAAATTCTATAAACCTTCTGTCACTTTGTCATTATGGGGAATTTTTCATTGAATCAATTTTAGAATAAGGCTGTAATGTAACAAAATTTGTGAAAATTGAAGGGGTCTGAATACTTTTGAAAGGCACTGGACCTTATATAGACATGTTTGTGCCTTTCCAAATCATGTCCAATCAATTGAATTTTCCAATCAAGTTGGAAAAACATCTCAAGGATGCTTAATGGAAACAGGATGCACCTGAGCAACATGCAACAATTTCAAAGATTTTACTGAGTTTCAGCTCATATGAGGAAATAAGTCAGTTGAAATAAATTCATTAGCCTCTTATCTGTGGATTTCACATGACTGGGAATACAGATATGTTGTCACGCCTGCTCCCGCTCTTCCCCCCTGGCGCTCGAGGGCGCCAGGCTCCCCAGCATTGCGCGCTCCTGCCATCACCATTATGCACACCTGCCTTCTCCCTGTCACACGCATTAGCGATTATTGGACTCACCTGGATTCAATCACCTCTGTCATTACCTTCCCTACATCTGTCTGGTTCCATGCTCTGCTCCATGCTTCTGCAATAATTGTAGTTTGTCGTTGTATACCCGTTTGCTGAAGCTGTTCCTGTCTTGTTTCCCTGTCTGTTCCATATTAAATGTTGACTCCCCATGCCTGCTTCTCATCTCCGGCGTCAGTCCTTACATATGTATCTGTTGTTCACAGATACCTTAACGGTATTTCTGAGCATTCGAATTGCCATTGATAAATGCAATTGTGCTCGTTGTCTGTAGCAAATGCTTGCCCATACGATAACCCTACTGCCACCATGGGGCACTCTGTTCACAATGTTGACATCATCAAACCACTCGCCCAAACGACGCCGTACATGTGGTCTGCGGATAAGAGGCGAGCTGAGACGGACGTAGCCATTCAGTACTTTTGAAATGGACAGTGACAAAATTCAGAACATTGACCGCTCTTACAGTATTCTCCCTTTACAGCAAGCCAGAACAGTATAATAAAAAACAAGGGAATATAAAGTAGGCTATGTTCTGATGGGAGAGAGACCAAATTATTACTTTCTTTCTAAGCTACAGTATACATGTCTCCCTGGCATAATACATCACTGTTGCATCAGCATACAAGACACATTTTTGGACTCACCGTTGTTGTGCCATGCTCACTTGAATAGGAAGGTGGCACAGGGGTCCTTCTTGTCGGCAAACTTCTCAACTACTTTGCCATCAAAGTCTGGCATTCAGTGGATGAACTTGAAGTCATGCTGGATTGACAGCAAGGTCAATGCACTCAACCTTTATGGCTGATGGTATTGCAAGTGAAGATCCTTATCCGTTGTCGTGCTTTAAATGGTGTCGGTCATCATAATGTAGTCTGTAATCTCCTTCACACATGATCACAAAAATAATCTGAAAATGCCTGGGCAGGAGTCGACCGACTCGGCACGGCCCCGCAGCGCTGTCTGACAATTGCCACACAATTTAATGCATGCTAAGGTTCTGGCAAGCCCGTATCTATTCTCCTCCGTTTGTTGGTTGTGAAGGTCGATTGCTCGTCTATATGTGTTGTCTAGCTAAGCCACAATGTATGATTTCTCCAGTAACCCCAGTTTAACAGCATTGTCTATATGTGATTCACAATTCTCATGTTTTAATTCCTTAAACACAGACTTGGACCACACACCTTCTCCACCGAATAGCAGGTAGGGGAAGCAACATAGTAATTGCTTTGCGACACTTGCTGTTAGCCACTGCCTCCTTCCAAACCATTCATTGTTGAATTTGCCATTTCTGACTTTTTGTGTCATGTTTATGTCCAAATCCCAATGATTACCGAGACATTTTATCTCTAATTTCTCTTTATATGACAAGGATGGAAAAGGATTTGCCAGTAAAT
Source organism: Oncorhynchus clarkii lewisi (assembly GCF_045791955.1). Lineage (NCBI taxonomy): Eukaryota > Metazoa > Chordata > Actinopteri > Salmoniformes > Salmonidae > Oncorhynchus > Oncorhynchus clarkii. The sequence goes on from NC_092177.1 coordinate 19,895,401, forward strand.
TGTTGACATGATTCATGACGTTGACTGCTTATCTAGCTAGCTATCTTGCTAGCTAAGATTTTGAAAGTGTGATGTTGACATGATCAGTCCAGTCAAAGCTACAGGAGATATAATGTAATTTGATATCATTTTGTCTGTGGCCATTGACCTTGAGACTTCTTGGACGGGCACTTCTACTGTAGATCCATGTTAGCACCCAAGTGGCGTGAACTGCCTAGCTCTCCCATAGATTCTGTGTTGATGTAGAGATCCCATCGGTGGTGATGTAGAATTCCCATGAGTGACTGAACCCTGAGCCAATCAGGGCGCAACCAGAGAAGATTAACAACGTCTTGCCGGCTAGCCCTCCACCACAGAAAGCACTGAGCTAGGCTGAAACAGCTGCATGGAGCTGCCTGACAAAAAAAAAACAAGTTTGTATACTGCTTTACTACATCTCTATTTTTAGTTTACATTATTTGATAAACTGATGTGTGATACTAACTAATATCTGAATTAAATGTAAAACAGTCCACTTATTTTTTTACAGGTGGGGCTTAAATCAGGTGGGTTTCTGCCTGTGAGATCTCTTAGCTGGTGTAACAGTGCCTGACATTGAGCATTACTCAGTAACCACAATAACCATCTCATATCTTAAAATACTAGTCTGCTTTACAGTACCATGTGAATGAGCCTCAAATCTAAAGATATCAACCTAAAAATGATAACATGAAAAGGGGGGTGTCTATTTCTTATGCCTAAAAGCACTATGGGTCCCACCCTCTCCCCTTCAAATTAAACGTAGTCCTTACATTCTGTATTTCCTCTGGATGCTCTTCGGCTCGTCGTCCGTCCATCACATAACGTGTATCTTCATTTAATGAAATGTGTTGCTAGCTGATATCATCATGCACTATGATAGCTGCCTCTGCCCTTTACGAGGGAAATGTGCCTTAACTGTTAGGTATGTACCCTTCCCTTAACCATAACCCATTACTTGACAAACGTGCCATGTTCTGTGTCTGGTACTTTACTCAGTCAATGACATAGTATCAACTTTAAAGTTAACTCAGGAACTAATATGAACTAAAGACTGTTTCACATAGCTACAGTCTGTAAATGACTTGTCTCTGTGACTGACTATTTTACATTACATTTGACATTTTAGTAATTTAGCAGACACTCTTATCGAGAGCGACTTACAGGAGCAATTAGAGTTAAGTGCCTTGCTCAAGGGCACAGAGAGATTTTTCACCTAATCTGCAATTATAGCTGTCGTTATCTCATCAGGCTGCACTTCGTGTGAGCATGTGTGCATGTACTGCTCCATGTCCAGCGGCATCCGTAACAACCCATCGGCGTCTCCATTTGATTTCCCAGGCCGATACTTGATGGAGAACTTGAAATCGGCTAACTCGGCCACCCATCGGTGTGTCGGCGTATTCAGGTTGGCTGTTGTCAATACATAGGTTAGCAGATTGTTATCTGTGTAGACTATGAATGAAGGGGTGTAGTATAAGTAGTCTCGGAATCGCTCACATATCGCCCACTTCAATCTCTCACTTCTTGCCCACTTCAATCTCTCACTTATTGCCCACTTCAATCTCTCACATATCGCCCACTTCAATCTCTCACATATCGCCCACTTCAATCTCTCACATATCGCCCACTTCAATCTCTCACATATCGCCCACTTCAATCTCTCACATATCGCCCACTTCAATCTCTCACATATCGCCCACTTCAATCTCTCACATCACCAGTGGTGGAAAAAGTTTTAAATACAGTTAAGTATCAAAAGTAAATGTAATTGCTAAAATATACTTAAGTATTAAAAGTAAAAGTATAAATAATGTCTAATTCCTTATATTAAGCAAACAAGACGGTACAATTCTCTTGTTATTTTAATGTACGGATAGCCAGTGGCAAACTTCAACATTTAGACATAATTTACAAACGAAGTATGTGTGTTTAGTGAGTCCCCCAGATCACATGCATTAGGTTGACCAGAAATTGTTATCTTGATAAATGTGTGAATTGGACTATTTCCTGTCCTGCTAAGCATTCAAAATGTAACGAGTACTTTTGGGTGTCAGGGAAAATGTATGAAGTAAAAATAACATAATTTCCTTACGAATGTAGTGAATTAAAAGTTGTTAAAAATATAAATAAATATATAAATATAAATAAATAAGTAAAGTAAAGTACAGATAACCTGAAAAACGACTTAAGTAGTACTTTAAAGTGTTTTACACCACTGCATATCGCCCACTTCCATCTTTCACATATCACCCACTTCAATCACTCACATATCGCTCACTTCAATCGGTCACATATCGCCCACTTCAATCTTTCACATATCTCTCGCATATCTCTCACATACTGTAAGCTCATATACATTGTGTCATTGTTCATCTTGGCTCTGAGACAGCGTGGCCTGCTACATTCACCTGATGAGTTTTTCCCACTGGCTTCCTTTGTGCTCTACAGCCCTTTGTGCATACTTTTACGCATTTCCTTCACTTCCTCCTTCAGTTGCTTCACCACATCAAAAAGTTCAGCGTCCCTTTGACTAGCTGCTGCTGGGGCTTTAAGACTCTTGGTGTTCTTTACAACTTGAGAAGAATGATCTTGGACCTCTAACATTGCTTCTGAGCCACTGCTGCTGGATCTGCACCCCAGTCTGTATTTCGCAAATGTTGGTTACTTTGCTACTTGTACTATTTCTCAGTTTGCTTCGTCTTTCATACTCAAAGCTAGCTGCTTCATTCATCTTGACAATTAACATGTTGTCTGTCAAGGTAATGTTTCAGTTGAAACGTAATGTGATCACTCAACAGCCCTGTACTAACTGACCTCAATAAATTATTCTGCATGACCTCTGGACTGTACTGCCTGTCTGACCATACTCTCTGGCAGCAAATAACAACCTCTCAATTGCACTGAAAATAAAGTTTTGTGGGGACTCACGACTGTCTTGGGTTATGTTTAATAGCCTGCGGTACAGGTCAATGGAACTGTCCTCCTTGAAACACCCCTTTAAGATTGTTTTGAGTTGGGAAGGGTGAAGTCACTTTTTATTTCAAGCATTTGACATATGTTCAGGCCTGGACTGAAAGCTTGTACTACAGCTTCAATGACTTCAGCTTCATCGTGTCCCTTGTTCAGTCCCATGTCAATCGGATGCATCTGATTTGTGTATGAGAGTTTGTTTGTTTCTGTGTATTGTCACTTCAAATAACCTGTCTGGCTGTGGATATAGCACACTTTGTTGAACTGGCCCTGGGCTGGGTCCGTTGTTTCCCACTTTCTCATTCAACCTCGTGATTTTCTCGGCTAAGTCTTGGGTAGCAGCATGAAAACTCAACTGTAGATCTGAGTATTATTTTTGTACACTCTCAAATGCTTCTTGGCTCCTAACATACTCTTCAGGTTCAGTTCCATCACTTTGCTTTAGCTGGTCTGCTAACTTGAACAGGTCATTCAGATACAGCTTGGCTACATCCCCTTCTTTTTCAATAACTTCATCCATTAATTCCACGATTAGGTGGATAAATGTTTGTCTCCTTCTCTAATTCTCAGCTGGGACTTTAACATAACCGCACATCTTTTAGCTATCCTGGCACTGTTCCATCTCCATACTCTGAGTGCGCTCTGCCTCTCTTCTCCTGTGACCGCTGTCAATGAAGGTCCGGTTCTATTTTTAGCTGTGTCATCCATACCGTGGCACAACGTTTCTCCTGGCTAGCTCACCAATTTTGTTGCACACTTGAATAATGACGACAACATTCAAGCGTGTAGAAGTTTAGAACGTTTACGTTCCTTTTTCCCGAAACCACAAGACAGTGGCTCCCGAGTGGGGCAGAGACAGTGGCTCCCGAGTGGGGCAGAGACAGTGGCTCCCGAGTGGGGCAGAGACAGTGGCTCCCGAGTGGGGCAGAGACAGTGGCTGCTAAGACAGTACATCTCAGTGCTAGAGGCGTCACTACAGAACTTGTTTAGATTCCAGACTGTATCAAAGCCAGCTGTTATTAAGAGTCCCATGGCCCAGCGTCGTCCATGTTAGGGTTTGGCCATTATTGTAACTAAGAATGTGTTCTTAACTGACTTGCCTGGTTAAATAAAAAAATAAAGACAGGGCCATCAGACATGCTGCCAGTATCATCTCTACGTCTCCTTCTACAGATGTTCAAATATCTAAGAGCTCTGAGATGTCTTAGTTGGCCTAACATTGCCTGACATTGAGTATTACTCAGTAATAACCACAATAGCTATCTCATATGCTAAAATACTAGCTGTACATACCATGTGAATGAGCGTCATGTTTAAAGATATTACCTCAAAAATATAATGTGAAAAATGGGGGGGGGGGGGGGGGTATATTTATTTTGCCTAATATTACTATGGGTCCCACACATACAACAAATTACCGTGTGCATCTCTCATTTACTTGATAGGCTATTTTAAGTTTATGCTCTATGGATCCGGAACCAGTTGATAACATACAGTAGAATTTAACAGGTGAACAGACAAATTATATTTTGCATTGAAGTGTGTAGACTGTAAGCAGGCCTACTGTAGTTACATTTCTTTCCGGGTAGAAATGTTCATCGTCAGCTCATTCAAACACTATTTCCAGTGTGTCCGACATGCACTTCCTGGTCCTATTGGGAGGTGGCGTGGTGCTCATTCATACCCAGTAACATGCGCAGAACGTAAGGTTGAATTTATACATTGTGTATGCTAATGCTTTTACTTTTGTGGATCAATCTGTATCCAAGTCGACTGCCTATATATATATATATATATATATATATATATATATATATATATATATATATATATATATATATATTACAGTGTCCACTCATCATATATATGTAACCTAATTTCAGCCGAAAGTATTTTGAAACCAAATATTCCTCTTTTGAATTGGGCGCTTACAGTGTGTGTGTGTGCGTGTGTGCGTGCGCGTGCGTGCGTGTGTGCACATGCGCTAATCAAATGATAGAGGTGCTTTTTCCACCTCCTAGTGGTGGGTTGAGTAAAAAACGTGATCACCCACTTAAAATAACGAATGTTCTTGTTTTTTTCAGTTGCATTAAATGTTTCAATACAACTTAATATTTTATTGAAGATTCTATACATGTGCTCGTGCATTTTCTATGGGAAAGTAAAATAGCATTAGATTGTAGTAGGCACATTTTCTGAAGACACGATTTACATCGTTAATATTTTACTCTACAATAGCATGTGAAGTATTCCAATTGAATTTCTATATTACCCTCGTGGCAATGCGTTTCTTATTATAACCTTAGCATATGTGTTTATTATAACCTATCCTACTACTGTTATGTTCATTGGTAGGCCTAGTCGAGGTACCGGTAGTGTTAGTCTAACAATAATGTTATTTTTTACATTTACTATTGAGAAGAATGCTAAACTGTTCTTAGCAAGTATAACATGTTGTCGATGCTAGTGACGTAGGACTCCCATGCCTTGAATGTGGGAGGACGTAGGGCAGAAATTCGGCATAGACCTCTCAGTTGGTGCCTATGCGCAAGCGGAGGATGCTTCTGCATGTTATTCTTCAGCATCCGGTCTATATCTCAGAGTTGGTTCTATTGCTGTTTCCATCGAGAAAGTAAAGGAAAACGCGAAGTGATATGCTACCTATATTGTATTTTTATCAAAACTAAATTGCATTTAATGAAGAATGGAATTTCTTAGGATCAAGTCGAGAAGAGACTGTACTATCTCTGTCGTTCAGTGAGTATCTCGCCGTTTCTGATTGTGCTGCTACCGAAATGCTTGAAATTGCTGCCTGTTTGGTCGTGCGTAATACCGGGGATTGCAGTATATTGCGAAGCTAGTCTTCTGACATACAAACAATGTACCAATTCAAGCCTGGCTCAGAACTTGTCCGATGACTGATTGATGATTTAATTTGCTTTTTGGATTGTAAGGAGATCAATGGAGAGTCCTGCGCGTCCGTGCGCCCTGGTGCCATTTTAACACTAACACTGTGTTAATTTGGGCTTGCATGTCTGCACTGAAATTGCCAACTCCAAGACTCATACAACGTTGATGCTGGATAATTCAGCAACATTGTTGTAAAAATGCTGAACAGCGTTTTGTTGCTCAGCGTTTTAACTGTGACCAGTTTCTCATCGAAGACTGAGAGTCGCAAAACTTCGAAAGACATTTGTAAGAACCGCTGCTCATGTGAGGAAAAGGAGAATATATTGAGCATCAACTGTGAAAACAAAGGATTTACAACGGTTAGTCTATTTCAACCCCCACCGAACAAAATCTGTCAACTCTTTCTCAATGGAAACTTTCTTTCAAGGCTGAATCCAAACGAGTTTGTCAGTTATGGTAATGTGACATCACTTCATCTGGGGAACAACGGGTTACAGGAGATAAAGACTGGAGCTTTTACTGGACTGAGATTTTTAAAACGACTTCATCTCAATAACAATAACTTGGAGATAATCAAGGAGGACACATTTGCTGGTTTAGAGAGTTTGGAGTATTTACAGGCAGATTATAATTACATCAGCGCCATTGAAGCAGGTGCATTCGGCAAATTGAATAAACTCAAAGTATTGATTCTCAATGACAACCTCCTGCTCTCTCTTCCCAACAATGTATTTCGTTTCGTTATGTTAACGCATTTGGATCTAAGGGGGAACCGGCTTAAGATGTTGCCTTTTGCTGGCGTGCTGGAGCATATAGGTGGCATTATGGAGATCCAACTGGAGGAGAACCCGTGGAACTGCACCTGTGATCTGATCCCCCTAAAAGCCTGGCTGGACACCATATCAGTCTTTGTAGGGGACATCGTCTGCGAGACCCCATTCAGACTGCATGGCAAGGACATTACGCAATTGATTAAGCAAGATCTATGCCCCCGACGAAATGCTGGTGATTCCAATCACCGCGTAATGCAGCCTCCCTCTGATTCCCAATACCACGGCCTTTCTCCCACCCTGCACCCCGGTGTCACTCCAACAAAAACCCCAAGGGCCTCCCGTCCCCCTAAAACGAGAAATCGCCCCACACAAAGGGTAACGTCTAGTAAGGACAAACAAGTTTTCGGGCCTATAATGGTTTATCAGACTAGGTCCCCTGTTCCCATGACCTGCCCTAGCATTTGCGTATGCACCTCTCAGAACCCAGACAGTGGATTAAATATCAACTGCCAGGAGAGGAAATTACATAATATAACAGAGCTTACCCCTAAACCGTCCTATCCAAAGAAATTGCATTTAACAGGCAATTACTTGCAGACCATATACAGAACAGACCTAACCGAATACAGCTCACTAGAGCTCCTCCACTTAGGAAATAATAGAATAGCTGTCATTCAGAATGGGGCCTTTGAAAACCTAGCTAATCTACGGAGACTTTACCTCAATGGCAATTACATTGAAAGTCTATCCCAATCATTATTCGCAGGGTTGCAGAGCCTTCAATACTTATACCTGGAGTACAATGTCATCAAGGACATTTTACCACAGACGTTTAACTCCTTACATAATCTGCAGCTGCTGTTCCTAAACAACAATCTACTGAGATCCCTTCCCGACAATGTTTTTGGAGGGACTATGCTGACAAGACTAAACCTGAGAAACAATCACTTCTCCCACCTGCCGGTGCGCGGTGTGCTCGACCAGCTCTCCGCATTCATTCAGATCGACCTGCAGGAAAACCCATGGGATTGCACCTGCGACATCGTTGCGCTTAAAAACTGGATGGAGCTATCCAGCACCAGCGTTGTGGTAAATGAAATCACATGTGATTCGCCCTCCAAACACGCAGGGCGGCTCCTCAGGTCTCTGCGTAACGATGCAATTTGTCCCGAGCCTAACGAGATCACAATAACCAAGGCCCCCACCGTCAGACCCAGCACTGACTCCACTCCTCCCTCTGCCATCACGCCCACAGACGAGCAGGTGCCCGAGATGCACGCGGAGGTGCCCCTGTCGGTGCTCATACTTGGACTGCTCGTGGTTTTCATTCTGTCGGTCTGCTTCGGTGCTGGTTTGTTCGTATTTGTCCTGAAACGACGCAAAGGTGCTGATAGCGTTCCCGCCAGTGCCAATAATGTAGATTTAAACTCCTTCCAGGTACAATATGGTTCTTATAACTCAGAACCCACTGCAGATAAAACAGAGACGCATGTGTATAACTACATCCCTCCCCCCGTTGGTCAGATGTGTCAGAACCCCATCTACATGCAGAAAGACAGCGAGCAGGTGGCCTACTATAGGAATCTAAAGGAACTAAGCTTCAGCACCATGGACACTAAAAAGTCGGAGTTGCCCCCAAGTCCATATACCATAAGCACAGTGGAGTTCATTGAGAAACAATCTTGCGGCAATCGAGAGCCGGAGCTGCTTTATCAAAACATTGCAGAGAGGGTTCAGGAGCTTCCGACTGTTGGGGCTCTGAATTATAATTTTTGCACTTTACCGAAAAGACAATTCATTCCTCAATATGAAACCACTAGACGACACAACCAGGACAGGTTGAATAAAACGGTTCTCTATGGGACTCCACGAAAGTATTATGCCAATCAATCAAAAAATGAACACCCTGTGCTGCCTGGGAAGCTAAAAACAGAACCAGACTACCTCGAAGTTCTGGAAAAACAAACTGCAATGAGTCAGTTGTAAGATATGGCCCTACTTACTATCATCAGTAATGATTACATCGATTTGTATCTATGTACTCCACAAATTGACGAGTCCAACTCAATCAAAGCAACATGAGCGTTTGCTCTACATTATTGTCCAGCTGTATTGAGTAAACGTATATGCAGTTATACTATTTTACTGGAGGTTTAAATTATTTATTCTACTTGAAATATAGTCTGTAGCAGGTACCGCAAGAACTATGTAAACTACTGCTTTGTGCATTTCATATTCTATATTTTATTTCGTCTGTGGGAAGCGATTTCATATTAATAGAAGAACAGAAGTGAATAATTATGAAATTACTTTCCTGTACATAATAGCCTATTGATGGTGAGTGTGAAACACATGTACTGGTTCCGTCCACTTGGCAACTCATTTATTCCAGAAGTGCCTTTGCACTCCAAGTATTTTATTGTTGCTTTCTGCAAATTGACATTTTATAAGTGCTGTATTTTAAGAATCTTTATGTAAAATATAATTATTTGTCCATTACATTAAACATAACTGAAGAGTGTATGATATTTATGGTAGAGAATATGTTTTGAATATCTAAGTGTCTTTCAAGATGTACAATTTAGAGAAATGCATAATATTGTATGATATAGATGATCAATACAATGCGCCATAAGCGCAATTAAATTTTCACTGAAGCACTTTGTCAAGTCTGAATTAAGCATTAAGATTTTACGTCTCTCTCTCTCTCTCTCTCTCTCTCTCTCTCTCTCTCTCTCACTGTGTGTGTGTGTGTGTGTGTGTGTGTGTGTGTGTGTGTGTGTGTGTGTGTGTGTGTGTGTGTGTGTGTGTGTGTGTGTGTGTGTGTGTGTGTGTGTGTGTGTGTGTCTGTGTGTGTGTGTGTGTGTGTGTGTGTGTGTGTGTGTGTGTGTGTGTGCGTACGTGCTTCCATGTGATGAGGAGGGGGTGGGTTGTTTAGGGGCGGTAACAGCACTCTCTTTGATCTATAGACCACTGTGTATTGATGAGGAATTTGCTGAGCACTTTAGCTGAATGACGCTTGTGCATGCAATTTATCGACCAGCGTTGCTATAGGTCCCTCACTGTAATACCACAGGACTACCATTCATTTCATACCTATAATATTTTCCTCAGAAGGTAGAGAGCAGCAGTGTCCTCTAAAAGTATATATTATTTACCAGTACGTTACGATTTACGGATGATAAAAACTACTGCTCCACAACAACTGATCTCCTGTAGCCTACCTGAAACGCACAACATGATGATTAGTTCTCAACGCTCCTTATACCAAAAATAGATTGTTTTTAGTGGATTTAAATGGACCAGTTTATGTTTTGACCTTCAGGTGACATTTGCTTTGAAGTCTGCTGTGGGCATCAATACAATACCTTCTCCAAGCCCCGGTTATTCTGCTGTTTGTCTCTCGTTTTGTTTTTGCCCGAAGCTTCACGTAGCTATTGTGTCGCTGTCCATGGTGCTGAATGTTTTCTTCTTACTACTAATGATGCATTTTCTATGGATTCTACTACAGTAAGGGGACTTTTCACTTGCTTTGTTCGATTTCACATTGACTTTGTTATGAGTGCACCATGTTTATGTTGTTGTTGTTCTTAATCCTTAATTAATTAAACTGAGAACTAAATCAAATTGGGAACTTAAATTAGCAATAACTGGCCTACTTTTGATTTAATTGAACCATTAATTTAATGCTTATGTGAGTCTTACAATCCTGCTATTATGCTTGTGGGTAAGTGAGCTTGTGCTTGTGGGTAGCAGAGGCCATTTGAGTTGGTGTGAGTGAGACTGAGTGAAAGTGCTGTTCATTCCTTCTGAAACAGAGTTATTTTCTTTCCTGCATGGCACAATGGGTCTCTGTGTTGCTGTTTACTGCTGCTGTGGAGAATGAGGGGTTAGACATGTCTTGCACACCAATGAGGCTCCTCCCTCCCCACCACACACAGATGTCGATGGCATGCAATAGCTTTACAATAGAAGTTATTAATCACTCCGGTCAGTTGACACCAGAAGATAGGATACAATATTATACATTGACAAACGTGGTGTGCTTAACAATTTGAGGATGACTTTGAAGTATGTGATTGTGTGTTCTTGAATGACTGTTGGATGTTTTTGGGACACTGCTCTCTACAGCCTGCTCTCTAGAGCTTCACTGGGATAGTTTTGTCACAAACGATTTCCATCCATGGAAAAATCCATAATAAAGGAAGCAATTGAGATCTATCTTTTTTGATCAGCATATTGTAATTGATTCACTTTAAATTAACCCTCTTTCATTTAATTCCAGCAATATGGTTCCTGTTGTAGACTAAGGTTCTACATGGGGGATGTAAACTTTGACCTTGTTTTGCTAAGATGTGAACTAGTGTGAATCAATAGAGACTGCTTGGGGCCTCTCCTGAGGCGATCATGAACCTCTTCATAAATGCTCTTGGGCAAGTTCATGTTTATTCAAAGGTTGGACTGGTTTTTTCCCCTCTTTGATTTGTGATGAGGCCCAAAGAGAGTGGCCTATGCTTGTTGTGTATGATACTGAATCTCTTTGACATGGTGGAGACCAAGAGACTAGTGGGAAGAATGGAAGGTCGATATTCCTCTTTCCCAGGGTCCCCGGAATTGGCCGGAGTCACAACCAATTCACTCTCATAGTAAGGAAGTGATGCCGGATTGTGACATTTGAAAGGTCAGGGTCCATAATGTGTTAATATCTCATATTTTGGATCACTATAGATGCATTGTTCCACATTAACTGTTGGTTATGAATTTCATAGTTTCTCTAAGAAATGTTCAAATAAATGCTAGGCTCCTACTGCATATGGTAATGCTGCTGCAGGATTGTTTTTTGCATTCATTAAATCAAAGTAATCAAGTACACAACTTAAAGTACAGTTTCAGTTTATTTGTATTGCTTTGGGGAATTTTTCACAAGTATGTGGTACATTTTCACACCTCTTAGTATAAAACTCCAAACAGATCATCCATAAGACAGTTGTTTCAAAACTCTAAGCACATTTTCAATTGACTAATTACAACACACAAAACATAATGACTTTTTCATCCTAATGTGTTTCATCTATAAATACATGTTCACATTGCAGTACATGTTCATATAAAGTAACTGTCTTTCACAATGCAATGCTCACTTTACTTTGATAAAATACGTTTTACTATTGCTTAATCCGACTGGTCTTAATGGATGATCACTAAAACATTTGGTAAACCTATAGATTTGACATGTATACTGCCTGGCCTACTACAGATTATCAGAACTACATAATACAAATGTATGTCTGTGAAACACGAAAAGTATAATATGTACTTCTATAATGATGACAATTATGATTTTACTGTACAGTAATAAAAAATATATATCTGCGAGATGTACCGTATGTAACAAATCAAATCAGTGTTTATGGGTAGCAGATGTTACAGCAGGTTCAGCAAAATGCTTGTGATTCTGGCTCCTGTAGTGCAGAAATACAATAGCAACATGCAAATAATTCACACTGCTTTACTTACATTTTATTGACCAATACAGTACTGTAATACATTCAATTTATTTAGCAGATACTTTTATCCAGAGTGAACCCAGTGGGAATCTAACCCACAACTCTGTTGTTGCTAGTGCCACACTCTAATGAACTGAGCTACAGTTCCACTACAATACAGGAGAACAGTGCTGTAAAATAGAATATATGACTACAATGCAGGTGGAAGGGGTATGATGGCCATCCCCATGAGCATATCACCCTCCTTGAGTACATGGATGAGGCATGCAATGATTTCAATCCAGACCTGTGTAAGGCTCGGATTCGCCATGCCAAAAGGTTTTTCCCTAGGTGCATGGGGCAGAGGGTTGCCTAGTGGTTAGAGCTTTGGACTAGTAACCGAAAGGTTGCAAGATGGAATCCCCGAGCTGACAAGGTCTGGCGTTCTGCCCCTGAACAAGGCAGTTAACCCACTGTTCCTAGGCCATCATTGAAAATAAGAATTTGTTCTTAACTCACTTGCCTAGTTAAATAAAGGTAAAACATGAACAATGAGGATAGTTATTGCCTAATGTGAAAACAGATATGTAGCATGCTACATTCAAAGGGCAATTTTGCATGTTAACTTGTTTTGCTATTGGATTAACTGGTTGTTAAAGGAACGAAATGGAGAAGGTATTGTGTTTTGTTGATTAAACATTATACTGTATTATATTTCACAGTAAACTTATTTTTTGGATTAATGGTTGAGTGGTGAAAGATGTCTACAAACAAAATGAATGCACACCGAAAGGTTTAGAATGTAAGACTGGCTCTGTTACAAGTGTTACCAGATTGGAGTTTTGTACTAAGAGTTTAGAAAATTCACCACATAATTGTGAGAATAGCTCAAATAAAAAAAACTGTAATTGAAATCTTCAGCCTGAAATATGAGCCATGGTCACATTACATTCAGAGCTTCATTTTAGTCATTTCAAGCATCCAGTCACTAGAGTCAATGTTTCCTGCCGACTGGGCTGTGGATATATTATGTGTTCTAGTCTTTGTTGAGAGAACTAACCCTCTCTCTCTCTCTCTCTCTCTCTCTCTCTCTCTCTCTCTCTCTCTCTCTCTCTCTCTCTCTTTCTCTCTCTCTCTCTCTCTCTCTCTCTCTGTGTGTGTGAAGTCTTCTGTCCCACAGTCCTTTGATGAATAATGCACCAGTTTCATGGCTGCGTAATAATTTAGGCATTAATGATTGGCCATGTTAGATGTTGACAGAACTCCTTGAACAGCTGTCACAGAATAAACAACCTTGTAGTCTCTGCACAATGCACAGTCTTCTGCCTTGTAAAACAAGTGTGTGATCTATGAACCCTGAAGTGGCGATGGTTTAAAACACACAGCCACAACCTCTCTGTTAAACACACTAAGTAAATGGTGAAGGTTGTTGGACTCACAGCCATGACTAAGATCAATGGGACGCTTGCCTCATATTTGCGTATGGCCGTGTGGTAAAGGAATAGTGACAGACTGCAGACTTCTCCAAAGGTTAACTCAAGCCACATCTGACCTTGTGTCCACTTCCATCGGAGCAGAGCACATTGATCTTATTAGAAAAAGAGAGTAAGAGAAATTGAATTCAAACTCCATCCAATGGCAGTGAGAAAAGGCAGTGTAAGTGATCCTTGAGCAGGTCCAAATATACACTTACAATATATGCACATAGGCTTGCTAGCATTCACTTCTGTGCGATTCCGTCATATGAAAGGTCGCTGGTTTGAACCCCCAGCCAACTAGGTGAAAAAATCTGTCAATGTGCCCTTGAGCAAGGCACTTTACCCTAATTAAGTCGCTCTGGATAAGTACGTCTGCTAAATGACTAACATGTAAATGTAAATATGAGGTTACATGTAGTACAGAATTCAGAAGTAATGTAAAGGGGTAATGTCGTGAATGTATGAGTATGTTATTTAATTAAGTGTTTACTTTGTTTGACACTTTGGTCCTTTGTAGCTCAGTTGGTAGAGAATGGCGCTTGTAATGCCCGGGTAGTAGGTTTGATTTTCTGGAGCACAAATATGTAAAATGCATGACTAAGTCACTTTGGATGAACACGTCTGCTAAATGGCATATAGTGTATTATTATTATTATTATTCTTATAATAAGTGGAGATTGATCCACATATGTGTGAGTGAGAAACATCTAAATAAAAGCCACCATCTTGAACCATCCTCCCACCGCTCTGCCCCATATGATGCTGAGTTTTAAAACACTTTTCCACATGAGACAGTATCAATAAGCCTTTCCTGTTCAATGCCTTCCATAAAATCTAATCACTGCAGTCATTATTCGGCACTTGAAGTGTGAAGCGGCTACACAGTAAGCCAATGTCCCAGGGAAGACTTTATTGGTTTGTGTAACAAGGCATGGCAAGTGGCTCCTCTAGGATCAAATCTCCCACTGGTTAGCAGTCCTACCCTTTGACCCTCACACAATGGAGCACTCATGTCCCAGGAAGTGCATGGAGGCCTTTCTCCCAGCAGCATGGAAAAGTCTTTATTTTTACCCCCAGGAAGGCAATAGAAATCAACAGCTTGGTTGTCAGACCAATATAACTCTCTCAGCTCTGTATATGGACTATGTTATATAGGATATCATTCAACAATGAATAGGAAAGGCTTCTGATTGGTTAACTCCAACATACCTCCACCATTCCTATATTTCCAACTATAATTTGTATTAATATATTTGTATAGAATTCTATTCACATCCATGGCTCAATCTGCCTTGTCTTATACAATACTGTATATTGATAGCAATCCATATTGCTGGAACATGACTAATAATGTGTTGAATTGATAATATAGCCCCTGACGCCAGGTGTTTGTAACATACTGTATGTGATAGCAGTGCCTTTGGGAACTCACAGGGAGGTCTGGCGGCTCCTCATCAGTGGCTTAAAATAAAACATTATCCACATCGACTAACATGAATGGAAACGTGATGATGAAGTACAAAAAATAAATAAACCTTTGAAGCCATAGAAAGTGCAATTGCCTGCAGGAAAGTCACAATCCCAATTTTTGGCAGTGCATAAATAATTTCAACTACAGCTGGTTCTTCAAATGTGGCTACTGCATTTTCGCATTTCAATTTGACACAGCTAGTGCTCTTTCAAGGATTCCGGCATTCAAATAATTCCTCCTATGCAGAAGTATAAGCAGGATCAGTAAATGGGCCATATTTAAGGATTTTATTAAGGCAAAAAAATATATATAGACATAGAAAGAAGGAGAAGCTTGCAGGAAAAACGATCAAAAATAATATAGGTGGACGGTTTCTTAGGAAAGGTTTTTCTCCGTCTGTCAGTCATTTGACAAGATGGGCTCCACACTTACAAAAAAACTATTATTGGTTTTCTCTTTTCATTGAAATATTGTAATAGAAATAAAGATTC